>NC_082704.1:65811516-66164849 GCF_949987515.2 Delphinus delphis
GGCTCCTCTCACCATTCCTTTTCAACAATGCACTGACAGTCCTAGTTAATGCAAGAAAAGATAAAGAAAAGGAAGTAAACGGAATAGAGATTGGGAAGGAAGAAATATAACTGTCTCTGTTCAGAGATAACATGTCCATCCATTATAGAAAATCCTAAAGAATTGACCCCCCAAAACAAAAACAAAAACAAAAAAAACTTGGAACTAATAATTATACCAAGGTTGCAGGATACAAGGTAAATATACAAAAGTCAACTGCTTTCCTATATACCAGCAATAAACAAGTGGAATTTGAAGTTAAAAACATAATACTATTTACATTTGCACCTCCCAAAATGAGGATATAAATCTAAATATGTACAAGATCTATATGAGGAAAACTACAAAACTCTGATGACAGAAATCAAATAACTAAATAAGCAGAGATATATTCCATGTTTACGGAGAGGAAGAGTAAATACTGTCAACATGTCAGTTCTTCCAAACTCAATCAATAGACTCAATGCAATCCTAATCAAAATCCCAGCAAATTATTTTGTGGATATCAAAAAACCGATTCTAAGTTTTATATGGAGAGGCAAAAATCCAGAACAGCCAGCACAATACTGAAGAACAACATCATGGGACTGATACTCTCTGACTTCAAGACTTACTATAAAGCTATAGTAATCAAGACACTGTACTATTGATGAAAAAATAGACAAACAGGTCAATAGAACAGAATACAGAGCATAAGCCCAGAAACAGACCCACATAAATACAGTCAACTGATCTTTGACAAAGGAGCAAAGAATATAATAGGGGAAAAAAAAGGCAGTCTTAATCAACAAATGGTGATGGAACAATTGGACACCCACATGCAATAAAATGAATCTAGACACAGACTTTACATCCTTTACAAAAATTAACTCAAAATGGATCACAGACATAAATGTAAAATACAAAACTATGAAATTCTTAGAAGATAACATACGAGAGAATCTAGATGATCTTGGGTATGGTGATGACCTCCTAGATACAATACCACAGGTAAGATTCATGCAAAAATAATTTTTAATCATTAAAATTAAAAACTTCTGCTCTGCAAAAGACACTGTCACAAAAAGAAGATACAGACTGAAGGAAAATATTTATAAAAGACATATATGATAAAAGATTGTCATCCAAAATATACAAATATGCTTAAAACTCAACAATAAGGAAACAACCCAATTTAAAAAATGGGCAAAATGCCCGAACAGACACACCTCACCAAAGATATACAGATGGCAAATAAGCATATAAAAAGACGTTCCACATCATTTGTCATTAGGGAAATGCAAATTAAATTAATGATGAAAAACCACTATATACCTATTAGAATGATCAAAATCCAGAACACTGATAACACCAAATGCTAGCAAGGATGCAGAGCAACAGCAACTTTCATTCACTGCTAGTGGGAATGCAAAATGATACAGCCACTTTGCAAAACAGTTTGGTAGACTTTTACAAAACTAAGCATACTCTTACAATATGATCCAGCAATCACATTTCTTGGTATTTACCCAAAGGAGTTGAAAACTTATACTCACAAAAACCTGCACACAGATGTTTGTAGCAGTTTTATTCATTAATTGCCAAAACTTGGAAGCAACCAAGATGCCCCTTTGTAAGTGAATGAATGAATAAGACAATGGAATCTTATTCAGTGCTAAAAAGAAATGAGCTATCAATACATGAAAAGATAAGCAGGAACCTTAAATGCATATTATTAAGTGAAAGAAGCTAATATGAAGAGGCTACATATTGTATGATTCCAACATCTAAGATTCTGGAATAGACAAAACCATGGAGACAGTAAAAAGATCAATGGTTGCCAGAGGCTAAAGGGGAGAGAAGTATGAACTGGCAGAGCAGAGAGGATTTTTAGGGCAGTTGTAGAAAAACCAAGAAACAAGAATATTTGAGGAAAAAAAAAAAGGTTAAAGCTGGAGCACTCATACCACCTGTTTTCAAGGTTTACTTCAAGACTTATTATGCAGTATCAGCAAAATGACTGACACGTGGCTCAGTGGAACAGAACAGGGTATGTAGAAATAAACCCATACATATATTCAACAAAACAGTATTGGAATTATTAGAGGATGAAGGAATGGGCTGACTTCAAAAGAGCATAAGGCAAACGTTTTAGGTTATGAAACAATTCCATATTTTGACTGTAGTGATGTCTATACTATGGAATGTGAAAACTCATAGAACTTTAAACTAAAGAAAGTGAATTTTACATTATTTAAATTACACTTCAAAAAACCTAAATGAAAATTTTAAAAACCAGACACTACATAGTGAGAAGATCAAAATCATGATATATTAAGATAACGGAAAGGACCAGCAGTGAGTATGTATATAACATACCTGAATTCAGGGTGGGGGTGAGAAAGGTATATATACGAAGGAGAGTTAAATTCTCATCATCTAGGGTGAACAATCAATAGATAATGGCTAAAACTTAAAAATAAAAAAGCTATACTAGGGCTTCCCTGTTGGCGCAGTGGTTGGGAGTCTGCCTGCCGATGCAGGGGACGCGGGTTTGTGCCCCGGTCCAGGAAGATCCCACATGCCGCGGAGCGGCTAGGCCCGTGAGCCATGGCCACTGAGCTGCGCGTCCAGAGCCTGCGCGTCCAGAGCCTGCGCGTCCAGAGCCTGTGCTCCGCAACGGGAGAGGCCACAACAGTGAGAGGCCCGCGTACCGCAAAAAAAAAAAAAAAGAAAAGAAAACAAAAGGTATACTAGCATATTATTTAAATATATGGATCTAAGTAACAGAAAAATCAAAGTTCAAAGTGATTTAGTTACCTTTGAGAATGGAAAATTAAGGAGTAAGGGAAATAAGACACGGGGTTTTTAAAAACAAACATAAAACTACACAACTCTACTATATGCATATAGAACTTTTATTTTTAAATTTAAATTTTCCTTTTTTTTTTTTTTTTTTTTTGCGGTACGCGGGCCTCTCACTGCTGTGGCCTCTCCCGTTGCGGAGCACAGGCTCCGGACGCACAGGCTCAGCAGCCATGGCTCATGGGCCTAGTCACTCCACGGCATGTGGGATCTTCCCGGACCGGGGCACGAACCCGTGTCCCCTGCATCGGCAGGCGACTCTCAACCACCGCGCCACCAGGGAAGCCCCGGTCACTGCTTTCTAAAACATCATGGATACTCTGCTTCCAAGAGAGCTTCCCGGATAAGTTCCAGGGAGGGTAGTTGACATGATAGCGCTGGAGAAGGGGACTATATGTATAGAGTTTGGTGTTTCAGGCATCTGTGTCTCTCTGCTGACTTTCCAAGTGCCCTTTAGACATACTCAGGGATATATACACATTCTGAACAACAACATTTACTGAAAAGAAATATCACATGAGGTATGGTGTAAAATAACCTGGAAATGTTCAAATCAAGTCATAATTCTCACTTCCAGACAGGTTATAAATTTTGAGAACATATTAACAAAACTGTCTTCCCCATCCATTTCAAATACACCTACAGATACATCATAAAGCAAACAATATCCTTGAGCTGTCAATATTCAACCATGACTATGGGTGGATCAGTCCCCATATAAACCTCAAGTTCCTCATCTGTGAAATGGTTTAACAATTATTCAGAACTTTTAAGCAACACTTATTTAGAACTTTTAAGTTCCAATGAGTTGATGAGTAAAGTACGTCCTATGTAGCAAATACTAAATAAATAGAAGTGATAAATCTATTTTTATTAAAATGACAGAGAACCTTGAAGCAATGTTCAGAATCCTGCAGGACTAAACAGGCTTCATATATAACTTGGGATCTGCAGTTGTAACCTCTCTCATCTCTGTACAACTCAGGTGTTCATTATAAGGTATAAGACATATTAATACAATTCAGAAGCACAAGCCAGAGGGCCATGAGACTTCTTTATTGAAAGACGGGCCCAGCCTGACCCCTCTCAATTTTCTCAGTGATCTCCAAATATCAGTTATCTTTGTCTGCTTTGTCTTCAACCTATCAATCTGTGAAAAGGTAACAGAAATCTCTTTATTTAGTCTAATGAAAGCTGTTCTCTCCAATCCTTCAATATTCTTCACAGGTCCCCAAATTATATTTTGTATACTATTTTGTTATCCATAATGCAGACCAAAACTAAGGAAGCAATATTCCCTATGCCTTCCATTCAGTTTTCAAATATGAATACAGGGTAATTACAAAAAAAGAATATTTGATGAAAGAATGCCCAATCTACATAGCATAAGAAATTCAATGAATCCCAAATAGAAGAAACTCAAAAAAGATCCACACTGAGCTGTAGTATAATCAAAATGTTGAAACCCAAGAAAAAGAGAGAATCTTTTTTTAATTTATTTTTGGCTGCGTTGGGTCTTTGCGGCTGTGTGCAGGCTTTCTCTCGTTACTGAAAGCAGGGGCTACTCTTCACTGTGGTGCGCGGGCTTCTCACTGCGGTGGCTTCTCTTGTTGCGGAGCACAGGCTCTAGGCACACAGGCTTCCGTAGTTGTGGCTCACAGGCTCTAGAACGCAGGCTCAGTAGTTGTGGCACACAGGCTTAGTTGCTCTGCTACATGTGGGATCTTCCCAGACCAGGGCTCAAATCCGTGTCCCCTGCATTGGCAGGTGGATTCTCAACCACTGCGCCACCAGCGAAGCCCCCATTTTTTCTTAATTTATGCATTTATTTATTTATTTTTGGCTGCACTGGGTCTTCATTGCTGCATGCCGGCTTTCTCTAGTTGTGGCGAGCGGAAGCTACTCTTCACTGTGGTGCACAGGCTTCTCATTGTGGTTGCTTCTCTTGTTCTGGAGCACAGGCTCTAGGCATGCAGGCTTCTGTAGTTGTGGTGCGTGGGCTCAGTAGTTGTGGCTCGTGGGCTCTAGAGCACAGGCTCAGTAGTTGTGGCGCACGGGCTTAGTTGCTCCGTGGCATGTGGGATCTTCCCGGACCAGGGATCGAACACATGTCCCCTGCATTGGAAGTCCCTCTTTTCTTGCTTTTAAGATTCTCTTTTTGGACTTTCCTGGTGGCCCAGTGGGAAAGAATCCGCCTTCCAACGCAGGGGACATGGGTTCGATCCCTGGTCGGGGAACTAAGATCCCACATGCCATGGGGCAACTAAGTCCACACACCACAACTACTGAGCTCACGTGCCTCAACAAGAGAGCCCGTGTGCCACAACTACAGAGCCCACACACTCTGGAGCCTGCGCGCCACAACTATAGAGCCCATGTGCCCTGGAGCCCATGCGCCACAACTAGAGAGAGAAAACCCGCACACCACAACTAGAAAGAAGCCCGCGCGCCACAACGAAAGATCCCGCACGCCTCAACAAAGACCCCGCATGCCGCAACTAAGACCTGATGCAGCCAAAAAAAAAGCAAGAAAATAGAAGTAACTCATCATCAGAAACCATGAAGGCCAGAGGCAGTGGAATGACATATTTTAAATGCTGGAACAAAAAAAAAAGTTCTGAATGGTACAGATGAACCAGTTTTCAAGGCAGAAATAAGAGACACAGATGTAGAGAACAAATGTATGGACACCAAACACCAAGGAGGGGAGGGGGGCGGTGGGATGAATTGGGAGATTGGGATTGACATATATACACTAGTATGTATAAAACAGATAACTAATGAGAACCTGCCGTATAACACAGGGAACTCCACTTCGCTGTACAGTAGAAACCAACACAACATTGTAAAACAGCTGAACCCCAATAAAAAAAAATAATAATAATAAATAAAGTAAAAAAGAAGCCAGAAAGAAAAAAAAAAAAGCTCTGAATCAACAAATCTATTTCTGACAAAACAATCTTTCACAAAGAAGGGCAAGAAATCAACTTATGGCATGACAGCGTGAGGAGCTCGACTGTCCTGCTCCCCACTGAAACTGACGAAACCTGTTAAAAAAAGAAACCCAACCATTTAAAGCCTCTGGAAATGGTTCTAAGGACAAACAACAAATGAAGAAACATCTATTCAAGAACATCTTTTAAAATTCACTAAGAAAGGTAAGCCTACGGTATTTGAACCAAGCCTACTTTCTCCCTCCCACCCTTCTTCTCCCATCCCAGCTCAAGGAACGGGAGACTCTACTCAAGACTCCTGAAGCCAAGAACACAGGGCTCCCTCTCCACCCTCCCCCAGTCCCATTTAGAGAGCTTTCTTCCCTGGAAGAACAGGACATCAGAGTTTCCCATCCAGCCACCAGCTGCCTGTTGCTAGGGCTGAGTCCTGAGCAAGTGTGGTTTAGAGGAACGGGTTCCCTTCTGCCACCTAACCCCAGGTGGTGGAACGTAGACTCTAATTGGGTGTGGTACGTGGAGAATACTGGACCCTGAACATCCTTGCCCTGGGCTGTGAGAGAAAGGCAAACTGAGAGGACCTCTGGTGGCACCCTCCCCTCCACTAAGCGCTCAGCTAAGCGAGCAGAATTGTCTCTCAGAGAGAAACTTGCCATTGTCCCTACCCCCACCTCCAGAGACCAGACTCAGAGCTTTAGCTTGAGGGAAGAAGCAGACATTAAAACGGAGCACCTATTCTCTTCTCAAAGGAACTGAACTGACTTCATTTGCAAGACCATGGAGAAAGTCAAGCCTAGAGGAGCCCTGAAAAAACAGTGAGGTTGTAAAGAAAGGCAATTGGGAGAAGATTCAAAATATAGGCTAAACTGTAGGTCAGCTAGTTTGCAGGTGAGAACTGGGCAATAAGGCAAATGGGAGGAACCCTCCTACAGCCAGAACAAATATCAAGCACTAACTTCAGCAACTATTTCTTCAAATGACCCACTATTTGACTGACTTAGTTTTCAGAATAGTTTATGCCCTAGGGCATTATGGAAAACAGTTAAACAATCAGTTCACAGTAAGTGGAGGATGGCTGCTGGGTGTGGTCAGAGACAGTCAGCTCTAACAAAACCCATCATCCTAGGGTGGTGGTGGGTATATTCAAATTGCACCTCCCCAAGGAGCAACATCAGGGAACTAACCTTGTGGGAAAGGAGACTACAATGAGATACCACTTCACACCCTCTAGGATGGCCAGAATTGGATAAAGTCAGATAATGACAGGTGTTGGTGAGAATGTGGACAAGTTAGAGCCCTCGTACTGCCGGTATGAGTGTAAAATGATGCAGCCACTTTGGAAAAAAGTCTGACAGTGTCTCAAACTATTAAACACAGAGTTAACATATGATCCAGCAATAACACTCTTAAGTATACACCTAGAAAAATGAAAACATGTATCTACACAGAAACTTGTACACAAATGTTTTAGCAGAATTATTCTTGATAGCCTAAAGGTGGAAACAACCCAAATGTCCACAGATGGATGAACAGATAAACAAAATGTAGTATATCCATACTATGAATGGAACATTATTCAGCCATAAATGGGATGAAGTACTGATACATGCTACAACATGGATGAACTTTGAAGCATTATGCTAAGTGAAAAAAGCCAATCACAAAAGGCCATTTATTATATGATTCTATTCATATGAAATGCTCAAAACTGGGAAATTTATAGAGATAAAAAGTAGATTGGTGGTTACCTAGGGATGGGCAGGTGGGGTTGAAGGGGATATGGGTTTATGGCTAAAGCATATGGACTTCCTCTTGGAGTGATGAAAATGTTCTAAAATTGACTGTGGTGATGGTTGCACATATACTAAAAACTATTGAATTGTATACTTTAAATGGGTGATTGTATGCTATGGGTGATTGTATGCTATGAATTATACTTCAATAAATCTGTCAAAAGAGAACTGAAGGAAAAATTAAGACATTCCCAGATAAACAAAAGCTTAGGGAGTTCACTGCTAACAGACTTACCCTACAAGAATTGCCAAAGGGAGTTCTTCAGGCTAAAATGAAAGGATAATAGAGAGTAACTCAAAAGTATATGAAAAAATAAAGCACATGGGTAAAGGTAACTACATAGGTAAATATAAAAGCCAGTATTATTGTACTTTTGGTTTGTAACTCTTATTTTTTTCTATATGATTTAAAAACAAATGGACAGGCTGATTCTAAAATTCATATGGAATTGCAAGAGGCCCTGAATAGCCAAAACAATATTAAAAAAGAACAAAGTTGGAGGACTGACACTTCTCAATTTTAAAAATTAGCACAATCTACATCAATCAAAACAGTGGCACTGAGGGCTTCCCTGGTGGCGCAGTGGTTGAGGGTCCGTGGGTTCATGCCCTGGTCCAGGAGGATCCCACATGCCGCGGGGCGGCTGGGCCCGTGGGCCATGGCCACTGGGCCTGCACATCCGGAGCCTGTGCTCCGCGGCGGGAGAGGCCACAGCGGTGAGGGGCCCGTGTACCACAAAAAAAAAAAAAAAAAAAAAAAGTGGCACTGGAATAAGGATAGAAACAGGTGGGGTCTGAAAGACCAAAAACAAACCCATACATCTATGGCCAACTGATTTCAACAAGGGTGCCAAGACCATTCAATGGGGGAATGAACAGTCTCTTCAACATATGGTGCTGGGACAATTGGCTATGCACATGTAAAAGAACGAAGTTGGACCTCACATCACATATAAAAATTAACTTAAAATGGATCTATGACATAAATATAAGAGCTAAAACCATAGAACACTTAGAAGAATAAATAGGGATAAATCTTCATGACCTTGAATTTGGCAAAGAATTCTTAGATTTGACACCAAAAGTACAAGCAACAAAAGAAAAAAAAATAGACTAAGTGGACTTCAGACTTTAAAAATCTGTACACCAAAGGACATTACCAAGAACGTGTAAAAAACGTATACAGAATGGGGAAAAATTTGCAAATTATATATATGATCAGTCTACTATCCATAATATATAAAGTATAACTCAACAACAAACACCCAAATTTAAAAACGGGCAAAGGGCTTGAATAGACATCTCTGCAAAGAAAATATACAAATGGCCAACAAGTACGTGAAGATGCCCAAAATCATTAGTGATTAGGAAAATGCAAATCTAAACCACAATGACATATAACCTCAAACACACTAGAATGGTTGTAATTTTAAAATTAAGCAAACAAACAAACAAAAACAGGAGATAACAAGTGTTGGCAAGGAGGTACGGTAATTCTATGTTTAACTTACAGAGAAATTGTCAAACTGTTTTCCACAGTGGCTGCACCATTTTATATCCTAGCAACAATGTATGAGAGTTCCAATTTCTCTATTTCCTTGCCAACACTTGTTTCCTGGTTTTGGTTTTTTAATAAATTAGACTCTGTCCTCAATTTAGAAGAAATTTCACTTGGCCCCTGTTACTGTTACCCAGATAACAGGCACTTAAAAATTCATCTTTTTTATTGACTTTTAAAATTTTCTCTTCAAAATGTATAAAAAATAACCCATGCTAGAAAAAGTTCATTATGTCACAAAAGTTTCAGAAATGCATGGGAAAAAGAATCACTTTAAAATAATGGTTACCTCTGGGGAAGAGGTGAGAGATGCAATCAGGGATGGGTACACAGAGGACTTCAACTATAATGGTAATGTTTAATTTTTTATGTTTGGTTGGTGAGAAAAGAGATTCACTGTATTATTCTTTATATGTTTGTATATGCCTTAAGTATTTCATAACATATATAGAAAGCCCCCCAAAAAAGACAAAGAAAGTTAATCTAACAATTCCTTCACCACTCACTACCACCACCAAAAACAAAAACACTAAATCATACTAGACATAGTATTCTACAACTTACTTTCCTCACATAACAATACATTATAGCATTCTCTAAATCAAAAGAGTGTAAAGAGGTAAATCTGTTTCCACAGCTTCAAAATATTTCATAATACAAATGTCCCACAATTTATTCAAACATCCTCCTATTGATGGATATACAGGCTGTTTCCAGTTACCTGTCACAAAAACAAAGCTACAAAGGCATCCTTGTTCATATGTCCTTATACAATGGTACATTTATTTCTGTAGGATGTATTCTTAAAAGTCAGACTATTAGGTTCCAGTATTTAGTCAAGTGGTACCTGTATTTTTTATTTCCCTAAACACTGGCAGATTATTTTTTCAAAAGGTTACAGCAATTCATACTCTCCAGCAACGTATGAGTGAGATATGGGCATTTCTTGAGTGAAATTTCTTTTAACCACATAAGCATTTAATAGATTAAATTCAGTTTTACTGTCTTCCCCATATAGTAAACATGTTATGATATTATGCTTAACATAAATTTATTTTCACCAAGAGATCTGAACACAGGAAATTTAGCTCTTTTCTTACTCAGTGAGTAATCAAACCAACAATCCACAAAATAACGTAGCAACTCCCACAAATATTATCTATACACACACACACAAACACACACACACACACACACCTCTACCTCTGACATGCTTCCAGAACAAATGTTAAGTATTATATGCCCAAAAGTCCTTATTTGGTGTATATATAAAGGGCATAGAAAAAAAAATTTTAATCTAGCCCACAATGAATATGTTACAAACTGACTGGTTTATCAAAGCTACTAAGTTTGCACATGAAAGGCAGCCCGAAGGAATTAAGGACGGGTAGGCCCAACAGGTTAGGCAGTTCCTGAAAGCGCTCGAGGGAGACAGAATCTTTCATTTTAGGGCGTCATGGTGTCAATAAAAACCCATTTTAAAAAGTAAAACAAAGAGGAAAACGACCCAGGATCGCTCCTAGGACCTAGTTTGTGCAACCACCTATCCTCACCCGTGACAGTAAGGTGATTACGGAGAGAGAAATTCTCCGATATTTTGAAGAGAGGAGAGAGAGAAAGATGAAATGCAGGCCGGCTCCTCCCCCACTCAGGCAGGCCACGCGATCCCGAAGTGTGTAACCTTGCTAACGGTCACTCTTCTACCCGATGTGAGGTTCAGCACTCACCACAACACAAATATCGGCGAGTTCTTGGACACTCCTTAGTAGATTCGTCCTTTGGCCGCCTTTCCATATCTGGTACGCCTGCAGCGCTTACACGCCATGGAAACGCCGCCATCTTAGGTCTTAGATAAGCCCTAAGGGATAGGGCGATAGAAACCTGAGTTGAGCGTCACAGCCAAATAGCGCCGGCGCCCAACCGCCGTGCACTGCCCAAATGGCTCCCCCAGCAACGTGACCCAGGCGCCCTGCGGCCCCCCCGCAGTGTTCCTGCCCAATTGCGCTTCCTGTTACAGCATTTACCTCCGCTGAAATTCCCTCGTTATTTCCCATTTTCTTTCCCTTCATTTCTTTCTTCTTTTTCCATACCAAATTGCTTTTATCTTTGCCCCGACTCCTTTCCACATTTCCACATCTCTCGTTCTAGTCAACTTTCATTTACCTCACATGTGTATAGCATTTTTTAATAGACAAACCTATCTTTCTGTTATTTTACCAAATTATCACAACATTATAAGGTAAGCTGGGAACTGATGTTCCCTGTTTTATAGATGAGGAAACTAAGGCTTAGAGAGATGAACCAATTTTCCAAAAGCTGCAACAGCTAGTGAGTGTTAGAGTGTACAAAACCTAATTCTTTTCATTCCACTGAGCTCCGTGCTCCTATAGATCATGGTCTACTTCAACCAGCTAATTGAAAAGATGAGAAAACTGTACAGAGATGGGAAGGGTTTAGGCCTAAATTCATACAATAAGTCAATGACAAAACTGGATTCAAAACAAGATGCTTCCTTGTTTAATTCTGTAACAGAAAGCGTCTTTAAAAAGTGGTTGGGGGGGGGGACTTCCCTCGTGGCGCAGTGGTTGAGCGTCTGCTTGCCAACGCAGGAGACACGGGTTCGTGCCCCGGTCCGGGAAGATCCCACATGCCGCGGAGCGGCTGGGCTCGTGGGCTCGTGGGCCATGGCCGCTGACTCTGCGCGTCCGGAGCCTGTGCTCCACAGCGGGAGAGGCCACAACAATGAGAGGCCCGTGTACCGCAAAAAAAAGTGGTTGGGATGCTGTTCTCCAGCCCCAAAATTCCTTCTTTTAGACTTCGCTCAACTTCTGACTCCTCTAAGAAGCCTCTATATTAATCAAAACGTGTATCTTTTTTGGTCCCTCTCCGTAAGGAAAAATACACTAGCTGGATGCCAGCCCCCAAAACATTTTTTTAAACTGAGACTCAAACTTGTTTGTGCAAAATTACATGTGAATGGTGTGGAAGGTTAGTGAGGGAAGGTTCGTGCTGCACAGTTAAGGAAAAGACAATTTAGAGGTCTTAATTCCTTTCCAAAGGAATAGTTTCTACATTCTAAAGTTATCATTAGTTTTCTACAAGAACCCAGCATAGAACATCTCTTATTCTATTCATTTACATCATTACTTTCTCTTTCTTTATGTTGATATTGTCACCCTCAAATAGGAGGTAATGGTAGAGAACTGTATAAACATCTGGGCCTTGATGTGTGGCCATTTTTATGTAAAATACTGCATAGAGCCGACCTGTGTTGTCAGTAATCTGTGTAGTGAGGTGAAAAGGACTTAGCTTAGCTTAAAGTATGTCATTTCCTGGGGTTTAGACATGTTTGAGCACAGTTTGGAAACTGGGTGGTAGGGCAGACACCAGAAATCAATTGCAAGAAGAACTGCTGAACTCTTGAGAAAGAATTCATTTTAAGAGAGGATGGACTCAGGCAGACAACCTAGGGTAAATGGAGGGACAATTCTGGGTATTGCAGGAGATCTGTGACTTCAACTATCTTTTCCCATCAAGTGGCATATCTCTTGGTTGTACTACAAAATATATTTATTTTAAGCTAGATATACAACATCTCTCTGCAGTGATTTAATGGTAAGTAGAAAGGTGGAGAAAAATAAGTGAAACCTATTACAGTTTTGCTCTGATGACTCTCAGGATGTTTTCTGTCTGGAAAAATGACTGGATTTAAAGAAATATGTGTATAAATAAATAATCAGCAGGAAGCATTAGTAGAACAATAGGCTTGTAAAACTGCTAGTCAATTTTAGAGGAAAAAAACCCTGATGCACTGGTTTTGTTTAGTGGTGTTTCAAATTGAAAGGTGCTGGACCCAGAGACCTAGGAGCAGAAAAGCCCTATTAATTTACAGCCAAAGTGGAAGCTTCATACCCCTGCCTCCACCCACTCACATTTCCCCTAGTCTGCCTGCCTTGATTCCAACCCAAGAAAAATTCCTCCAGAAAACACCAGAGACAGAGATTCGTTTGCTCCTCAAGGCTGGTCCTCTTAGCTTCCTGGACTCTACTGGTGCAGTCAGTACCTGTTCCATTCTCTATGAGAGGCCAATTTTCCTCTTTCATAAGTAATTGTTCCAAAAGTAATAAAACTGTCTCCTGCAAGGATATAAAATCCAAATAGGCAAAAGAAGGTTGGGGTTTCACCATCATCCAGCCACATTTAGCAGGCACTTACTTATAAAGGGCTCTAAGCTGGAGAATTTACAAAGATAATTGCACAGACCTCTGGGACAATAGTTTCTGTTACCTTTGCATTCATAATCTAAGGCAAATAAATGAATAATGGATCTATAAATGACAATCAAAATAATTGATGCATGCAAAGTTAGACTCTGCATTTGATTTGAATACATTCATTTGAAACATGAGTTGGGAAAAAGTACAATTTGTTGTGGCAAATGGGAGAGCAGATATAACAGTTCATTCATTAAGAACTTACATGTAAAGAATTGGGCTACACAAGAGGATAGTAGAGAGTACAAATATGAATGAAACCAAGTATTGGTCCTCAAGGAGATTAGATTCAAGTTGGGGAGGGGAAACTAAGAGGAGTTCTAAAGAATTATAAGCAGTATCTTTGTATCAGGAACCGTACTAGGTACAAGGTGGGAATAAAAGTGAGGCTTGAGTGTGTTAGCCTCAGGGAATATACAGACTCGTGGGGAAAAATAAAACCTGAAGGTTGGGTAATATTTTTATTAGGGGACTCAAGGAGATGAAAAGTATTTAATACACACATTTCAACACCTAAGATGATTTATAAAGTCATACATTTCGCAAGGCTGTACTAACTGATGTAGCAAATGGGAAGAACAACAACAAAAAGAAATCTATGACTATACTGCAAACCAATGAGGGCAATATATTAGAAGGAAAATATATCATGAGACATCTAAAAATCACACTATTTACGTTATGTGTAAAGTCGACCTATCCTGAAGCGCTTTAAAATTTTTTTTAATTGAAATATAGTTGACTTACAATATTATATTAGTTTCAGGTGTACAACATAGTAATCGATATTTTTATAGATTGTACTCCATAAAAGTTATTATAAAATATTGGCTACATTCCCTGTGCTATGCTTTACATCCTTGTAACATATCTATTTTATATCTAGTAGTTTGTACCTCTTAATCCCTCTCACCCATTTTGCCCCTCCCCCCACCTCTCTCCCTTGTGGCAACCACCAGTCTGTTCTCTGTATCTGTGAGTCTGTTTCTGTTTTGCTACTTTTGTTCATTTGTTTTATTTTTTAGATTCCACATATAAGTGAAAACACACAGTATTTATCTTTCCCTGTCTGACTTATTTCACTAATCATAATATCCTCCAAGTTCATCCATGTTGTCACAAATGGTAAGATTTCATTTCTTTTTTATGGCTGAGTGATAGTCCATTGTAAATATATACCACATCTTCTTTATCCATTCATCTGTTGATGGACACTTTGGTTGCTTCCATATCTTGGCTATTGTAAATAATGCTGCTATGAACTTAGAGGTGCATGTATCTTTTTGAATTAGTGTTTTCATTTTCTTTGGCTAAATAACCAGGAGTGGAATTGCTGGATGGTATGGTAGTTCTATTTTTAATTTTTTGAGTAATCTCCATACTGTTTTCCATGGCAGTTGTACCAATTTACATTCCCACCAACAGTGTACTAGAGTTCCCTTTTCTCCACATCCTTGCCAGCACTTGTTATTTGTTATCTTTTTGACAAAAGCCATCTGACAGGTGTGAGGGGATATCTCACTGTGATTTTGATTTGCATTTCCCTGATGATTAATGATTTGAAACTCCTTTTTTATTGAGATATAATTCAGACACCATAAAATTCACATTTCAAAGATTTCAAAAATTTCAAAAATTTCAAAATTTCAAAAATTCACATTTCAAAAAAAAATTCACATTTCAGCGGTTGTTAGTATACTCAGACTTGTGTAATCCTTACCACTATCTAATTTCAAAACACTTTCATCACCCCAAAAGGAAATTCCGTAACCATTATCAATTATTCCCTCTTTCCCAAAACAAGTCCCTGGCAAATACTAATTTTTTTTCTGTCTCTATGGATTTACCCCTGCCAAATATTTCATATAAATTAAATCATACAATAGGTGACATTTTGTGCCTGACTTCTTTTACTTAGCATAGTAATATGTATATTTGAGTTGTTTCTACTTCTTAGCTATTATGAATAATGCTGCTATGAACATTCACGTATGAGTTTTTGTGTGGATATATATTTTCAATTCTCTAGGGAATATACCTAGGAGTGGAACTGCTGGGTAATATGGAAACACTATGTTGAACCCTTTGAAGAATTGCCAAACTGTTTTCCAAGGTACTGCATCATTTTACATTCCCACCAGCAATGGAACCGGGTTCCAGTTTTTCCATATCCTCGCTAACATTTTTCATTTTAATTATAGCCAGCCTAGTAGGTGTGAAGTAGCATCTCATTGTAGTTTTGATTTGCATTTCCCTGATGGCTAATAATGTAGAACATCTTTTTATGTGCTTATTGGTCATTTGTATATCTTTTTCTGAGAAATGTCTATTCAAATACATTGCCCGTTTTTCGATCAGGTTATTGATCTTTTACCATTGAGTCATAAGAGTTTTATATATATTCTGGATACATGTCCATTATCAGATATATGGTTTGCAAATACTTAATCTGATTCCATGGGTTTTTCAATTTCTTGATATGTCCTCTAGAGGACAAAAAATTTTAATTTTGATTAAGTATAATTTATCTGGTTTTTTTGGTATGTGTTATTGATCCTTGGGCTTTTGATGACATATTTAAGAAACCATTGTTGGGGCTTCCCTGGTGGCGCAGTGGTTGAGAGTCCCCCTGCTGATGCAGGGGACGTGGGTTTGTGCCCCGGTCCAAGCAGATCCCACAGGCCGCGGAGCAACTAGGCCCGTGAGCCACGGCCGCTGAGCCTGCGCGTCCGGAACCTGTGCTCCGCAACGGGAGAGGCCACAACAGTGAGAGGCCCGCGTAACCCCCCCCAAAAAAGAAACCATTTTCTAACCTGAGGGCATGAAGATTTACACCTAAGTTTTCTTCTAAGAGCTTTACAGTTTTAGCACTTACACTTAGATCTTTGATCTATTTTGAGTTAATTTTTGTATATCGTGGGAAATAAGGATCCAACTTCTTTCCTTTTGTTTTAAAGCAATTTTTAAATTTATTTATTTATTTTTGGGCTGCATTGGTTCTTCGTTGCTGTGTGCAGGCTTTCTCTAGTTGTGGCGAGTGAGGGCTACTCTTCGTTGCAGTGCACAGGCTTCTCATTGTGGCGGTTTCTCTTGTTGCAGAGCGCGGGCCTTATAGGGCACAGGCTCAGTAGTTGTGGCTCACAGACTCTAGAGCACAGGCTCAGTAGTTGTGGCACATGGGCTTAGTTGCTCTGCAGCATATGGGATCTTCCCGACCAGGGCTCAAACCCATGTCCCCTGCATTGGCAGATGGATTCTTAACCACTGTGCCACCAGGGAAGTCCCAAGACTAGTCTTTCTTTGTTGAAAATTAGTTGAACATAAATGTGAGAGCTTATTTCTGAACTTTCAATTCTATTCCATTGATGTAAATACATGTCTAACCTTACATCAGTACCATAAGTCTTTTTTTTTTTTTTTTTTTGCGGTACGCGGGCCTCTCACTGTTGTGGCCTCTCCCTTTGCGGAGCACAGGCTCCGGACGCACAGGCTCAGCGGCCATGGCTCACGGGCCCAGCCGCTCCGCAGCATGTGGGATCTTCCTGGACTGGGGCATGAACCCGTGTCCCCTGCATCGGCAGGTGGACTCTCAACCACTGCACCACCAGGGAAGCCCAGTACCATAAGTCTTAATTGCTGTAGCTTTGAAGTAAGTTTTAGAATTAAGAAGTATGAGTGCTACAAATTTCTTTTTCCCCAAAATGTTTTAGCTATTCTGCTCTCTTGCAGTTCCTTATGAATTTTAGGATTAGCTTGGTAAGTTTTGAAATAATCAAGTTGGAGTTTTGGGATTTTGATAGGGATTGTGTTGGATGTGTAGAAAATTGGGGGACATATTGGCATTGTCTTCCAACCAATGAACAGGGAATGGATGTCTCCCCGTATATTGATCCATAGGTCTTCTTAATTTTTTCAATGACATTTTGAACCTTTCTATGTACAAGCTTTGCACTTTTTTGTTAAATTTATTCCTAAGTGGTTTTATGCTATTTTATTTATTTTTTTAAATATTGGTTTTTAAAATATTTGTTTGGCCGCGTTGGGTCTTAGTTGAGGCATGCAGGATCTTCATTGTGGCATGTGGGGTCTTTAGTTGCACCACGCGGGATTTTCAGTTGTGGCATTCGAACTCTTAGTTGCAGTATGTAGGATCTAGTTCCCTGACCAGGGGTCAAACTGGGGCCCCCTGCATTGGGAGTGCAGAGTCTTAGCACGGGACCACCAGGGAAGTCCTGGCTTTATGCTATTTTAAATGGAACTTTCTTAATTTCACTTTCAGAGTTTTCATTGCAAGTGTATAAAGCTACAACTCATTGTTGTATATTGGTATTGTATTTTATGACTTTGTTAAAATGGTTTATTAGTTCTAGTTCTAGTAGTTCTTATGGATTTCTTAGGATTTTCTATATACAAGATTATGTCATTTAAAAATAGATATAGTTTTATTTCTTTCTTAATATGGATGGTTTTTATTTCTTTTTCTTGCCTAATTGCCCTGAACCTCCACTACAAGGCTGAGAATATACATCCTTGGCTTGTTCCTGATCTAAGGAAGAAAGGGATTTCATAGGTGCTGTGTTAGCTTCCTATTGCCACTATAACAAATTATCGCAAAGTTAGTGACTGAAAATAACACAGATTTATTCTCTTTACACTTCTGGAGGCCAGAAATCTGAAATCAGTTTCACTTAGTTAAAATCAAGGTGTTAGCAGGCCTGTGTTCCTTCTGGAGGCTATAGGGGACAATCAGTTTCCTTACATTTTCTTGCTTCTAGAGACTGCATGCATCCCTTGGCTTATGGGTCTCTTCCTCCATCTTCAAATCCAACAGTGTAACATCATCTCTAATCTCTCACCTCTGCTTTCTGCCTCTCACCTTCTCTCTTTGACTCTGATCCCCTGCCTTCCTCTTATAAGGAACCTTATGATTACACTGGGCTCATCTGAATAATCCAGCATAATCTCCTCATCTCAAGATCTTAATCACATCTGCAAAGTCTCTTTTACCATGTGAGATAGCATGTTTACAGGTTCTGGAAATTAGGACAAGGACCATTATTCAGCCTACCAAAGATGCCCTTTTTCAGTTTGGGTAAGTTCCCTTCTATTCCTAGTTAGGTGTTTTCTTTCATAAAAGAGTTTGGATTTTGTTAAAGGTTTTTTTCTACATTTATTGAGATGATCATGTGTTTTTTGTGCTTTTTCTATTAATAGGGTGATTGATTTTCCTATGTTGAACCAACTTAGCATTCCTGCAATAAATCCCACTTGATCATGACGTATAATTCTTTTTATATTTCCAGGTTCAGTTTGGTAGTATTTTGTTGGAGACTTTTGTGTCTATATTCTTAAGAGATATTGGTCAGTAGTTTCCATTTCACATGTTTTTACCTGGTTTTGGTATCAGGGTAATTCTGGTCTCAGAGAATGAGCTGAAAATTGTTCTTTCCTCTCCTGTTTTTTGGAAGAGTTTGTGAAGGACTGTTAATTCTTTAAACATTTAATACAGTTGACCAGTGAAGCCACCTGGGCCTGGGCTTCTCTTTATGGGCTTTTCTTTGATTACTAATTCTCTCTCTTCACTTTTAAAGGTCTATTCAGATTTTTTATTTCTTATTGAGTCAGTTGTTGACAGTTTTTCTCCTTTTTCATGCTACTTAACTATTTCAGATGAAATTTCTACAGGATTTAAGTCATCAGAATAGTTATGAGCCAAGTCATTGGATGCTTTTTGTAAGTCAGAAGTATTCATAGAAAATAATTTTTCTCTTCTTAAAAATGAAAATTGTGAGGGTACTTCACTTAATTTTTCATATTTCCACTTCAAATGTGAAATTAGGGCATTTATAATTTCCTCAATTTCTATTTGATATGCATTTTCTCCACAATAATTGATGCTCTCATCTGGTGATATGAACATTTACAATTTATTTCCTTTTTTTACATTTATTTTCAAATTCAGGAAGAATATTCATATCTGTTGATAAAGTTTTACATTCATAAAACATACTTTCAAAGTTGATTTCTTTCATTAGCATTAAAAATATATAGAAATATGTATATGTGATCACACATATTTTCTTTTGCTTCAGGCTCTAATATGGCTCAGCACAGCACTGCCAGTTTCTGTCTTTACTTAAAATTTCAGTATTCTGTTCATCATGGATCTACTGCACTAACTTTAATTTTTTTTAAATATTGCATTTACAACTTCATGTCCACTAAGGATGACTGTAATAAAAAAGACAAGCATTTGTAAGATTGTAGAAAAATTGGAACTCTCATATATTGTTGGTGGGAATGTACAGTGAGGGATAGTTTGGCAGTTCCTCAAAAAGTTAAACCTAGGGTTACCATATAACTCAACAGTTCCACTCCTAAGTATATGCCCAAGACAAAACACATGTCCACACAAAAACTTGTTCATAACTGCATTATTCATAACAGCCAAAAAGTAGAAATAACTCAAATGTCCATCAACTCATGAATGGATAAATGGAATGTAGTATATCAATAGAATGGATGAACCTTGAAAACATTATACTAAAGAAGCCAATCACAAAAATACACATATTGTATAATTTTACTCACATGAGGTGTCTAGAATAGACAAATCCATAGCGACAGAAAATAACTTTGTGGTTGCCTAAAACTGGGAGGAAAGGGGTTGAAGTTGAGGGGAGTGGGGACTGACTCCTAATGGGTACAAGGTTTCTTTTTGGGGTGATGAAAATGTCGTAAATATATATTATGGTGGTGGTTGCACAACTCTGTAAATATATTAAAAACCATTTTATTGTGCACTTTAAATTTTAAATTTAAAAAGCTGTAAAAAAGTAAACAAATACATTAAAATATTATTTATCTTTATTACTCAGTTTTTGATGCTTTCTTAAATTTTGCATCCAAGGCAAGTGCCATACCTTATCCTAATCCTGGCTCTGACATTCTTTTTTTTTTTTGGTCATTTTATTTTATTTTATTTTATTTAACATCTTTATTGGGGTATAATTGCTTTACAATGGTGTGTTAGTTTCTGCTTTATAACAAAGTGAATCAGTTATACATATACATATGTTCCCATATGTCTTCCCTCTTGCATCTCCCTCCCTCCCACCCTCCCTATTCCACCCCTCCAGGCAGTCACAAAGCACTGAGCTGATCTCCCTGTGCTATGCGGCTGCTTCCCACTAGCTATCTACCTTACGTTTGGTAGTGTATATATATGTCCATGCCACTCTCTCGCTTTGTCACAGCTTGCCCTTCCCTCTCCCCATATCCTCAAGTCCATTCTGCAGTAGATCTGTGTCTTTATTCCTGTCTTACCCCTAGGTTCTTCATGACATTTTTTTTTCTTAAATTCCATATATATGTGTTAGCATATGGTGTTTGTCTTTCTCTTTCTGACTTACTTCACTCTGTACGACAGACTCTAGCTCTATCCACCTCATTACAAATAGCTCAATTTCGTTTCTTTTTATGGCTGAGTAATATTCCATTGTATATATGTGCCACATCTTCTTTATCCATTCATCCGATGATGGGCACTTAGGTTGTTTCCATCTCCAGGCTATTATAAATAGAGCTGCAATGAACATTTTGGTACACGACTCTTTGAATTATGGTTTTCTCAGGGTATATGCCCAGTAGTGGTATTGCTGGGTCATATGGTAGTTCTATTTGTAGTTTTTTAAGGAACCTCCTTAAAATGTGAATTGGCTGAACCAATTCACATTCCCACCAGCAGTGCAGGAGTGTTCCCTTTTCTCCACACTCCCTCCAGCATTTATTGTTTCTAGAGTTTTTGATGATGGCCATTCTGACTGGTGTGAGATGATATCTCATTGTAGTTTTGATTTGCATTTCCCTAATGATTAATGATGTTGCTGGCTCTGACATTCTTGCATTAAATCATGCATTGCCAGGAGCTACTGATCCCTGAAGTTCCAACCATTAGAAATTGTTACTTTACCCTGAGGCTTTCATTTCTATTAGAATGTTAATTTCCCAAGAGAAAGAGGAGCAGAGAATATGCCAGTAAGTAGTGTTCACCATTCGCATCTTGTAAGTGAAGTTATTGGTTCTTTTCCACAGAACATTTTTTAATTGGAAAATGTGAGACATTAGGGCTCTGAAACAAAGAGGGAACTGGGGATGAGAGAAGTCCAGAAAAAAAAATTGAGGGCAACAGAAGCAAATTGTGCCTTTTTAATATAAATTTCCTATGATTAACTTATCTAATATTTATTGAATACCTACTCTGTGTCAGGCTCTGGGGTAGGTACAGGAGTACAGCAGTGAACAAAACAGATAGGTTCCATGCTTTCAATGACTTCACAGTCTGGTAGGTGAGATAGACCAGTAAAGACTTGATTTTGTATAGTGCCAAGTACTGTGATAAAGGCATGAGATAGTGCACAGAGGAAGGAAAGTATTAGGGTTTGCACAGTGCTTTATAGTTTACAAAGCACCTTCTCACCCATGATCTTGCTTGATCTTCACAACAACCCTCTGAGTTTTTCAGAACAGAGATTGGTATTCTCATTTTACACATGAAAAAAATGAGGTTAAGCTGAATGGTAGTCAAGACTAGGATCCAGGTTTCATGATCTTTTCACTATATCCTGCAATTCTTGCACACAGAGGCCTGTCTACTCTCCTCAGGTCATTGTACTGGAGCTATAAGAGGAGTGACTGAATGAGTTTAATTTTCTATCTTCCTTCACACCCTCAAAATCTGCTCTCACAGATATTCCCAAAGCCTTACCCAACACTAGAAAAGGATGAGGGAGGCAGGAATGAAGAGGTCCCTAGCCAAAAGATACATACACATCGTACTTGGATATACTAGAGCTCCCCTTCATGAATTTTGTGCCAGCCTCTTGCTCTTTACCAAGTAGACTAATAAATGGCATAATTGATCATCTCTATGCAAATGTGAACTGAATCTCTCTGCCTGTTACACTCTATGTAATTTCAAGGAAATCCAAAACATGTTTCTGGTTTATTTGCATTTACCTCATAAAAATGTTTATAGAAAGAGCTATGTGCTGGACTTCCCTGGTGGCGTAGTGGTTAAGGATCCGCCTGCCAGTGCAGAGGACACAGGTTCGATCCCTGATTTGGGAAGATCCCACATGTCACAGAGCAACTAAGCCCGTACACCACAACTACTAAGCCTGTGCTCTAGAGCCCTTGAGCCACAACTACTGAGCCCACATGCCACAACTACTGAAGCCCATGCACCTAGAGCCCATGCTCCACAACAAGAGAAGCCACCGCAATGAGAAGCACATGCACTGCAACGAAAAGTGGCCCCAACTCTCAGCAACTAGAGAAAGGCCACGTGCAACAATGAAGACCCAATGCATCCATAAATAAATAAATAAATAAATAAATAAATAAATAAATAAATAAATAAATAGCTATGTGCTGCCCCAATGGCTTTTTTTGGCTTCTTAATAAGCCTAAGTTATCTTTTGCTATTCTTAAAACTGGACCCTTCTGTGCCAAGGATGGCTATTTGTTTTTGATACGCCAGAATGCTGCAGTATGACTCAAATAGGCTATGCAATTTGAATTTTAGTTTCAAAAGCTTTGACCAAAGATTGAAAAGCAAAATTCGAAGTTTAGTCATAATAACCTCACTCAGATCTCAGGCTTCCCAATCAGATCACCTTCATATTTTGAACTTAGATTCTAGGCATACCCTCGAGACTGAGATTTTAAAACTCACCTCCAGGTTCACTCTCCTCAACTTCACACTCTTCTACTTAAAACAAACAAACACACAAGAATTGTTCTTCCTCGGTGACCACACAAAAAGATGTTGAGCTTCTATTGAGTTAGATAGAATTTGGCCTTAGACTAGAGAAACTTTGGCTGGTATGGTATAAGGATGCCCCTTATATTCCAAGACTGATGCTAAAATAGCTAAAGTTTTAGAGATTAACTGAATTACATTAGCTGGTAAGGCTAAGGAAGCTGAGGGGCAAAAGAGACTATAAAAAAAGTTTCTGAGGATTTATAACAGTAATAACTAACGCTTATGTAGTACGCCAGGTATTAGTTTAAGAGCTTTACATATATCTGCTCTTTTATTTGTGCAGCAATCCTATGAGATTAGTACTATAATCACATTTTATAGATGGAAACCAGAGGTTAAGCAACTTGCCCCAAGGTCACACGACTAACAAGTGACAGAGATAGGGTTTAAACACAGGCAACTAGGATCTAGATGCATGATATGCTATGATATATATGGCTTTGCTAAGAAACTGGTCCCCTCACCCTCCCAAATACCAGCTCTCAGGTACCTGGAACTCTACAGATAGATATAGATATAGATATCTTCTTTTAGCTTAAGGCTTTATATTCTATTAAAAGGAGTACAGTCTGTTTTCAGAATGAATGGGTTTTGCTTCAAAGGCTTGCTTTTAAGTTCTTGGGAACTCAGAATGCATTTTCCCATAGAAACAACGTTATACATAATAGTTAAGTTCTCAGGCCAGACTGTAGAAATCTATTTAACTTTTGGAAAACTGAAAAATAATATAACCAATCTGAGCCTTAGGTATTAGAAGAAGAAGGTCCTGTTGTTCATGGGATGGAGTGTAGGGGGAGGAAAGGAAGAGAGTTACCTTCCCTTTCTTGAGCAGAGAGCCAGTCCATTGGCAAAATATTCAAATAGGTTGCTTTTTGTAGCCCCTTGCTTTATAGAGCCCCTCCCTCCAGATTCTTGAGTGCCAAAACCCTCAGGCTCATCCTAGGAGATCACATATGTACTTTTACCACACAACAAAATAACACAAACATAGTGGCTTAAAATATTAATTACAGCCATTTATTAGCTCACAGTTCCTGTGGGTCAGGAGTCTGTTATAGCTTAGCTGGATCCTCTACTCAGGGCTCACAAGGTTAAAATGAAGTTATTTTGAGAGTCTGCCTGCCGATGCAGGGGACACGGGTTTGTGCCCTGGTCTGGGAAGATCCCACATGCCACGGAGCGGCTGGACCCGTGAGCCATGGCCGCTGAGACTGCGCGTCCGGAGCCTGTGCTCGGCAACGGGAGAGGCCACAACAGTGAGAGGCCCGCGTACCGCTAAAAAAAAAAAAAAAAAAAAAAAATTAAGTTATTGCCCAGGGCTGCAGTTCTCATGGGGAGCTCAGGGTCTTCTTGCAAACTTACTCAGATTGTTGACAAAATTCAATGCCTTGCATATGTAAGACTGAGGTCCCTGTTTTCTTGCAAGCCATCAAGCAGGGGCCACTCTCGGCTCCAAGAGACTGTTCACAATCCTTTCCACATATCCTCTTCCATTTGCAAACCAACAGCAGAAAACTTCTCAATGCATCAAATCCCACTAGTACTTCAGTTCTCTGACTTCTTGTTCTGCCACTAGGTGGAAAAGATATTCTACTTTTAAAGAACCCATTGATTAAATCAGGCCCAACTAGATAATCTCTCTATTTTATGGTCAAGTGATTTAGGACCTTAATTTCATCTACAAAATCCATTCACAGCAGTACCTAAATTAGTATTTGATTGAATAACTGGCAGAAGGTGTGTGTACACCAGGAAACCAGGAATCTTAGGAGGCCATCTTAGAATTCTCTCTATCATGCCACTGAAGTCAGCTAGGCCTCACAGAGTGACCTACCCTCTCTACCAGAAGCCAAAGTCCCAGTCCCTTAGATCCTAATATTTACATGTCATGGGGAAAAGTAAGCTGATTATTAGCTTGTATGCAATGGGCCTTTATTTGTCATAGCAATACTAATAAGTAAAGGTCAAGTGGCTGTCCTAATCCTCCTAGAGACATTTGTATACATAGAAAGAAGGTGCTTATTAATCTAAACACATTCCCATATAGTTTATTTTCAGGCAGTATAACAAATTTATGAGAAAAATTCAGGCCATTTGGTGAAAGGTATTTTGGGGCAGAGGGCCATCATGAAGTCAGGTAAGACCTATTTGGGAACTTACTCCTACCCTCTTCATGTCCCCTAAGTTGTTCTTATTTATCACAGCTTTGTTCCCTCCTCCCACAGATTTTCTGTAAATTCACTTTATTTTCTTCTTTATGGCTCAACTGCCAGTGGCATCAGGAGCCTTGGAGAAAAGGGAGAGAGATAAAAGAAAGGAAGGGCAGAGATGGCAGTAGATGACTTCATGAAAGTGTCACTTGTGAATCAAGCATTTGTAAGTTAGAGACTGTACAAAATATGATTTCAGAGGTTGCAGGAAGGCTCCTTGCCCTACAATGGCTTCACATAACAGTTCACAAATGCCCAAGAATAACAAGTCATAAGACCTTTAGTTAGGGCCTTGAGAGCAAAGTTTGAATTCCTTAAGGATACTTGTCATTCCCTGAAGAGGCTTTGATTTCATACGAAGGCAAAGGATCTCTCTCTCTGTCTCTCTCTTGCTCTTGCTCTTGCTCTCACTCAAAGTTCAACTCAATTTTTCAGTTGTTTTTCACTTACCCTGAATTTTTGAGCAGATAGTAGGACGTATTTCTGTTTCACATACCTAATTTAACATATGGCACAAGCAAAATCAGGAATTCAACTCATAAACCAACTACCAACTCCTCCTTCATATTTCTCGTACTTTTATTTACACTGCTAAGCACTCTGGAGTTAGATAGGATACCATTCTCACTTTAAAGTAGCTTAGAGTTCAGTAGAGGAGCCAGAACATATATCAATAGAAGCAATAGTGCAATCTAGGCTGTAAATACCAAACAGCTGCCATTGCTTCCCGGCATAAAGTCTAAGCTCTTTAGCCTAGAGGTCAAACCACCTCTGTGTACCTATGTGTGTTCCAGTCTCATCTCTTTTTACTCTCTCTCCACTTCACCAAAACCAGTTTACACAGTATCCTGTCATACCTATTCTATGTATCTTACTTTTGCCTGGGCTGTCCTTGCCTCCCACTCATTCTTCACCACTCTAAATTTTACCCATCCTTCAAGACTTGCATCTTGAAAACGTTTGTGACCACAGCAGTCTTTCCCTTCTCTGAACTGTAGCATTGATGATCAGTACCACTCATTTCACCCTTGGAATACAACTGCTTTTCATGGAACCTCTTTTTTTATATTCGCTTTAGTCTTTTCTCCCCATAAGATCCTAAGGGGATTGAGCCTAAATTTTTAAATCTCTGTATTTCTCATAACGTAGCCTGGCTCAGTACTCAGTTAAAACTTGGTTAATCTACTGATCAGAGTCAGGAGAGGGAGTGAGAGTGGTGGGAAATGACTTTTTTATTTTATTTTGTTTTATTATTTTTTTTGGCTGCATTGGGTCTTAGTTGCGACATGCGGGATCTATGCTGAGGCATGTGGGATATTTCACTGTGACACGCAGGCTCTTCGTTGCAGTGCACGGGCTTCTCTCTAGCTGTAGCTTGTGGATTTTCTCTTCTCTAGTTGTGGTGCGCAGGCTCCAGAGTGCATGAACTCTGTAGTTTGCGGCACGCGGGCTCTCTTGTTGAGGCACACAAGCTCAGTAATTGTGGCATGTGTGCTTAGTTGCCCCGCGGCATGTGGGATCTTAGTTCCCCCACCAGGGATGGAACCCATGTCCCCTGCATTGGAAGGCAGATTCTTTACCACTGGACCACAGGGAAGTCCCAGAAATGACTTTCTAAAGGACCCTGAGGCCTCTTAGAGAAGAATATACCCACTGCTCATGAAATACTCAGTCTAGGTAGCTACTTTAGATAGAAAAACCACAGCAGGATCAAATTTTTCTCTCAGAAGAATAAGCCTGTCTCTATAGTACATTTGTACAGGCTGTCCTGAGGAGGCTATACTTGCTTAAGGCCATGTCATTTCTTGACTCCCCACTTCCATCCATCAGGAAAGACGAAACCTAGATCTTAAAAAGCTTATATCTAGAAAGAAAATAACTTTAATAGAAATTTAAAACTTGTGCTGCTATCATAGTAACTTTCAGAAATGGGTCCAATCTGATGTTTTAAATGAAAGAGAGAAGGTAGAGTCATTTCCCTGTCAACGTCCCAAGTGCCCGATACAATGAAAGAGAAGCGCTTCCCAGTGGCAACCTGGGAGGAGGACTCTGCCATGGTTTGATTCCCTAGGTATTTAATGGACTGGTCCCTGAAAGAACAATTGTTTCTGAAACTACTAAAAGAGAGATAGTGAGTCGAAAGCCACATATATAGGGCCAGATACCTCAATATTAAGGCTGAGTACTGAGCAGGAAGTCCAGAGATTCTAGATGGAGAACAGGAGATATTTCCTGTTTGAAACTTCCTTGGCATTGTTTATCCATTATGCCTATCTCACAAAGTGTAAAAATGGTACACCTCCCACATTTCTGAATAAGGCCTTCAGATTTGTGTGTGTATTTTCACTCCAAGAAGTCAGTTTCTCCATTACTTGGAAAAATAAAACAAAATCAGAAAACTTTGAGAGACCTCCAAAACCACATAGAATCCATGTAATGCCAAGAAAATCAGATGGGTTCTTTTCATTCAAGTATTTTAGTGTTTATCTCCACATTGATCAACCAACTGCCTATGAAAACAAATTCTGTTTACACCATCCAATTAAACTCATGGCCAGTTGTCCCACCAATGTTATATAATAATTAAAGCATCTATTTCTCGGGCATTTGCTATGAGAATGGTATTATATTTAACACTAAGACTTTCAAGACATCGTATTTCAGAGACTCATAATGCCTCAGTCATCTTGAGAAAATTCCTTTAGATAATTCTTCTAGAGTTGAATCACTGTAGGTAAGATTTAGTGGAAAAAATGAATGTAAATATATTTGATTAATAAATGTAATTTCTTGTCAAATGTATAAAACTAATACACAGCATCCTGCTCAAAACAATGCTAAATATTCAAAGATATTTCAGAAACATCTAGGAAAATGAATAATAGCTTGTTCATTTTATAATTAGTTCTGAGGCTGCTCTGAAAGCCTTTAGTCATTAAATATCTGAAATCTATTTTTTAAAATGGTACACCTCATTTTATGAAAGACAAAATAACCTCCCAGAAAGTTTCAGTATATTGTCTATAGATACAGGATGAGATTGCAATTCCTACTGAATCGCAATTCACATCACACTTCCCTCCAGGCTTACTTACTAATTTACTCGTTAAAAAATTTATTTATTACTCATTAACCAAAAAAAAAAAAAAAAAAAAAAAGTCTGAAGGGCTTCCCTGGTGGTGCAGTGGTTGAGAGTCCGCCTGCCGATGCAGGGGACGCGGGTTCGTGCCCCGGTCCGGGAAGATCCCACATGCCTCGGAGCGGCTGGGCCCGTGAGCCATGGCTGCTGAGCCTGCGCATCCGGAGCCTGTGCTCCGCAACGGGAGAGGCCACAACGGTGAGAGGCCCGCGTACCGCAAAAAAAAAAAAAAGGCTGAGATGCATGTCTGAGTGTTTGTTCTACTACCGTTAACTTCTATTTCTCCAGCTATTTCTTCACTTGGCTTGAGTGGATGGGTCATAATTTTCATCAAACGACCTTTGAGTGTTCCTTAGTCTTTTTTTTTGGCTGCACCCTACGGCTTGTGGGCTTGTGGGATTTAGTTTCCCAAGCAGGGATCGAACCTGCACCCTTGGCAGTGAAAGCACGGAGTTCTAACCACCGGACCGCCAGGGAATTCCTTGTTCCTTAGTCTTTAATGCCACAACCTTGATTTTAACAAATAACGCCACTTGTAAATGAGACCTGGAGAAGGAATGCAGAGGAGAGAAGATAAAAGGAAAGGAGACTGAGTTTGAATTGTGTTTATCCTTCTTCTTGGATTGATCTTTTTCTGATGAAGAAGAAAATTGCTACTCAGTTCAGCTCCCACATAAGGCTAGAGATTTGGGATTATGCAGTGGGGGAAAGTAAGGGATGGGAGAAAAAAGATAGGAAAGAAAAGAGGAGTGAGTGAACATAAGGGGTAGGTGAGTGTGGGTGCAAGTGTGGAGAGTGAGCAGGATCCAAGTATCAGGGTAGAATGATAGAAGCAAGTGCTGAGGTGAGTGTCAAGGAGTAGGAAGGGAGGTGGGGAGCAAGGAGAGATAAGTGTTGAAGGAGAAGCCCTAAGGTTTTAGTCCCAAGCACTGCAGATTTGAGCTACTGCAGCTCAGAAGTATGTGTGTTCGTGTGTGTGCGTGTGTGTGTGTGCTTAAGAGCTGGCATCTCAGAATTCTGTGCTTGATGGCACACTCAAAAATGAATCTCCCTTCTGTATAAAAAATAAATAAAATAAAAATTAAAAAAAATAAATCTCTATTCACCTGTTTTCCCAAGAACCAAACAAGAGAAAATGAGTTAGACGGATATTTGCAGTTTTTGAATAGAGATTTACATTTCACATTGGCCCCAAGAAATTCCAAACGATGCACAGCTGATCAGAGTATTAGTGGTGGAAAATACTCCATTAGCAAATGTAGCCTTAAGGACTTTTCAGAGAAGTTGTTCAGTGTTTGTTCAGAGCAGCAACCTCTAATCTTCCTCAGCCAAGGAATTTGGAAGTGGAGAGTAAGCAGGAACATGAATATGGACCTGTAAGATGTTTTTCTTCTTCAATGTGGTAAGGGTAAACTCAGCTTTGTCCTATCAACAGATTTTATTCCCCTCACTATTGCCACCCAGGTTGCCCCTACCTTCAGCTGAATTTTTCCAACTCAGGTATTTGGACACTTTTGCCTATAAGAGCTCCAGGCCAGTATTGTGCTGCCCTCGGGTTTCCCCGTACAAACCAAATTATCTGGAGCTCAACCATATTTCATTCTACTTCTCACTCTCACCTCCTTCTATTTATGCAGGAGAACAGTAACGGTGTCATCTTCCTGGAGCAAATCAATTGTTCCTTCTCATAGGCTGGTGGCTTTGTTTGTGTCTACTCTGTCACTGACTATAAAAGCTACCACCTCATGTACCTCCTGTTCCTTGATTGACATGAGTCTCAACATCCCCATGCTGCTGGTAGCCAACAAGGATGACCTGCTATGGAACCACCTCCTGTCATCAGAAGACATTGTGCAGGTTTCCAGTAACTTGGATAGCAAGCTCTCTGCCAGGGAGTATGTATCATACCTTCCAGAAGCTATGTCAGGAAGAGGACCACAGGCATATTCAGCTTGGTGACAGGGCCAACCACAGTGCTCAGGTCAGTGGGGATCAGGAGGCAGTAATAACAGTGTGAACAGCAGCAATGAGGGCAATGCAGAAAAACATTGGTTCCTGTTGCTTCCTTTCTCACCTCAAGTCTCCCAACATACAAGCAGGCACTGACCTCTAAGAGCAGGGCATCTACTACCCATACTTGAAGAGTCAGAAGTAGTGGGCTGAGAATTGGAGCATTTTTTTTCTTTCTCTTCCTATATTACTGAACTTCTTGATTTCGAAGTTTGTGGTTTTCTGCTCTCATTGATTATTTCTTATGGAAGCAGAAACTTTCTGAGAAGATCCATCCCTTCATACCACCGGATGCCTCTTCATCAGACTACATCTGCCCTTAGCTCAGAAAAGGTAGAATTGGGTTCCCTGAAATTGTCACTGTTGCTTAGTAATATAAGGATTACCCCGTTATTGGTCTTTAGGTCTTTTTTTCCTCCTCTCCATCTTATTCATTTACTTTTAAAGTCAAATAAATGATCTTGCTCCTGAGATTTTGTTTGGGTTCCTCTTCTTTTCCTCAAGATGATCCCAGGGATTGAACAGCTACATGTAAAAGAATGAAATTAGAACATTTTCCTCATACCATATACAAGAAAGAACTCAAAATGGATTAAAGACTTAAATGTAAGGCTGGAAACCATAAAACTCCTAGAAGAAAACATAGGCAGTAGACTCTTTGACAGAAGTCTTAACAATATATTTTTTGTATCTACCTCCTTAGGCAAAGGAAATAAAAGCAAAAGTAAACAAATGACACCTAACTAAATTTACAGGCTTTTGCACAGCAAAGGAAAACATCAGCAAATCAAAAAGACAACCTACTAAATGGGAGAAAATATTTGCAAATCATATGTCTGATAATGGGTTAATATCAAAAATAAATAAACAGCTCATACAACTCAATATCAAAAAAACAAACAACCATATCAAAAATGGGCAGAAGGGGCTTCCCTGGTGGCGCAGTGGTTGAGAGTCCGCCTGCTGAGGCAGGGGACACGGGTTCGTGCCCCGGTCCGGGAAGATACCACATGCCGTGGAGCGGCTGGGCCTGTGAGCCATGGCCGCTGAGCCTGCGCGTCCGGAGCCTGTGCTCCGCAATGGGAGAGGCCACAATAGTGAGAGGCCCGCAAAAAAAAAAAAAAAAAAAAAGGGCAGAAGACTCAAATAGACATTTTTCCAAAGAAAACATACAGATGGTCAACAGGCACATGAAAAGATGCTCAATGTGGCTAATCACCAGGGAAATGCAAATCAAAACAACAATGAGATATCACCTCACAACTGTCAGAATGGCTATTATCAGAAAGACAACAAATGACAAGTGTTGGCGAGGATATGGAGAAAAGGGAACCCTAGTACACTGTTGGTGGGAATGTAAATTGGTGCAGCCACTATGGAAAACAGTATGGAGAGTTCTGCCTTTTGGCTACCATGAATAATATTTTTAATTTCCTTCTGAAATTGTTCATTGTCAGTGTATAGAAACACAACTGATTTTGTATCCTGCACTATTGCTGAAGTCTTTTATTAGTACTAACATTATTTTTCTGAATGCTTTATGACTTTATGTATATATATGTATAAAAGATTGTATCACCTATGAATAGAAATAAGCTTACTTCTACTTTTCCAGTTTGGATGTCCCTTATATCTTTTTCTTGCCTGCTTGCTCTGGTTAGAACTTCCAGGACAATGTTGAATAGCAGAGGTGGAAGTGAGCATCCTTGTCTTGTTCTTGATCTTAGGGCAAAATCTTTCAGAATTTCACCACTGAGTCTGATATTAGCTGAGTTAAAAAAATAAATAAATGCTCTTTATGATGTTGAGGAAGTTCCTTTCTATTCTTAGTTTGCTGAATTTTTATAATGATAAAGCATTGGATTTTATCAAATGCTTTTTCTGCATCAATTAAGATGATCATGTTGTTTCCTTCATTCCATCAATGTGGTGTATTGCATAGATTGATATTCCTATGTTGAACTGCTCTTGCATTCCTGGGATAAATTCTGATTGGTTGTGATCCTTTTAATATGTTGCTGGATTCAGTTTGTTAGTATTTTGTTGAGAATTTTTGCATTTTTGTACATAAGGAATATTGGTCTGTAGCCTTTTGTAGTGTCTGTCTAGCTTTGGTGTCACGGAATGAGACAGGAGGTATTTCCTTCTCTTTTAACTGGTGTTAATTCTTCTTCAAACTTTTGGTAGATTTCACTAGTGAAGCCATTTGGTCCTGGAGTTTGCTTTGTTGGAAGGTTTGGCATTACTGATTTAATTGCCTTACTTGGTATAGGTTTGTTAAGGTTTTCTATCTCCTCTTGAGCCAGATTTTGTAGCTTGTGTGTTTCTTGGAATTTGCCCATTTCATCTGGGTTATCTACATTTTTGGTCTTCAGTTGTTCATAATAATCACTTATTACTATGTAACCATAGTGATCGCATTATTATATGATAATAGTGATCACATTATAACCTTACAAACATAAAAAGTAAGGTCTTTTTATTTCTGTTAGGCTGTAGCAATGTCTATAAGGTTTTTAAAAATTATAAAACAAGGTCTATTTTCTCCCTTCTGACACAATAGCTGTGAATGCTGCCACCCCCACAGAAGATGCCCAGCTGAGAAATGGGGAGTGGTAGGTGGGTAACCAAAGATGCCATAATGCTCTCTTACTGTATTTTTTTTTAGCAGTCTTTCTTCATTAAGCACTCCTCTAGTTGCTCTTAGTTGTTTTTTTATTAAATATCAGAGTTCTGAAAAAGTTGATTCTGACCGTTTTTCCCAGCCTAATGGTGGTAGCTTTAGTGGATGGATGAATCCCTGGAGCTTCCTCTCTTTCATTCTTAGTGATGTCATCCCTCCCCTCAACATTTCATTTTGATTATGAAAACTTTCAATCACACAGCAAAGATAAAAGAATAGTACAGTGAAGACCTACCACATAGATTCTACCACAGACATGTTTTATACTTGTTTTTAATCATATAACCATTTATCTATGAATCCCTCTATCAATCCATTAACTCATCTTATGCTTTGATGCATTTCAAAATAAATTGCAGACTTCCATAAACCCTCTGACACTTCCATATGTATATCATCAACAGAGTTCAATATTCCTTTTAGTATTTTAAACTCTGATGTAAAGTATACCTACGATGAAATACACAATTATTAAGTATACATTCACTGAGATTTGACATGTGTAGCTTTGATATTTGAGGAATGTCCCAAATACTCTGATGAGGTTAGTAGGATCTTGAGCTAGTTAAAAGATCATCAGGGCATGTGGCCCAACTTTTCTATCTGATGATTCTCTCCATAGCATCCCCACAAAATCCACTATTGGCTTCTATACCTTCAGGGATTGGCATCTCACCAGTTCTGGAAGTAGTCTGTTCCATCTTTGGACAGCTCAGAGTATTCAGACATCTTTATTCAGACATCCTAGAGCCACACACAACAAGATTAATCATATTTCTCCCACTGCAGACAGTCCTTATGAGCTGTAAAAAGCCCTTCCCCAAGTATTCCCTTCTCCATAGTATGTCCTGGTTCCTTTAACTGCTTTTCACTGTACCCACCAGCCTGCTAATTAGACTTGGAATGCTGTATCAGTCTTCTTTAAATGGCACTGTGTCGAAGCCAAGGACAAACTCCCACTAAGGTGGGCTGTTCAAACTAGAGGGAGTTGAGTACTTTTCTTTCACTCTTTCCTCTGATGCTGAACGTCTATAAGACGTTTGCCCCTTTGACTCAGACCCTAGTCGAGCTTAGTATAAGACGTTGACTCTTTTCCCCCAGGCGACTCAGTGTTTCTTTGATTATTCCATGCTGCCATCTGGTGGCTAGATCAGATAGTTCATGCCTTTTTTTTTTTTTTAAACTATTGGAACAGGGGAGAGGAGCTATAGGTTAAGAAGTAAAATAAGCGGAGTCTTTTAAGAAAAGGACTTGATTCCTTCCCCTCATATAATTCCTGCTGTATGTCATGCATACATACTTTGGGAGCCCAAAGTAGAGGGCGTGGACACAGCTAGGTTATGGCCACAGAAAGTATGTCCGGAACATGCCATTTCGGTCCAAATCTGACTAATTAATTTTGAGCAAGTCACTTTTCCTTCTAGTGTCTCAGTTTCCACACCTTGATCCCAACATATTTATAAAATGAAGCCAAGCAGAAGTGAAGGCAAAGCCAGGTTGTGAAAGGAGGAATGTGAAGTGGAGAATTGAGGGCTGAAGGTGGGGGAGGGGGCAGCAGGAAAGGGATAAGTAAAGCCTGAACATGATAAACAGCAGAAGAATGAAGGGCTGCTGCAGGGCTGCTACAGGACATGCTGGGTCCTAGGCTCATATTTCGGGGGCGTGCCTTTCTATATAAGTAGTCCCTTTCTATAAATGTCATGGACCCATGAAAGGTGTAGTGATTTAACAATGAAGATTTAGAATGATGGGTAGAGAATAGGTACTTAAACACTTGTTTATTTAACAGTTCATGTGGAAATTCTCCATAATGTCTGAGTACTATCTCTTTTTTTTTTTTTTTTTGTCTGAGTACTATCTCTTCATTTTTAGGTCTAGAAACCATTTCTTCATGTTCTTTATTGTCAAATGCACCATACCTGGCTAATTTCATGTCTTCCATTACTAGAAAAAGTAGCAAAGCTGTTACCATTTCCAATGCAATGGCTCTTTGGAATCTGTTTGTATCCTCTGCAGTTCTTTTAGCCCAAGTCTTGGCAGTGGACCTTGGTAGCCTAGAGCCTTAAAATATCCTGTGTCTGATGTGAGAGTCACCCCAAATCAACATGTCAACACCATTTTGGCGGCCTAATCTCACCCGATCCCATGAAAGATTACTATGACAGCCAATGGGAGTAATCTGCTAGTCTGGCCACCCTCCCGGAACCAGAGCCTGCCTGTAGAACCCCGGGACAACCAGTTTATAACTTGTCTTTTCACCTTTTAAAGTGTTTTTGTGAAACAAAAGATTTTGATTTCAAAAATTCAACTTTATCAATTTTTTAGTAGTGGATGCACTTTGAGTCTTGTTTTAGAAAATTTTTCCTAACCCAAAGTCTAAAATGTATAGAACATTTCCACGATTGTAGAAAATTCTATTGGACAGGCCTAGTTACCCTAATAATTGGTACCCTGTGCTGAAGACAAAATAAGCTGAAACAGGTTAAATTCTATAATGGGATCAGATTCCTGGTGATACTATTAGTTTGTGGCCTATAGAGAAGGAGCTTAGGACCTGATAGTGTTGCTACTGGTGATAGTTGACTTGCTTTTTAGGTCATGCTGGTTAGTCTAGGCTGAGATCACAGTAGTTGTTACATAACAACCACTTATATAATCATTTTTTTTCTGCTGACTGAAACGATATCAAAATGTTTGTCACTATTTACTGCCTTTTACAGGTATGGTTATTTTTCAAATATACTGTGATCACTACAGTAATTTTAAACTCCATTTAAATTCCACAATTCTCACTAGAGAGATTTGACATGCAAGGCAGTCTTCTCAAGAGAGATATTTCACTAAAGTGCAACCAAAATTATCTGAGTCCAAGGACCTCTACTGTGGGATCCTCTTGCCGCCACTAGTTTTTAAACCAAAAGCAAAGAAAACAACATCCCTCAATCTCAGTTTACCACTCTATGCAACGAAAGACTCCTTTTCCTCTATTTGTCTCATTAGAAACTTGTGAAAGACTAAATTAGGGTGAAATTTTAAAGACTTTCAGAAATATATATATATATATATATATATATATATATATATATATATATATATATATATATATATATATATGAATCCCATTTCCTTCCCCAAATCTGGAAAGCATAACAAATTTGTTTGTAGGCATTTGCTTCATAGTTTAAGTTTTGAGTGTTGAGGAAAGGTCCTATGGAAAATTATACTACTTTTACAATGCAATATCTTTCATTTGGTATAAGTCAGATTACCTTTTTGTGTGAACCAAGAGCACTTAGAAGATGGAGTGTGTCCTTTAAGGAAGAAAATTTTGCATACCTTATTACTTATTTGGAGACTGGAGGGCATCCTTACCTGATACTATTTGGGTTAATAGTTACACTTTCCAGTTCAGCCACTGGGAAGGCAATGTATCCTTTGATTTTCTAGGAGTTGTGTGTAATACTTAGTTTCCATCGTCTCCCTCAGCTTCTCTATTGTTTCTCTGATAAACCGTATAGGATGGTTTAAGAGATTAATTGCTTCTCACCTAAATAGCCAGCTTTCTGGGGGAAGCTTTGGCTTTTATATGAACATTTTCCTACCAGTTACTGGCAGCGGGTGAACTTCGCTACTCTACACTTATGACTGCTTCATTGTTGGGGTCATCAGATTCACGGAGGAAGTAGAAAATACTAAAGATTAAGGTTTCACAGTTTAAAAATTAAAAATAATATAGATTATTTAGGGGCTAAATCGGCATTCTGTGAAATGTCTTTTCCTTCCTCTCTTGTTCACTTAGAAGCACTTCCAGTCTTCTATTATCAGGGGCCACACAGGCAGGGTGCTGGAGTAGAAAATACACTGAATCAGAATCATGGTGTGTGACTTTGAGCACATCGTGTAACCTTTATGGGTCTCTTTTTCTAGTAAACCTTCACTATCACATTAGATAACGGAAGGGAAAGTCCCTTGAAGAGGGTTCTAACCTTAATGTATTGCCCCTTCCTAGCTTCTTTGGTTCAAACGTTTGGTGGGGCAGTTATACATTCTGGCTAAATGAGGTATTTGGATACTTTATTAACATATCAAAGCTCTACTTCCCCTTTCCTCCTATTTCAAAACCAAATTAAACTAAAACCTTTTCATTTGCTATACTGTTTGTGGAGAATTTTAACATCAGTTATCTAATTTGATTTACTCAACGTCCCTATTTTACAGATGCGAACCCATTGAAAACCCTTTGAAGTCGTGGCTCCTAGACTAGAAATGAAGCCTACCTCCAGTCTAATGTTCTTTTTAGTATGTTGCTGTGTTTTTTTGAAATCTCTCTTTTTCTTGTTACTGGGTAAATTTTTGAGCTGGCTAAACTACAAATATGTCTGGCTTTCAATCTTCTAGGCCACTCCTCTTCTACTCCCTCCGCCCTCAGTCCCCTCCCTCTCACTTCTTAAAGCGCTGCACTTTGCTGCGACCGCCATATTTCTTCTTTTCCCGGGGTAGAAGCTTGCTCATATTGGATCTCTTTGCCCTTGTGGTTCTTTCTGGAACATTTTCCAGCCCCCAACCATGCCTTATGGCGTATTTCTTTTAAAAAATTCACCAAAAATTCATAAAATATTTTTAAAAATCTGAAATTTCTCCTAGTATTTTCTTGACACCTCGCTATTTTACAGATATTTGGGATATTTTTAGGCAGTTTTCAATTTTAAAGGAATTTTTCTTTGGAATGATTTTTGGTTGACTCCTCTGGTTTTTTGTGGTTTAGTCTTCTTTTTCTCCCCCTTTTCTATATTTTGCCCATCGGGGCTGTGGATACCTGGTTTTAATATTGTTATTTTTTTGCCCATCGGGGCCGCGGATACCTGCTTTTAATTTTTTTTTCCCTTAGCCCATCGGGGCCTCGGATACCTGCTGTGTACCCCCTCTCTCCCCAACCCTCTGGCCCAACGGGGCAATGGATACCTGCCTTTTTTTTTTTTTTTTAAATTTATTTTTTGGCCCATCGGGGCCTTGGATACCTGCTTTGATTTTTCTTTTTTTCCTTTGCCCATCGGGGCCTCGGATACCTGCTTTAATTTTTTTTTTCCTTGCCCATCGGGGCCGCGGATACCTGCTTAGATTTTTTTTTTTCATCGCCCATCGGGGCTTTTTATGGATGGAAAAGTGTTGGGTTTTGTGGTTCGTTGTACTATCTGGAATGTCTACAAAATGTTGCTGCTAATCGTTTGGTGTTGTGTGAGTGGACCTACGGCTTTGGCTGGGAGATGACTTTGCAGTTAGGCTAGGGGGTTGGTTAGGCTGGGGAGGAAAGATGGCGGCCACTTTAGAATTGCCGCCCAGCTTGGCTGAGAGCTAGTTGTTTGTGCTAAATATAAACCAGGAAGGTAAGATGAATAGTGGGACAGGCAGAGGAAATGATATGCATTGCATGAGTTAAGTGTTTTGAATGAGCTGATTTGGGTCATGTTAGGAGTTTTGCATGAATTGTGGTATCATGAGGTGGAAAAACAGGATCATCCTGTGTCACATTACAAAAGGCTAATCGAAAATGAGAGGGAGAGGACCTAGGCGCAGGGTTCAAAATGGCGATTTTGACTTTGCAGCATTGCTTAGCATGGCTCTCTGCTTTGTTAGAGTGTTCAAAATGGCGGATCCATTTTGCCGCAGTGTTCCAGTGGCGGGAAGCCACATCATGGGTGTCTTTGTTCTAGTGTGCAGCATGGCGGTGGAAATATTCTGTTACATAGTAAAAGATGGCGGCTTAAGTACTTGCCGCAGTCTAAAACATGGCGGGCCTTTGTCTTTGCCGTGTGCATTTCCTGACAGGTTTTGCTGCAGGGACAATATGGCTGACCTTGTCATGTGGATATCATGGCAGTTTGTCACGTGGATGTCATGGCAGGGGTGAGCGACCGTTACATTCTTGGCGGGCTTTGCACCAGGAGGGCCTGCCGCATTGTTAAAGATGGCGGGCTTTGCCGCGAAAAAGTGAAAGGAGGGATTGGCAATGTTGGATTGCCGCATGACCCACCCAATCAGAAAGGATGGTGGAATTGGTCGCAGCCAGTTAGTGGAGGATGGAATTAGACCGAGTTAGAATAGCACCTCGCTACCGTCTCTATTCAGCCAGTCAGGACGGGCCACGTTTGTACTACTCCCAGTGGGTGGTACCAAGGTCTTTCCAAGGACATTTGGCCTTTCCACCTCCCTCCCCTTTCACTTGCTCCCTCCCCTCCGGCATTGCCACTTGCAGTGCAGGATATTAGGCTGTGCGGGCTGAACTTCACGCCATTCCTCTGCATTGGTGCCGTGGCCTAAGGCTAGTGTACTACCCGCCCCCGCCAACCCCGCCTCTGCTCTTCTGCACTTTGGCCAGGGGCAGTGCTCCATGCCTGCCAAGTGTGAAAATGGCGGTGAGTCGTGGCAAGAACCAGAATGGATCGCAGATGATCGTTGGCCGACAGGTGGCAGAAGAGGAATCCCTGCCTTCCTCAAGAGGAACACCTACCCCATGGCTAATGCTGGGGTCGGATTTTGATTTCTATTTGTTTCTTGGATGTTAGTCATACATAGTTTGATTATGTGGTTTGCTAGTGTTCGATTTAAGCCTTAAGGGACTACTATGGAAATGTATTTAGGGGCTTTATTTGTAGACTTCATTTCAGTTACATTTAATTGGTTTTCATGTTTGGGTTCCTTTAAAATTCCTTAAAGTTTTCAGTTTCTTTTTCTACAAATTGCTTAAACTTTTTTTGTCTTTAGATGTTCAAAGTAAAATAATAAGCCATTTTAAAGTTTTTACTATTTTTTACTTTGGGGCTGACTTAATAAACTACTTCCCTTTGGATTTTTGAAGAGTCTTATAGCACAGAAGTAGTTAATTAAAAATTTAACTTTATGACTGAATGTAAAAAGGAATATTTGAAGGTCCACTCCGGTCCAGGCCTTGCTTTGTTCTCACCCTTAATGCTGCACTAATTGACTAATGACCCACCTATCTGCAGGAAACTTGAATTGCTGTGGACTTGCTTCTTCTATTCGAACTTATTATATTGGAGTATTATTGCTCATAATTTCAGTTTTCTGTGGTTCCTTGACTCCACAGCCTCTAGCTCCACCCCAGCCCTTTTCCCAGCAACCCCCTTAATGGCCCCAGCCCTGGCCCTAGCCCCAGCCCCGGCCCCAGCTCTGGCCCCAGTCCTGGCCCCAGCCCCGGCCCCGGCCCCAGCCCCGGCCCCAGCCCCAGCCCCAGCCCCGGCCCCAGCCCCAGCCCCAGCCCCTGGCCCTGCCCCAGCCCCTGCCCCAACCCCAGCCCCAGCCCCAGCCCCAGCCCAGCCTCAGTCCTGTTTCTCCCTAAAGCCCGTGAAATTTGCATTGATTCAGTGCTAAATATAAGTTGTCCACGTTGCTCACCCAGTAGACTGGGATACCCTGTCTGCCTCTAGCATTGCAGATATTGAATGCTGACTACCTGAGTCACCATTTTCAATTAATGTACAGAATCCCTTTTGTCCATTGTCCCATGTTAGAACAAAGAATCCACACACCCTTTGCATTAATGTTAGGAAATGTTAATTAATTGAGAGCTTTCATAAGTCTAGTTACTCAATCTTCTCAATCCCCTGTCCTTAAGGAAGGAGAAACCATTCCTCTGTCATTGATGCAGTAGTCACAATCCCAGTTTTCTGGACAGTGCATATATACTGTGCTGACCACCTAAACTCTTCACACTGAGTGAAATTCTAATTGTTCATAATCCTGCCCATTGGATTAGATCCCAGTCAAAAACCCTTTTGCATTCAGCAGGGGGCACAGAAAACCCAGATTTTTTGTTCCACAGTTAATGTGCTCAGTCCCAATTGTCATAGCCTTGTCCATTAAACAAAGGCATCCTACCAATTTTGCTCTGCTTTTCGGGAGTCCTGCTGTTCTTGGACAATTAAAGTACCAAACTGTACATCGTCTTCCCCATTAATCAATGACCCTCCATCCCATTCGCATTGCTATTAGGCACTGCTGACTACCTGAGACCATCTTCCTTGAATTATTAATGAGAAGAATCCCAATTGTTCATTACACAAGTCCTCTGCAACTTTTTTGCACTACAGCAGAAGTGCTCATCCTCAAAGTCCTTTACTTTGGTATATTAATGGGTACAATAACTGTTAGTCATGGTCCTGCTTAACAGGTAAGACCCGCCCATGCTCTTCATTGCTCCTAGGCAGTTCAGACTACCTATCACTTTGCATTAATATGTAAAATCCTCATTTCCCATGGTCCCATCCATTAGTCTAGGATATCCCTTACCTCTGTGCCATTTCTTCTGAGGAGTTCTGATTACCCAAAGTCCCTTCTCTTATTAAACAATTGATGTGCATAATTACATATATCTATGGTCCCATGCAATAAAAAATGAAATCTCACACTCGGTGGAATACTGCTAGGTCATGCAGATTATTCAAGAACTCAGCTTTTGGACAGTTAATTTGCACAGTTGCAGTTGTCCAGAGTCCTGTCCATTTTAATGGGCCACTGTATCCCATTTGCATGCTATATGGGTCAGACTCTCAAGGAACCTTCTCTTGAATTGATAATGTTCATAGTTGCATTTGTCAATGTCCTGTGAATTAGTCACACCCACCCACTTTGTATTCTGGCAGAGGACCCTTACTACTTAAGAATTCTGCACTAGGACATTTTATGTGCACAAACCTAATTGATTACACCTGAGCCTTTTGTATCAGGAACCCTGCACCATCTTTACTTCTGAAAGGTGCTAATTATCTAAGGCCATTTCCTGACACTGTTCATGTGCAAAATTGCAGTCCCAATGACTCCTTTCTTTAAACTAGAATCCCATCCCCAACTAACTGCCTTTGCATTACAGCAGAGGATACTTCCGGCAGTTAATGGGCTTGATTGCAGCTACAGACCCCTCTGTTAGTCTAGCACCCATTCCCCTCCTAGATGATTTGCATTACTACAGGCAGTACAAGGGACTGATAATGGACTTAGACAGCTACAGTCCCTTATGTTAACCTAGGAACCCATCCCCACCTAACTCCCTTTGAGTGAGGAGGGTACTGCGGAGGGTACTTGGAACTGTTAATGACCTTTATTGCAGCTACAGTTCCTTTTGTCACTCTAGAATCCATTCCCTTCCTACTCGATTTGCATTACCACAAAGGGCACAAGGGACTGTTAATGTGCTTAAGTGGAGCTACAGTCCTTTATGTTAACCTAGGACCCCATCCCCCCCAACTCCTTTTGCATTAATGCAGAGCCTACATGGACTTGTTAATGGGCTTAATTGTACTGCTGTCCCTTCTGTTAGTCTAGAATCCCATCCCTCCTACTCAATTTGTGTTACCCCAGAATGTATGAGAGGCTGTTACTGTGCTTAAATGCATCTATAGTCTCTTATGTTTACCTATGATCCCATTCCTGTCTAAATCTCTTTGCATGACTGCAGAGGGTACTTGGGACTGTTAATAGGCTCAATTAGAGCTACAGTCCCTTCTGTTAGCAGAGTCCCATGCCCTCCTACTCTATTTGTATTACCAAAAGGGGGACAACGGACTGTTAATGGGCTTTATTGCAGATACAGTCCCTTCTGTTAATCTAGAATCAGTTTCCTTCTTGTTGGATTTGCATTACCACAGAGGGTACAAGGGACTGTTAATGTCCTTAAATGCAGCTGTAGTCCCTTATGTTAACCTAGGATCCCATCCCCAACTATCTCCCTTTTCATTACTGCAGAGCCTACATAGAACTTGCTAATGGGCTTAATTGTACTACTGTCCCTTATCTTAGCCTACGATCCCATCCCCTCCTAATTCCCTTTAGATTACCAAAGAGGACACAAGGGACTGTTAATGTGCTTTTAAATGCATGTACAATCCCCCTCCCCCCGTTTTTTAACCTAGGATTCCATTCCCACCTCACTCTCTTTTCATGACTGCAGAGGGTACTTGGGACTGTTAATGGGTTTTATTGCAGCTACAGTCCCTTCTGTTAGGCTAGATTCCCATTCACTCCTACACGATTTACATTAACACAGAAGGCACAAAGGACTGCTAATGTGCTTAAATAGAGCTACAGTCCTTTATGTTAATCTAGGATCCCATTGCCACCTAACTCCCTTTTCATTACTGCAGAGCCTACATGGACTTGTTAATGGGCTTAATGGCACTGCTGTCCCTTCTGTTAATCTAGGAGTCCATCCCACCTACTCAATTTGCATTATCCCAGAGTGTACAAGAGACTGTTACTGTGCTTAAATGCATCTACAGTCTCTTATGTTTACCTATGACCCCATTCCCACCTAACTCCCTTGCACTACCACAGAGGGTACAATGGACTGTTACTGTGCTTAAAAGCAGCTACAGTCCCTTATGTTTATCTAGGACCCTATTCCCGCCTGACTCCCTTTTAGTGACTGCAGAGGGTACTTGGGACTGTTAATGGGCTTTACTGCAGCTACAGTCCCTTCTGTAAATCTAGAATCAGTTTCCTTCTTACTGGATTTGCATTACCACATAGGGTAACTGGGACTGTTAATGTGCTTAAATGGAGCTATAGTCCCTTATGTTAACCTAGGATCCCATTCCCACCTAACTTCCTTTTCATTAATGCAGAGCCTATATGGGACTTGTTAACGGGCTTAATTGCACTGCTGTCCCTCCTATTAGTCTAGGAGCCCATCCCTCTTACTTGATTTGCATTACCCCAGAGTGTAGAGACTGTTAACATCCTTAAATGCATCTACAGTCTCTCATGTTTACCTATGATCCCATTCCCATTTAAATCTCTTTTCATGACTGCAGAGGGTACTTGGGACTGTTAATGGGTTTTATTGCAGCTACAGTCCCTTCTGTTAGTCTAGATTCCCATTCACTCCTACACGATTTACATTAACATAGAAGGCACAAAGGACTGCTAATGTGCTTAGAGCTACAGTCCTTTATGTTAATCTAGGATCCCATTGCCACCTAACTCCCTTTTCATTACTGCAGAGCCTACATGGACTTGTTAATGGGCTTAATGGCACTGCTGTCCCTTCTGTTAATCTAGGAGTCCATCCCACCTACTCAATTTGCATTATCCCAGAGTGTACAAGGGACTGTTACTGTGCTAAATGCATCTACAGTCTCATGTTTACCTATGACCCCATTCCCACCTAACTCCCTTGCACTACCACAGAGGGTACAAGGGACTGTTACTGTGCTTAAAAGCAGCTACAGTCCCTTATGTTTATCTAGGACCCTATTCCCGCCTGACTCCCTTTTAATGACTGCAGAGGGTCCTTGGGACTGTTAATAGGCTTTACTGCAGCTACAGTCCCTCTGTTAATCTAGAATCAGTTTCCTTCTTATTGGATTTGCATTACCACAAAGGGCACAAGGGACTGTTAATGTGCTTAAATGGAGCTATAGTCCCTTATGTTAACCTAGGATCCCATTCCCACCTAACTTCCTTTTCATTAATGCAGAGCCTATATGGGACTTGTTAATGGGCTTAATTGCACTGCTGTCCCTCCTATTAGTCTAGGAGCCCATCCCTCTTAACTTGATTTGCATTACCCCAGAGTGTAGAGACTGTTAACATCCTTAAATGCATCTACAGTCTCTCATGTTTACCTATGATCCCATTCCCATTTAAACCTGTTTGAATGACTGCAGAGGTTACTTGGGACTGTTAATGGGTTTATTGCAGCTACAGTCCCTTCTGTTAGTCTAGACTCCCATTCACTCCTACACGATTTACATTAACATAGAAGGCACAAAGGACTGCTAATGTGCTTAAATAGAGCTACAGTCCTTTATGTTAATCTAGGATCCCATTGCCACCTAACTCCCTTTTCATTACTGCAGAGCCTACATGGACTTGTTAATGGGCTTAATGGCACTGCTGTCCCTTCTGTTAATCTAGGAGTCCATCCCACCTACTCAATTTGCATTATCCCAGAGTGTACAAGAGACTGTTACTGTGCTTAAATGCATCTACAGTCTCATGTTTACCTATGACCCCATTCCCACCTAACTCCCTTGCACTACCACAGAGGGTACAAGGGACTGTTACTGTGCTTAAAAGCAGCTACAGTCCCTTATGTTTATCTAGGACCCTATTCCCGCCTGACTCCCTTTTAATGACTGCAGAGGGTCCTTGGGACTGTTAATAGGCTTTACTGCAGCTACAGTCCCTCTGTTAATCTAGAATCAGTTTCCTTCTTACTGGATTTGCATTACCACAAAGGGCACAAGGGACTGTTAATGTGCTTAAATGGAGCTATAGTCCCTTATGTTAACCTAGGATCCCATTCCCACCTAACTTCCTTTTCATTAATGCAGAGCCTATATGGGACTTGTTAATGGGCTTAATTGCACTGCTGTCCCTCCTATTAGTCTAGGAGCCCATCCCTCTTAACTTGATTTGCATTACCCCAGAGTGTAGAGACTGTTAACATCCTTAAATGCATCTACAGTCTCTCATGTTTACCTATGATCCCATTCCCATTTAAACCTGTTTGAATGACTGCAGAGGTTACTTGGGACTGTTAATGGGTTTATTGCAGCTACAGTCCCTTCTGTTAGTCTAGACTCCCATTCACTCCTACACGATTTACATTAACATAGAAGGCACAAAGGACTGCTAATGTGCTTAAATAGAGCTACAGTCCTTTATGTTAATCTAGGATCCCATTGCCACCTAACTCCCTTTTCATTACTGCAGAGCCTACATGGACTTGTTAATGAGCTTAATGGCACTGCTGTCCCTTCTGTTAATCTAGGAGTCCATCCCACCTACTCAATTTGCATTATCCCAGAATGTACAAGAGACTGTTACTGTGCTTAAATGCATCTACAGTCTCTTACGTTTACCTATGACCCCATTCCCACCTAACCCCCTTGCACTACCACAGAGGGTACAATGGACTGTTACTGTGCTTAAAAGCAGCTACAGTCCCTTATGTTTATCTAGGACCCTATTCCCGCCTGACTCCCTTTTAATGACTGCAGAGGGTACTTGGGACTGTTAATGGGCTTTACTGCAGCTACAGTCCCTTCTGTAAATCTAGAATCAGTTTCCTTCTTACTGGATTTGCATTACCACATAGGGTAACTGGGACTGTTAATGTGCTTAAATGGAGCTATAGTCTCTTATGTTAACCTAGGATCCGATCCCCACCTAACTTCCTTTTCATTAATGCAGAGCCTATATGGGACTTGTTAATGGGCTTAATTGCACTGCTGTCCCTCCTATTAGTCTAGGAGCCCATTCCTCTTACTTGATTTGCATTACCCTAGAGTGTAGAGACTAATATCCTTAAATGCATCTACACTCTCTCATGTTTACCTATGATCCCATTCCCATTTAAAGCTCTTTGAATGACTGCAGAGGGTACTTGGGGGAGTTAATGGGCTCAATTAGAGCCATAATCCCTTCTGTTAGTCTAGATTCCCATGCCCTCCTACTCCATTTGCATTACCAAAGGGGATACAAGGGAATGTTAATGTGCTTAAATGCAATTACCTAGGATCCCCTCTCCACCTAACTCCCTTTTCGTGATTGCAGAGAGTACTTGGGACTGTTAACGGGCTTTGTTGCAGGCACAGTCCCTTCTGTTATCTAGAATCCGTTCCATCCTACTCCATTTGCATTAACACAGAGAGTACAGGGACTGCTAATGTGCTTAAATAGAGCTACAGTCCTTTATGTTACTCTAGGATCCCATTGCCACCTAACTCCCTTTGCATTACTGCAGAGCCTACATGGACTTGTTAATGGGCTTTATTACACTGCTGTCCCTTCTGTTCGTCTAGAATCCCATCCCTGTACTCAGTTTGCATTACCCCAGAGTACACGAGAGACTGTTACTGTGGTTAAATGCATCTACAGTCTCTTATGTTTACCTGTGATCCCATTCCCACCTAACTCCCTTGCACTACCACAGAGGGTACAAGGGACTGTTACTGTGCTTAAAAGCAGCTACAGTCCCTTATGTTTATCTAGGACCCTATTCCCACTTAACTCCCTTTTAATGACTGCAGAAGGTACTTGGGACTTTTAATGGGCTTAAATGCAGCTATAGTCCCCTGTCTTAACCTAGGATCCCATCCCTAATTATCTCCCTTCCATTACTGCAGAGCCTACATAGGACTTGTTAATGGCCTTAGTTGCACTACTGTCCCTTCCGTTAGTCTAGGATCCCATCTCTACCTAATTCCTTTTAGGTTACCAAAGAGGATACAAGGGACTGTTAATATGCTTAAATGTAGAAACAATCGCTTTTTTTAGGTAGGATCCTATTTTCACCTAACTCCCTTTGCATTACCACAGAGGGTACAAGGGACTGTTACTGTGCTTAAAAGCAGCTACAGTCACTTATATTAACCTAGGATCCCATCCCCAACTATCTCCCTCTTCATTACTGCAGAGCCTACATAGAACTTGCTAATGGGCTTAATTGTACTGCTGTCCCTTATCTTAGCCTAGGATCCCATTAGAGCTAATTACCTCCTAATTCCCTTTAGATTACCAGAGAGGACACAAGGGACTGTTAATGTGCTTTTAAATGCAAGTGCAATCTCCCCCCCGCCTTTTAACCTAGGATTCCATTCCCACCTCACTCTCTTTTCATGACTGCAGAGGGTACTTGGGATTGTTATTGGGCTTTATTGCAGCTACAGTCCCTTCTGTTACCCTAGATTCCCATCCACTCCTACATGATTTGCGTTACCACAGGCTCTACAAGGGACTGTTAATGGGCTTAAAAACAGCTACAGCTCCTTATGTTAACCTAGGATCCCATCCCCACCTAACCTCTCTTTTCACAACTGCAGAGGGTACTTGGGACTGTTAATGGACTCAATTAGAGCTATAGCCCCTTCTGTTAGTCCAGATTCCCATGCCCTCCTACTCAATCTGCATTACCAAAGGGAGTACAATGGATTGTTTATGTGCTTAAATGGAGCTACAGTCCCTTTTGTAACCTAAGATTCCATTTCCACCTAACTCCCTTTCCTGACTGCAGAGGGTACTTGGGACTGTTACCGAGCTTACTGTAGCTGCGTTCCCTTCTGTTAGTGTACATTCCCATCCTCTCTTACACGGTTTGCATTACCACAAACTGTATAACTATTAATGTGCTTAAATGCAACTACAGTCCCTTATGTTAACCTAGGATCCCATTCCCACCTAACTCCCTTTTCATTAATGCAGAGCCTACATGGGACTTGTTAATGGGCTTAATTGCACTGCCCTCCCTTCTATTAGTCTAGATTCCCAGGCTGTCCTCGATTTGCATTACCAAAGGGGGTATAATGGACTGTTAATGTGCTTAAATGCAGCTACAGTCCCTTTTTTTTTTTTAACCTAGGAACCCATTCCTACCTAACTCCCTTTTTATGACTGCAGAGGGTACTTGGGACTGTTAACGGGCTTAATCACAGCTACAGTCCCTTCTCTTAGTCTAGATTCCCATCCCCTCCTACAGATTTACATTACCACAGAGGATACAAGGGACTGTTAATGTGCTTAAATGCAGGTATAGTCCCCTTTATTGTTTCACCTAGGATCCCATTCCCAACTAACCCCCTTTGCATTACCACTGACTGTACAAGGGACTGTTAACATGCTTAAATGCAATTATAGTCCCTTATGGTAATCTTGGATACCACCCCCAACTAACTCACTTTGTATGACTGCAGAGAATACTTGGGACTTTAAATGCGATTGATTGCAGCTACAGTCCTTTCTGTTAGTCTAGGATCTGTTCCCTTCCTTCTTGATTTGCATTACCAGAGAGGGTACAAGGGATGGTTAACATACTTAAATGGATCTACAGTCCCTTTTGATAACCAGGATCCCATTTCCACCTAACTCCTTTTGCACTACCACAGAGGCTACAAAGTACTGTTGAAGTGCTTAAATGCAGCTACAGTCCCTTATGTTAACCTAGGATCTTGTTCCCACCTAACTCCCTTTGCATGACTGCAGAGGGTATTTGGGACTATTAATGGGCTTTACTGAAGCCACAGTCCCTTAGTCTAGGATCCCATCCCCTCCTACAGGATTTACATTACCACGGAGGGTACAAGGGACTGTTATGGTGCTTAAATGCAGGTAGAGTTCAAGGATCCCATTTCCACCTGCCTCCATTTGCATTACCAAAGAGGCTACCAGGGACTGCTAATGTGTTTAAATGCAGGTACAGTGCCTTGAGTTAACCCCGAAATCCCACCTAACTCCCTTTTCATGACTGCAGATGGTAATTGGGACTGTTAACAAGCTTTAATACAGCTACGGTTTCCCTCTTAGTCTAGAATCCCATTCCCTCCTACTTGATTTACATTACCACAGAGTGTACAAGGGATTTTTAATGTGCTTAAATGGCACTACAGTCCCTTATGTTACCTATGATCCCATTCCCACCTAATTCCCTTTGCATGACTGCAGAGCGTACTTGGGACTGTTAATGCGTTTACCTGCCTATACAGTCTCATCTGTCCGTCTAGATTCCCATGCCCTCCTACTAAATTTGCATTATAAAAGAGGGTACAAAGGACTGTTAATGTGCTTAAATGCAGTTACAGTCCCTTTGTAAGGTGGGATCCCATTCCCACGTAACTCCCTTTGCATCATCCCAGAGGTTACAAGGGACTTTCAATGTGCTTAAATGCAGGTACAGTTTCTTATGTTAACCTTGAACTATATTCCCACCTAACTCCCTTTACATCACTGCAAAGGGTACTTGGGACTCTTAATGGGCTTCATTGAAGCTGCTGTCCCTTCTGTTGGTCTAGATTCCCTTTCCCTCCTTGATTTGCATTACCACAGTGTACAATGGACTGTTACTGTGCTTGAATGCAGGTACAGTCCTTTTTTTTTTTAAACCTAGGATCCCATTCCCACCTAACTCCCTTTGCATTTCTTTTTTTTTTTTTTTTTTAACATCTTTATTGGGGTATAATTACTTTACAATGGTGTGTTAGTTTCTGCTTTATAACAAAGTGAATCAGTTATACATATACATATGTTCCCATATCTCTTCCCTCTTGCGTCTCCCTCCCTCCCACCCTCCCTATCCCACCCCTCCCCCTTTGCATTTCTGCAGAGGGCACTTGGGACTATTTTAATTGGACTCCTGTCCCTTCTGTTAGTCTGGGATCCCATCCCCTCCTACTTGATTTGCGTTTCCACAGAGGCTACAAGGGACTGTTAATGTGCTTATTAAATGCAGGTACAATCCCTTATGTTAACCTAGGATCCCATTCCCACCTATCTCCTTTTGCATGACTGCAGAGGTATTTGAGACCTTTAAAGTGGTTAGTGGCAGCTGTAGTCCCATCTGTTAAGTGTACTTTCTCAAGCACTCCAATTCCCTCACGTAACTTGGGAACATATTTCGGACTGTCACTGTGCTCGTTTTTGGCTGTGGTTCCTTTGTAATTCTAGGATCTCATCCCTTTCTACTCATTTGTATTACTTGTTGGTATTGGGACAGAAAGGTGCTTAAATGCAGCTGTAATCTGTTTTGTTAATCTAGGATTCCATGCCCTCTTAACTCCCTTAACATTACCTAGGAGTGTATTTGGGACTGTTGAAGTGCTTAATTGCATCTGTGGTCCCTTCTGTTAGTCTCACTTCCCATGCCCTCTTACTCCCTTTGCATTACAGCAGAGGGCACTTGGGACTATTAAAGTGTTTAATTGCAGCTGTGGTCCCTTCTCAGTCTGAGGTCCATCCCCTCCAGCTTTGTTTGCATTACCACACAAGGTACTTGGATCTGTGAATGTGTTTAAATGCAGATATGGTCCCTTTTGTTAGTTTTGGATCCCATGACCCCCTTTACATTACCTGGGAGGGCATTTGGGACTGTCATGATGGTAATTGCACCTGTGTTCCCTTCTGTTGGTCTAGAATCCCGTTACCTCCTACTCCCTTTGCATTACATGGGAGCGTTTTTGGGACTCTTAAGATGCTTAACTGCAACTATGGTCCTTTCTGTCAGTCTAGTTTCCAGTCCCTTTCTACTCCAGTACCCTTACCACAGAGGGTACTTGGGACTGTTGTGGTGCATCCCATCCTCTCACACCCTGTCAGCATTACAGCATAGGGTCCTGAACACCAAGGCCCCTTCTTTTCACTGTTAATGCACAATTGCATTTGTCCTTCTTCCTCTGCAGTATATAAAGACCTCACTAACTTCCCTTGTATTCAGTGGTGGATGCCCTTTACTCAAGACCTTTGTACTAGAATAAAGTGAACCATGGTAATTGACCACAAATATATCTTTCACTTAAGTCCCTTGTACTCTCTTTGTTTTATAAGAAGATGTATTAATTACCTCCGTTACTTTTTCTGGGAGTATTTACATGCAAAATTCCAGTGTTCAAGGCCCCTGTCTTTAATATCCCTCCCTTTCTGTATTATATCAGGGGATGTTAGTGACTCAGAGTCCTTCTCTTGGGACTCATTGTGCATGTGCCCTCGTGACAAGCTAATATCTTGAGTTCTTAGTATTATAGGGGGACTACTGACTAGTTTCTCTTTTGGACAGTTAATGTGCAAAATTACACTAGGATCCCATCACATTTCACCTCCTTTGCATCAGGGGTCCTGATCAACTGTGGCTGCTTTTCCTCTAGAGTTTAAACGTGCATAATTTCAGTAACCCATGCTCCCTTATGTTAGATTAGGATCCCATTTCCTTGCCCCATTTACGTTACTGCGGGGGCTTCTGACTAGCTAAGATAAGTTTTCTTGGACTGTTAATGTGTATACTTACATTTGCTCCTGTACCTGTACACCAGGTAAGGACCCTCCCCATTCTATTTATATTCCAACAGGAGGTGCCTACTACTCAAGATCTTACACACTACTGCAGTTAATGTGCACAATCTTAGTTGTCTTGTATACATTCTCAGTTGTCCACAACTGTGCTTTTTAGATCAGGACTCCACTTATTGAAGCACAGGTTACTTACTACCTTAAAGCCCTTGTTTTGGGACTGTGACTATGTGTAATTAAAATTGTCCATGGTCCTTTGAGTTAACTTGTGTCCCTGACTCTTTTCACACTCCCTTTGCTTTACTGCATGGGGTACTGTCCACTTAAGGCCCCTTTCTCAAATACGTGTAATGACAATTACATTAGGATCCTTCCCCTTCAAACCCCTTAGAAGTACCACAAAGATTTTGACCCCTAAGTCCCATTTCTTGTCCTGTTATTGTATTTGTCTGGGTTCCTGTGCACTAGACAAGGACACCTCTCCATTCCCTGTCCTTCCAGCAGGAAGTGCCCCCTCCACAGGACTGTTAAATTTGGACAGTCAAGGTGCACAATTGTAACTGACCACAACCAGTCACCTTGGACATTAATGTGCATAACTGCACATGGCTCATCCCATATGGATAAGATCCTATCCTCTCAGACCCCTTTTGTAGTACAGCAGGGGTAATGATCACTAAGGCCTCTTTTTATGGCTTGTTATTGTGCATAATTGCATTTGTGCATGTTCCTGTACAGTTGATGGGGGCACCTATCTCCCCACTCCCTTTGTCTTTTAGCAGGGAGTGCCTGCTACTTTAAGATCCTTATATTTGTACAAGGTATACGATTTTAATTGACCACACCATGTCCCTTCGACATTAATGTACATAACTGCAACTTAGTTCATCTTATCCTGTTGCCCTCCATTTGCAGTATATCAGGGTTGCTGACCCATATATCCCCATTCCTTGGCCTGTTAATGTGCATAATTGCATTTGGTTCTTGGGCAGTAGACAAGGATCCCCTCCTCCCCCACATTTCCTATGCCTTCCAGTAGGTTGTGCCCACCACCAAGACCTTTCTATTTGGACAGTTAATGTGCAGAATTGCAGTTTTTCACAACCCTGTTACTTCTAGGACTATTTTATCTCCTTTGTAATACTGCAGGGGATACTGTTTTCCCCCAAGGTCCCTTCTAGTGGACCGTTAATATACATAATTGAAATTGTTGTCTTTATCAGTAGACTAATGTCATATCCCCTCAGCTAACTATCATGACCTCAGCTCTTGGACAATTAATATGCACCAATAACATATCAAAAGTACGATCATTAGATAGGACCCCTGTACCCTCACTGTATACATCAGAGGTACTGACTAAGGCCCCTTTTTTGGACTGATAATGTGAATATTTGCAATTATCTATTCTCTCTTCTTTTTAGAGTCGGATAGCATCCCTTTGCACCCCCTTTGCATTACTGCAGGGGCTGCTAATGACACAAAACTTCTACTGGGACTGCTGATGAGCACAATGGCATTTAGCAATGGGTTTTTCCTCCCTGGCTTTGTTAGGCAAGCATTCCCAGCTCCAGCTTCCCATGGCATAATAAAGTATAAACACTGCAGTATGCTGTGAACTTGTCCATCAAACAACGACCCATACTCCCACTCCTTTTGCATTGGCTCCAGTGTATCAAATTCCAAGTAGTCATAGTCTTGCCATTATCTTCCCTCTCCAGACCACTTGCCTGCCCTTGGACCCTTCTTATGGAATATTAATGCTCACAATTTCAGGTGTCCATGTATCCAGATAAGATTGTGCTCTCTTGCCCCTCCTGCTCCTGCCCTGCCCCTTTTGCATAGTTGATGGGAAATGTTGACTGAGCAAAATGCTTTTCTCTTGGACTTAAAACGTTAACAATCTCAGATGTCATTGTTTTGCCCATTTTGAATTTCTGTAATACCTTGGTTGCACTTTCTTTGGTCCGGCCCGTTAGACATGGACCCTTCCACTTCCTTCTTTGCATTACTTCTGAGTAGTGCTGACCTCCCACAACCCCTTCGGTGTTATTAACACAGTATTAATTGTCCCATTTTTTAGCCCATCAGCCCAAGATCTCCCTACCACTTTGATGTTGTGTTTGTGCAGTATTGACTACCAAAAGCAAGCCTGAACTAGGTGGCTGGGCCTTCACTCCTTTTCCTGCATTTGTCAATGATCCCAGTTCCAATTCTTTTCACATTCTGGGGACAGGAACCATTCCTACCCCCCTCTTACTGCTTTACTAGGCAAAATGCCCAAGGCAAGTCAGACCCAAGGGAACTGGATTGCTATCCTTTATTTTGGGTTTTCATTATACATAAGTATCAATTGAAAATTGTCTCCCCAGGAAGGAAGTTTAGCACTATCTGTGCATTCTTCCTTTCAAAGCAGATTGCCTGGCTAAGACTCTCTCCTCTCTTCTTGTATATTGCCATTGTATAGTGTCAACTGCCAAGATACAACCAAAAAGTTGCTGTTAAGTTTTTATGTTGTAAGGAAGATTGCAAGTTAGAATTGATAACCTGGTCATTGAAATTTTGAAGTCTAAAAACCTATTTATACCATGTACCTGATGACCAGTGTCTCTCATTTTACTAAGGGTGGTGGGTCTGTGGATAGACCACTGTGACTTTGATATTTTAGTATGATCAAAGGAGTTCTAGAGTGGAACTCTTAAGACCAGTATCTTTGGGCTCTACCACCATTTTCAAACCATTCCTTGTTTGGGCTTTAACAATTTTCACTTTTAGAAAAACTACCTAAACCTCCTAATCCTTAAATTTTTTCATCTGGAGCTCCAACCAGCCCCTACTTATTTCAAGAAGATTGCTGTAAAAGGATAAAAATGAGAGAACATATGCTGAGGTGCTTTTGAAAACCATAGATCAATTTATTTGATTAATCTATTACATAAAATGCCCCCTGTTTAATTCTGCTAATTTAAAGTAGCCTAAAGCACCACACTGAAGTGAGGACTTAGAAATGATGGAACCAGTTTCCCCATTTCATATGAAAAGAAAAATAAGCCAAGGTCTAATCATTCTTTCGGATATAAATTTCAACAGTGAGGTAGCTGCCTGGTAAAAATGAATAGTGTTCCAGCTCTAGTGTACAGGGTGTTTGGTGGCAGAGAAGTATTTAATATGGAACTGCTGGAGCAAATAACTAGTTATCACTACAGCAGTTCTTTGTAATCACTGAGAAAGGATACTCTTCTCTGAGAAGGATGTCAAAAGATTCGCCCAGCTCAGGGTGCTGTTTGCACTACTAGCTCCTTGGACAGCTGTAAGAAGTCTCTGGCTCTTTAGAATACTGTAAGTACTACTTTGCAGTTATTAAGTAATCTTTTCCCTGTTCTGTTTTCTTTCTTTTAGATGCTACCCATAGAAAAGTCAGAGGGTCCTATAAGTCTCCTTCCATGTTTCTACCTCATCTGCAATTTATATATCACCATATGAGTTAACAAACAAAATAACAGAGTTAGTATTGTGTATCTGGCCCTATGCTCGGTTACACTGAAGTGAGGGGTAGAAATGATATAGTCCTATATAATCTCATCCCCAAGATGGTTGTCTTGTTAAAGGCGCTAATATAAGCACACTTGAAATAACTCTAGGATATGATAATCAAGTGCTGTCTTGTGTGAATTATAAGTTATAGAGATTTAAAAAGGGAGCACACTAGGGTTTGAAGTTAATAGGATAAACTTAAAGGAGGTGGGTTAACTTTTTGTCTTTGGTCTAGGACGTGATTAATATTGCAGCCATCTGGGTAGTACAATTGGTTTATTTTAATGTCATTTGGTTTTTACCTCTTTTGGAGCCATGGAAAGTGATTAGAGATAAGGCCTAGCCAGTGTGTTTGGCTATATGCCAAGGCTGACAAATTGTTGATTGTTAATTGTTTGAAGCTTATGCTTTTCAAGCTCTAGGGATTGGGGGTATAAATCCGATTTGTTAGATCTCTGCCCAAGAACAGATGAGAGTAGCAGTGTCTTTTTAGTTTGAGATATTTGTGGAACCTGTTTGGCAAGAGGGCAATGGAGAAGTATGTTTTATAAGAAAACCATGACCTCACCTACTTTATGATGAAGTTGATATGTTCTTTCCCCTCACCTTTTTCAACAGATACTTTGGTAAGCGAAAAAACTTAGCCTCTTTGATGTTAAACAAACACAAAGATCCAGCTGAAAAATATTAACATCAAATTTGAAGCACTTCTCTGTGCATATACATGTATCCCAGCAGGAGCAAGAAGAATCATACTAATGAGTTGGGCTTTTCTTACTGCCCATTTTAATTCATATCCGTATTTCCTAACAGCTTGTTTTCCCCCCTACCAATGCCTAAAGACATTATTTGTCTGACCGATTGGAGGTAATATACGGATGGTCTTGAGCCTTCTTGGAAACGTGGTCTATGCCATTGTTTCTCAAACTGAAGTAACTTGTCAGGATGCAACACCTTTTAAAGAAACAAATTTTTTTTGAGATCCTAAAGAATATGTGTTTTGAGGAACACTGACTTAAAGTTATTTGCAATATAAACATGTTTTCCAATTTCAAGATATCTTTGTCAAAGATATATAATTTTTAAAATAATTTATGTAGAACTTGGGGATCCATGAGAATATATCCATAAACCCCCAGGGATCTTATCACCCCAATTTGAGAAACACTGGTCTATGCTTATGAAATCTGTTATTGCTGCTAATCAAATTATCATTCAATATTAATATACAACTATATTTATTGGAATTTGTTTTAAAGGGATGAATTCTGAGCTGGTACCCCCACTCAAGAGGAAGGATGGATCGATTTTAGGTGGATTGAAGCCTGCCCTAGACAGCATCCAAAGGTTAATCTTGGAGTTGTATTTCAGTTCATTGCTTGAAATAAAATCTCTAGCAGTTGTAGAAAGGGATGCTCTGGGAATGTGGGCATCTTCAAACTTGCGATAATCCTTATGCAACAAATATTTATTGGACCAGGCACTGGAATAAATAGTAATACCAAAGACATAGTTCCTGTCCAGGAATTTGCTATCTCATGGAGGATGCAGAAATGGACAAATTATTATGGTGTTGGGCAATTTGATGAGTACCATAAAAAGTTTGGGAAATTCTGTGGGGCATAGAGGAAGAAGAGTAGGGGAAAAACACTCTTACTAAGCAAAGTGATAGCAAGGGGAAAATGCGAGGTGTGCCTAGGGAGCACCTTGATCAGTTGGGTCAGGAGCTGTGTAAACTGAGGGCTTACAGGCACTACTCCAGTATTCCTTGCTTTTTACAAATGCATTTTAATGAAGCACTAGTTTTCTTGGATGGAGTGAATCACTATTCTTTTTCATGGGTTTGGGGGTAGAAGGAGTGAGATGCTGGCAAAATTATGAAAAAGTTCTGAACCGGGAATAAGAACACAGCTTTTGGTCCTGGCTCTGACTTTGGATCAAATCACCATCCATCTCAACTTCAGTGTCAAGGACTGCTGATGAATTAAGACAGGGACTTGAATTAAATACCTCAACCCCTGAAAATTACATTTTATCATTTTCAAAGGATCAAGAAAGGAAGCACTAAAATTTTTTTGGCATTTCTCTAAATGGTTATTGTGATTTCTGATTTTCCTCCTTATAGAACCTTAATATATAGGATTGGAGAGAGTTTTCTGACCCTGGTTTTGTGTGTCTTTTCCTATAACCACCTTGAGCTTTTCTACTATCTTTCTGTAGCTTATTTATACATTTCTCTAACCACCTCCCTAAATTATAGAAGATCTTAAGACCCAGGGCTGCTATGATATAATTTCTTTTCAGGGTAGCTGGGCCCTGATCATCAAATGTACACCTGGATGGGAGTTTGTGACTTGAAGTAAAGAATTAAAAGTTGATCTGTAGTGGCTGCTAAAATATTATATGTGAAAGCGTCCTGGGGAAATTTTTTAGCAGCTTAAAGAGAAGGAAACTGATATCTGAACTTAACTAACTGTTCCACCAAACCTTATAAGCTCTGATGGCAAAGAGTATAGTTGTGTATGGTTAAACAGAGTTAATGCCTTCTTCTGCCTCAAGTCTTAAGGACTCATTTGGAAGAAAACTATTTTCCCGCTAACATATTTTTGGCTACAGACAATTAGCACTTAACACTGGTGTCTTTCAAAATCTAACTCAAGTTGGATCTCAAGTATTTGTATGAAACTTAGCTGACATGCTAAATTTAACAAAACTAGAGGGCTTTGATGCTAAAGTAGCCATACTCAGTAAATATGTTTCAGAGTGGCTCAGAAGACCTGGAGAGACTGAGCAGTTGTTTCCTTTTAGGTACCTTAACTAAGCAGTGTATAAATCAATTTGAGCTTGGATTCATTAATTTTAACGTTCTCTGGGTAAATTTGATTGCATATGGATTGTCCACTCAACTATCATTAATGGAGTTTCGAGAAGGAGCCTGAGTAGATATGTATAAATATGTATGAACTGCCATGTTTAACTAGAAGGTTTTACTTAGCAATGAAGTATCTAATCTTAGGTTAAGTAAGGATGGGGAAGGATGTTACCAAAAGACTTTGAAGCTTGTTCTCATATTGGGAACATCATAGAATACCAGTTTAGCTTTATTGGACATCTTATCTAGAGAATAGAGTTGAATAAGTGATCTTTCACAGACTAGGATTTGTTTGATATTGACACAAATGTCCTTATAATATGGTAATTCTTGATCAGGGATCTGGAAGCCATACCTTGTGCTTTCCACACCATACCATAACATAAAAAGTGCTTTCAAGATTGCAAACCTGACTTAGATCTGTTTCAGTGAGCTCCTATCCTATAGTAAGGGCAGGTAGCCAATTATTAAAAATGGTCAAGGCAATTGTACTTCCAGGCAGTAGTAGAAATTGCTCTGCTACCTTGTATCTTGAAGTATTTTCAGCATCTTTAGGCCACAAATTTAGTCAGCCCTTAAGGTGGCTATTGGTTTGACCCATATTTTCATTTAGTTCTTTTTCTATACTTGCCTAGTCCTTCTGTGATACTGCCAGTGCTTGCCATTACAGGACCTTAAGGAGACAACAGGCTAGAGAGGAGAGACAGGAGACACCTATATCTAATGCTTCAGGTTAATGCTTCTTAATGGCTTTTGTTTTGTTTTGTTTTGTTTGATTGTTGTTGAGGTTTCCTCAGCAGTTTTGTATCTTACTGAGCCCTGTCTTTCTTCTCAAGGACATTCTGAGCATGTGAGACCTGAGGAACTGCAAGCAGCTTTAAGAAGCTCTACATTCAACAAGTCTTTCCTTTTAAGAATCTGGATAAGCTCCAACCAATCTAAGAGGATGGCTTGCCGGCTCCCTGGAGAAAAAGGTAGTGTAAGGAGCTTATTATTGTGTGAATTCTGTCTATGGGTTTAAGGGCTTTAACTTCCTGCACTTCTCCTTTTTAAAACAGAACATGGACCAGTTTTCATCAATTTCTACACAGTTTTTTATTTTTTTTCTTTTTGGGCATAAGGGTAGAATAACAGAGACCCAAGGGCCTGTGTAAGCTACTTATTGGACCCCTAGCCTTCTGTACCTTGTTTTTCCTTTTGCATAGATTTGCTTAGTTGTTGTAATAACTGGGGTTTTGTACACCTGTAGCCATTCTTGATTTTTCTGAATATCTTGGCACTTTGGTGGTGCCTCATTTTTATAAGCTGTTCAAGAAATGTACCATGTAGACTGAGTAGAAAACAGTTCTGTTTACCTTGGCAATGCTCCAGCATCTTACTACTTAATACACAAATTAAAAGAGGGGAATGCTACAAAACTAGGTGAGAGAGAGGCACTTTGGTTGAGATAGATTGCTCAGTTCTTAAGATAGATAGTACTTTATAAAAGAAGCCTGAGGCAATGTGAAGAAGAATTCTTACAGAACTCATACAGTCAGACCACAATGGAGCTTTTCTAAAGTGTCTTGATGGCTCTCTTGGTTGAGAAAGCTTTAGCTTCTCCTTTTATTATTTTCAGCCCCTTAATTTCTTGACCTCCATTGTATTTTATGAGAATACCAGGACATTAAAAATCCACACTCTCTAGAGGACTGTTCATCAGTGGAGACTGGCGACTAAAACACAATACAGGAATTTGGTAATTATTCAGCTCTAAATTGTCTTGGAGATGAGGGGAGGTACAAGGAATGGAGCTTGAATGAGTAGAAGAATTTGCATGTTGTTAGACTGGTAGCTAGAAAATAGAGTTCTACATAGTTCTAAATCTCCAGTCCTCAATCCATCTGAAGAAAATGGTAGACATAGTTTAATTTAACCCCTAGTTACTCATTGGGACAGACTTTCCCAGTGTACTGCATTTAAGTAATTTATTTTTCTTTTATCTCTTCTCCAGATCTTCCTCAGAAGAATAGGCTTGTTGCTTTACAGTGTTAATGACCCATTCCCTTTGACGATCCCTAGGTGGAGATGGGGCATGAGGATCCTCCAAGGGAAAAACTCACTATCACTGAGCAACAACCCTAGGCCAGGAGGTTCTACCAAGATTCTTTCCTGGGCCCAGTTAGGAGGATGAAATCTCAAGACAACCACCACACATCCAGAGGTGGGTAAGCTGTCCCTAAAAGCATAATAAATAGTCTTTAATTTCTTGTTTTTCAGTATTCATTGCACTTAGCTTTCCATTTAGATTATTTTCATCATTGTCAACTATGTCTGCTTTGGTAAAAACTGCTTCTAATTAACCTGGGAAGCAACTGGGCGTGACATGGGTGAAAATGATGATGTGAAGAGAATAGCAGGCTGTATGAGTTAGGGTGTTTAGGGTGGGACTGTAGCATGTGGTAGAGCCTTTCAGCTAAATTTTTTTTCTTTTAGGAGAACATGGACAACAACTGCCACATCTGTGACATTGATCATGGGCAGATCATCATTCTGGACCCTCTGGTCTCCAAAGTCTCCCTTGAGGCCCTGTTGGAGAACTTTGCCAATCATTTACGTACTTCAGGATGCCTTGGGATAGCTGTTGGACAAAAGAAAAAACAAGCTGTTTGAGAAGATAAAACAGAGCTGTGTCTTTTTATGCTGTGCCTGCTAATTGACAGAAACTTCACAGCTATGAGTGGGAATGTGACTAGAAGTGGCACAAAGTTATCTATCGTCAGGCTGGATCTAAAGAACTAGCACCCTGCGTATTCTAGGTCAGTGATGAGAGAGGGTGGTTAGGGGGATGTAGATTGGGAGATAGAGGTAACTGTTCAGTGTAGTAAGTCCTGATTGTACAGGCTTTATACAGATTACTATCCAACTAAAGGAATAAGGCTGTGATTGATGGTGTTGTTTCCAGTGGCTCACCAAGTGTTATTAGGCAAGACATTTTCCTATTTATGCCATAGTTTCCTATTCTGTTGAATGAGGCAGTTGTGTTAGTTTTATCTCTAAAGACATAAAAGCTTCAACTTTATACTTCTCTAAGCTCCATAGAGATACTTTCTATAGCACATTAATTTGAATCTTCCCATAACTCTAGCACAGTACTCAGTTAATACTTCTTTATGGCGTTTACATGGTTTCCTTCTCGTTTTTTGTAGCTCCTGATTGTTCCCTTCATATCTGTCCAATCATTATCTTTCCCAGAAGCAGTGCAAAGAGCAAGACATTTGAACACACCAAAGGAAGATCAACATGCCTGGCACTCTAGAATTTTAGAATAGCAGAATGAAGTAAGTTGGTGGTGGCGTAATCCTGTGAGGATCACTTTAGAGCTAATAGCTGTTTGTTGGAGGTTTGTATGGGATGGGGTATGGTGATCTAATGTGCAAGGGGAGCTGAATGTGAGATGGGAGGATGACCAGTAATCTACTTACTAATTGGTTTCCCTGAAGCAACTCAAAGATGATATAGTCTGTCTACCAGTTGTGTCACAGGGTAATTTAGTTTTACCTTGTCTGTTCTTTATCTTCACTGCATAAATCCTTTGCCACCCTTAGAGGCCTAAACATATAGAAATTTAAACCAAAAAAGTTTTTGTTTTTTGCTGAAAGGGTGGGCCTTTCTCACCTCTTTTTGTGAGAGAATCTGCAGTTAAGGTTTAGTGTTAAGGAAAACCCAGTCCCTGAAGCTGCCATTATAATTGTGAAGGGTGTGAAAATCAAGTCAGTTTTATAAGGGATGGGGAAAGGTGAAGTTATAAAATGAGAGGGTTAACTAGGTGCTCTCTAAGGGCCCTTTATTATAATATTCACTCACCTGTGGCACCTCATTTGGCTGTCCTGGAAATCCTAGGAAACAGTTGTAACAGAATGTTAAGAGGCACATACTGTGTTTAAATCCTCTGCCACTCATTAGGTGAACAGCCTTTGGCAATTTAGATTCTGATTAGACTTGTCTGTGAAGGTTAAATGAAATCATGTATATAAAGAGCTTAGTACAGTGCCTAGCACATAGTAGGTTAAAGGTAAAAGGTAACCTAAGAAGTTTCATAAGTTCATTTGACACAATACAAGTGACCACTAATACCATCTAGTGGCACAGAGTTGGTGTGGTTTGGTCCTATGTAAGAAATTCCTAAGTTAAAAGTTTAAGTAGAAGAGTATCTGTGTTGTTGGTGATTGTTGTTGTTCTTATACTGTTATTATAATTATTATTGTTAGTGGTAATATAAATAGTATTGGCACTTATAATAGATTATTGCAATTATTAATGCACTTTTTTGTTTTCTTTTGTTGTCTTCTCTTTGTGATGCTTCTTGTGCCTACCATGCTCGTCACTGTATTTTGTCTCTTCTATTTCTTATCCTCTTCCACTGAATGTCTGTCTTTGCTTATCTTTTAAACTCATAAGTGTGTCTTTGTTTGCTTATCTATTTCTTCCTTGAATGTCTTTGGTCTTTCTCCTCTAACTAAAGTGTGTCTTACCCATTTCCATGATTCTCTTACTAGTTTCTTCTCTGTATATCTTTGTCTCATTTTCTTTCTTGTACCCAAGAGTGGTCTGTGTCTTGTCTTAGATGTCTCTCTCTAGTGTTTCCATTTTGTTACTGATTCTCCTTGCTCTCCTAGATCTGGCTCTTCTTTCACTGTTTGTCTCTTTGCGTCTCTTGAGTCACATGCTGTGTGCCTTTTGCTCACTTCTTGCTATGCCTACCTCTCTTCTTTTTCTCTTTGTGAACTGTTTGTCACCCCCTCCCCTTGATGGTTTGACATTTCACCTTTTCTGATACTGGCCACCCTTCTGCTGTTTCTACTCTTTATCTTGCATTGCTCTTTTCTACATATTCTTTCTGCCTCTCTTGGGCCATTTTCTCTTTTCTTCCTGCTTTGTGTGCCCCAGTGTCTCTTTGTTCTTTGTGATTTTCCATGTCAGCATTCATCTCTGTGTTCTCTTATTTCTTCTCTGCTTTTGCCTTTCTACTTACCTTTGAGTATTTCAGTCTCTTCTTGAGTCTATGTCTCCCCCACGTTGATTTCATGCAGTCCTCTCTCCTTGCATACTTTTTGTGCATGTGTGTGTGCATGCTTTTGTGTGTGTGTGTGTTTGTAACAAAGGGGTCTCCTAACCCCTTCCTAATAGGTGCAGAGTGTCAGCTATCAAAATATAAGCATTGAAGAGCTGTTCCTTATGCCAGGCCGCCTGTGAGATGATCCAAGACCAATAAAAGGCCCAAAGGTCTAGACTGGAGTTGGACGGAAGACTCAAGTCTCGGTGAGACAGAAGGCCAAAGACCCAGGATGGGATGAAAAGCCTTCGCTTGAAGACCTATGACCCAAAAATGGAAGGGCCCAAGCACACATAAAGACCCAGAACTCAAGCCTGTCTATATAGACAGAAGGCCCAAGAGAGACAGATATCTCCAGACTAAATTAGGCGGGAAGCTGGAGGCCCATGACCCAGAATCCAGGAAGGATAGAAGCCCCAAGACCAAAGGAAATTCCAAGATGAGAACCCTAAACCGCAGCTCTTTTCTATTGTTCTCCTCCCTACTCTTGGACATTTTCAGTTCTCCCTTCCCTGTTCTCATATCTCCATTTAAACCCACTTCTTTTGAGATGTCATTTTTGATGTTGCTGCTACTTTAAAGAAACACACCTTTAGATCAGTAATATTATGCCTGGGCCAGTCTTAAGCCAGTTTTTATCGCACTTTTAAGCCATTTATTAAGGTTTTGGTGTTTTGCAAAGTTCCATTTCTCTTCACCTCCTCTCCACTTGAGAGGGACACATAGGTGACTTTATATTTCAGTCCCTTCTTTCCTCAGAAGCTCTAGGCTGATGAGAGAAGTAAAGCATCAGGTTACTGAGTGGAAAATAAGTGCCAGGCTATCTAGAGAAAATGTGAAGAGATGCTCCAGGCCAATGAGAAGAACTAGACAAGAAATACACAGATGTGCCAGCTTGCTGAGAAGCACCAGCCAGCAACATATTACTTCTTTGAGCTTGGGTGAGCAGGATTCCTGAGGTTTGGGGTTCCTACTGATAGTTATGAAAAAGGAGGATTGGGCCTGGGAAAGAGTGAGGCCCCAAGGAGGCAGCCTGAACTCCCTGCTCATAGTAGTGGCCTAATAATGTGGTAAACTGTACCAATCCTGCCCCTGGGTTTAATACCTACCTCTAGGCATAAAGATGAGAGAAGTTGGGAATATTTAGGAGGATTAATCCCTTCCTTGATATTTTTCCTCTTACCATGAGGAAAGATAATTTTAATGATTGAGAATATATATGAAAACACTGTAAAACAGAAAAAAAGCAAGGCATTCTCATTAATGGTATATTGGCATCCATGCACAGCTAACATTTGAAAATGCGCTGTCAGTTGTGAAGCATTATGTAAGTCGAGGTCATCACACCCTTTCTGAAAGGGTCGGATGGTAAATATTGTAGGTTTTACGGGCCATTTGGTCTCTGTTGCTTTTTTTAAAAAAAGCAAGTGAATTTGGCCTATGGGCCACAGTTTATCACCCCTGATGTAATTGCCAGGGACTGTGTGCTGAACAATATTAATTTCCTTCTGTGTGCCTGTCCCTGTGTTAGACACTAAAGATGCAATGACTATGATTATATCTAGGTGATCTGAAGAAAAATAAGTGAATGTGAGTTGTAAACTATAAAGCACTTTAAAGACTTACAAGTTTCAGAGTTGATGAATGAACATTGATTACATAGTATATACATTCTAGGCACTGTAGATACAAGGAATAAAAGAAGCATGAATAAAGTGCTTTGTGAAAAGTATGTAATACTGTACAGATATTAGGAATTAAGTGTTTGATAAATGAATAATTCATGTATTTCTGGCCATTGTGTTTCTGTGGCTATGGTGATTTTGAGTAAAAATACAGTATTCCAAGTCGCAGAAGAGAAAACATAAAAACTGCTTTTAAACCATAAAATACACTGGAAATACAAGGGATTTAAGCTATTGTGATCACTTATAATGTGCCAGATACCATGCTAGGCACTACAGATGTCAAAGGGAAAAAAATGTTCTCATTATAGAACAATTAAAAATTTTAGATAGGCAATACATATTAAAGTGCTTTGTACTAAAGCACTGTATAAATACCAATGGGCTATATGTTTATAATGAATGAATAAGTATTAAGTGCCTGATATGTACCAGCTATTGTTTCAGGTACTATGAAATCCAAGATAATGCTCCCAAGTAATAAGAGGGAGGTTTATGTCCTATACTATTTGGATGTAAGAATTAGATCTTGCTTATTTTAATCAATAAAGACTTTACTGGTGATATCAAATTAAATTATTACCAGTATATTTTCCCTGGTAGCAGGAAAATGTAATGAATGAGATTGAGCTTTCTAACTATAACGTGCTGTATAAATATAAGACATTAGGTGTTTTCTATGTGAACAAACTTATGTGAGACAGGCATGGTCTCTACAAAATTCTCATTGTGTGCTTGACCCATATGAGAAAGGTAGTATAAATAGTTATACAAACTGAGGGTTTAAATGCTTGTTAAATGAATGGATTATTAATATCAGTTGCCTACTATGTGAACTCACTGTTATAGGCATAAAGAGATATACAAATTTATCATTTTATTGTGCCTAAAGCTGAGAATAAGGCAATGTTAGCATTTTGTGGACTCTAAAGCACCATATAAATGTAACTATTGATTTTTTCATTTGGTGTGCCTAGTACTAGGTTTACAAAATTATATCACAGTTACTATACCATGAAAAAAAGGCAAAAAATTTGAGGAAGGATTGTTAACTATTGAACATTTTTATATGTAAAGGATTAGGTATCTATGAATGCAAGACTGGATAATAATTATCTATTATGTGCCAGTCTCCTTGATAAGCATCAGGGATGTGAAGATAGTCCATCTTTATTGTGTTCTGGGCAGCAGAAGGTAATGTATAAAATCAATTTGTAAGTCTTAAACTAGCATATATAAATATATAAGCCATATCTGCTGAATGGACACTGATTACTTTCTCTTATTCCCAGAGATAGCAACTGGGGATGCAAAAATTCATTGTCATTATTATTGAACCTGCAACAGAGATCTGTGTGTAAATTTTACAAAGCCTACTGTTCTATACAGATATAAGGAATTAACTGTTGGCTTAATGAATGATTACTGATTCCTTTCTATGAGGCTCAGAACTGCACATGCACTAGGATATAAAAATGATGTTATCCTTATCAGATGGTCACAGGAGGAAATGAGGTAACAGGTGTGGGAATCCAGACTGAAAGTTACTTAACCACTGCCAAGCCTATTTGATGAAATTTAAAAACATGGGCAAAATGGAATTGTGCAAGGCAGTATGCTGAATGCTGAGCTAGGTGGAAAGATAAAATCTATACCAGAAGGCTACTTGCTCCCTGACCTGACCAAAGAAATGGGAATTTTTTTTTTAAAGCAAGGTGTTATGGTTCTCCATTGGTCTTTTAAATGCTGAAGATGGAGGTGAATTAGATCCACCCTGGCCTGGCTTAGAGACATTAAAGGAGTAAAAAATGGCTCAGGTTGGCTTTTAGATTAATTTGATTAACAGAGCATCTTTTATGTGGAATACATCATTCTATGTCCTGAACATAACAGAATTGAAATGGGCCTAGTCTAAAGGGCATTAGATAGATCACAGATCATAGCTGAAGATCCAGAAACACCTTTGATTTTTGAGTAAATACTTGAGTTCCTGTTCTCTGGATGAATTAGTAGATTAAGTCTGGTCCAGAAAACCTATTGACTTGTCTTGGAGATTGAAAAAATAGGAAAAAAAAAAAGATATGGTTCTTTCAATATAAAATGAAGACATTTTTCCTGGCTCTAGAAAGTCCCAATGTCACTTGCTCATTGACCTAGCTTGAAGCCAGAAGACTGATAAAAGGCCTTAGGGTTTGTCCTTTAATTCTTTAACATTCTGCTTTTATTATAGTTAAATTAAGATGAGAATTAAGATGAAACAACTAGTTTTAAAAGTATTTGCTCATTGGCCTGGCATAGAGTCAGGAAGCCACTTAACAAAAAAGATTCTTCCTAAATTTTCCATATTTTGTAAATTATTCACTTGAATGAAATACTGTTCTGCTGAGGAGAATGAAGAGATTTAAAAGACCTAGACCAAAATACACTTTAATCTAACTAGCTTATGGAGGAAACACAAGAGCAAATTTAATAAGAGACTGCAGTTCTTTCATTAGTTGAAAAAACTTCATTGAGCAGCTGTGATAGTAAGACACTGAGATGGAATGATTAATTATATCACCTTCTCTTTGGCATGTTTTGTAGAGTAGGAATAAGAGAGCTTTTTAGTTATTCATTCATACAAACATTGAAGAAGGTGATGCTAAATGAAATTGATCTGGTACAAAATGCACTTGGAGATGCAATTAAAAAAACAAGAAATTGAGTGAAACTCTTCATTGAATAGAAGTGTCTATTCTATTTCAGATCTTGACTGAAAGACACTTGCTTGGCTTGGAAATTGGAATATAAGAGGAGAGGTTACTGTTCATTCATTTTTTTCATTTATTCATTCACTCTACAAGTATGTTTGAGTGCCTATTGTGTATAAGCTCCTTAGCTAGGTTCTCAGTTGGCCCCAGAGACATGAAAAAATGAATACCTTCCCAGAGAACTTTTAAAACTTGCCTTTTGGTCTGTTTTCTGGTTAGGGGTATGGCTTATTTCCTCAATAATAATGTGTGGTTTAATTCCTACTCCATATTTCTTCTACCACTCTGGCCACTACAATAAGCAAGGGTTTCTACTGAGCTTGCTCCTTAAGTTGCAGGAACCTTCCTTATAATAAACACTTCAGTTTTCCTAACCCATCCCTCATGAAAAATGGCTGTGACTGTTGGTGGGCAGAAAGAGGGATGAAAAACAACTGATTCCCAAACCTCAGTCTCATTGGTACAAACCTCAGTCTCATTGGTACAAACCTCAGTCTCATTGGTACCAGCCTTGGGGAACCACTCATACTTAAGCCACAATTGGTTTTGAAACAACACAGGTTTCGTCTATTTTCAATTCTTTACCTTTTACATTCTAACAAATATACACTGCCTAAATAGATCTCTTTAAAAAACAATCCTCTGGTAGTACTTAGCAAGTTTGGAGATGGAGACATGATTTCTGTTTTGCAACAGCTTCTCAACTTACAACTTGGAAATCGTTTCCTTTTTACCAGCAAAACCTGCTTAAGAAAAGACTTATTATAATTAAATAATGCAGTGAATGAAAATAGCTTAACAATTTACCATGCTTAAGTTTTAAGAATGATAAAAATTGGAAGAATTGGCAAAAATTGGAGGGAAAAATTACAAAAAAAAAAAAATCTTCTATATCTAGGCCCAAATGGGTTTTGGCCTTTTCTATTTTTTAAATCACTCACAGAGGGTGGGATAGGAGGAAGAGTGAAAGAAAAGGTCAAACCTGATTCTAAAAAGGGTTGGTCTTAAAAGCATTACTACCTCCGAATCTAACTTGGGGATTGCTGTTTTTAGTTTAATGCAATTCCAGTAACTGGTCACTGTTGAGATGAGGACAAAGTCCTTTGTCCCCACTCATTTCTGTAAGTTTTTGAGAAACAATTTTTTGTTTAATGGTTATTGATTAAACCTTGGGTTAGATAATTATGAAATTTATTAATTAAATCTATGTTACCTCTCCATCATAAGGTAGTCTTAAAGCTAAAGTCAAAATTCACTGCAGAGGAACAGGACTTTATTGTTCACTATAATTCTTACATACTTTCAAACCATCTAAACTTTAGTTTACATGGCAAGCCAACAATAACATAAGTAAATGGAGAAGGAAATAGATGAATGGCAAAAGATAGTTGCTGGAGGGAGCAAATTTGAAGAGGATTTGAAGGTGATGTTTCTAGTTTTTGCTTTGTACATTTTAATTTAATCTTCAGGTATATCTGACATGTTAATAATGTTTGGTGTTTAATATGTGCTATTAGCTGGATTCAGTAACTCCCCCTTCTTCAGATGGGGGTGGGGGGTGCATTATTGGAAAGTAGAAAGGAGAAAGTAATTAAGAGCCTTCCTTTCACAGTTTCTGGCATCCCAAGACTACCACTACTGCTAAAAAAGAATAAGAGAACATGTTATCATCTGATTTTTGTGGCATAAATGAAGTTGTGAAAAAATCTTTTTTTACAAAGGAAATGGCTTCATCTTTATCCTTCTGCCTCAAAGGGAATCTATGCCAAAATGCTCCGATGAATGGAAGGCACACTTGGACTTGTGAACTGAAGTGAAACGCAGAATCTCTGAGCCATGGTTGTTTTGAAGATCGAAAAGTCTTGTTCAGCATGGGTGACCAGCAAAAAAGCAATCTAGAGCTGTCTGTATGTCACAACTGAGACAAATTGGGGAGTTTGTTGTTTAATGCCAAATAAAAATGTACTGTTTTGAAAACTTTGTATTTCAATGTAACAAGTTCTACCTCACTGTCCCTTCCTAACCACATTAGTTACCTCAATTTTTTAAAAAAATTATCTTAATCACCCAGTTTGGGTAAGTCTTTGAGGTCTAATTTTTTTTTTTTCTAGCTTCAGTTGCTTTGGTCAGGAATACTGAGAAGCACAAACCCAATTTTAAAAATGTGAGAAGCAAAAATTATTGAAGAAGAGGGCTGGGATAGGAATAGTGCATAAAAATATTTTTAAGGCTGTGGGAAATAGAATGTATTCAGGAAGGTAATCACTGTAATTAAAGAAGGTAACAGGTCCAATCCTTGAGTAGGTGAAGGGATCTTTGGTGTTCCTTTACTTAAATACCTGAATGTTAGATTGGTGACTTCACAGGCACATGACCCCAGTGTTTATAGGCAAGAGCTTCTACTCCTTTGTTGGCATCTTACATCATTCTTTTTTTTTTTTTTTTTTTTTTACTATTTATTTATTTGGCTGCACTGGGTATTAGTTGCCGCATGTGGGATCTTTAGTTACAGCATGTGGGATCTTTTAGGTGTGGCTTGTGGGATCTAGTTCCCTGACCAGAGATCGAACCTGGGCCCCCTGCATTGGGAGTGTGGACTCTTAACCCCTGGACTAGTGGACCAGCAGGGAAGTCCCTCTTAAATGCCTTTTTTTTGCGGTACGCGGGCCTCTCACTGTTGTGGCCTCTCCCGTTGCGGAGCACAGGCTCCGGATGCGCAGGCTCAGCGGCCATGGCTCACAGGCCCAGCCGCTCCGTGGCACGCGGGATCTTCCCGGACCGGGGCACGAACCCGTGTCCCCTGCATCAGCAGGCAGACTCTCAACCACTGCGCCACCAGGGAAGCCCAATGCCATTCTTAATTGAGCCAGAGACAGTGCTCAACTTCCTCTTTCCAATGCCAATCCCTATGCATTTTTTCCCCAACAAAGTTTTGTTTTTGTTTTCACCTGTCCATCTTTGGAATAAGACATGCTGGAGTAATGGCTAGTATTAGAGGAAATAAACCTATAAGGGAAGTCATAGAAGAGGCAGAAGGATTTAGGATAGCAAGGCACAGAAGGACCCATTATTAAGCAAGGGCTCTCATATCCTAGAGTCCCAAAACATGTTAATTTAGTGGGGAGGACAGTCTGCACATTTACTTGATAGGCTGATTAACCAGGTAACAATGCCATTTAGTAGCTTCTATAACCCTTGCCTATATTCTGATCCTTTCTCACCTTAGTGTTTGCAGCTATTATCCTGCCAAGTGCTCTCTGCCCATTTCCTAATATCTCTGAAACCACATTCTCACTTTTATAAAGCTAGACTTATATATAGGTAGAGCTGTATAGTACCTGTGTGATGTGATTTCCAAGGTACAAGAAGGCCTTATTTCTCAAGTTTGTGTCTCCCCTTCTTCGTAGCTGATGTCTGATATTCCATTATCTGGAGTTGAGTCTCTGATTCTTCAATATGTGATAAAGCAGGACTGTTTATTTTTGTACCTGCACAGAAACGTTATAACAACAGTGCCTTGCCCATAGGAGATGCTCAACAAATACCTGTTGAATTATACTTAAACTTCAGGACCCTCCAGGAGAGAAAACATGACATTCCACACCTAAGGCAAGAACAGCTAATACATCACAGTTTCTTTCAATCCATGGCAGATGGTATTAAACAGTCCTAACATTTATTCCTGCTAAGCCTAGTCCCTAGAAACTGCTAGTTTCCCACCAAAATATGTTCTCCCTTGTTTAACATGTGGCTGTCCAGCTAGACTACATTTCTCAGCTTCCTTTGCAGTTATGCATAGCTAGATGATTATAATCAACAAAATGTGAATGGGAAGTGATGGGTGCCAGTTATGGGCCTGGCTTAGGGTATGATCACCTCTCCACTCTCTTATCCCTTCCCACCAGCTGCAACCTAGACAATGGCTATCCACCTTCAACCTTACAGATGACAGACCCTTCCTTATGAGATGGAAGAACAGTGACTTGGAAAGAAATCACGTCCCTGAACAACTCTAAGAAACAGAGATGCCCTTCTGCTCTGAACTTTTTACATTGAGACTGTCATGTAAGGAAGAAATAATATTTCTTTAAACCACTGAATTTTATTCTTACAGTAGCCTATTCTTTTTCCCATAACTAAAAACAACTGGATGCTGCCCCACAATCCTTTATACAGCATTTCAGATAGCTACTACTAATCAATAAACTTTCAGTTATGACCTCATAAAAAAGTCTTTCCTTTGTTCCTCATCCTACTTTCTTTAAGATATGCAAGATTTTAGCTGTGCTGTTGAGGCCAACTGCTAAGTTTTCTACTTTGTTTCCCAACAAAATGAGGGGAATTTTAGAACTCAGCTATGGTAACTTATAGGTTATAGATCTACCGTCAAGTTGTCGTCCATGATGTGCAAAGAGGAAGCAAATGAATCTAGGTTCATCAAGCCATAGACTTGGTACTGCTTGACATAATTAAGCCTTCCAAGTGTCTTCAGTAAATCCATAATTAAAGCAGTCAGATGGATCAACACCTTCAAATAAGCAATTAAAGCGAAAAGGGCAGAAGGAGATTGAGTAGTACATTTAAGAAATATTTATTTAATCCTTACTAAATGATAGTTTTAGGTATTGGTGAATAAAACCCCAACAGACATTGTCCTTGACCAAATAACTTAAAATCTATTAGAGGAGACAGACAATAACCAAGGAAACATGAACTTATAGTTACACAATTTGATAAGAACATTAAAAGGAAATAGGATGCAGTGACAAGGGAGAGAGACATATTTACTTTAGAAAGTGTGGTTAAGAGAAGGAATCTGTGCAAAGGTCATATTTAAAGACAAACCTAAGGATAAAGAAGTCAATCCAAAGGGAATGGATTGTACTTGCCGTGTAATGTAAGTAAATTGTGGCCAGCAAACTACAGCTCATGGGCCAAATCTGACCTGCTATATATATATATATATATATATATATATATATATATATATATATATATATATATATAGTATGGCCTGAATCCTAAGAGTGGTTTGTACACTTTTAGTTAGAAGTAAAAAAACTAAAAATGAATAATATTTCATGACATCAAAATTATATGAAATTCAAGTATCAGTGTCCATATATAAAGTTTTTTTGAATATATATAGCCAAACTAATTAGTGTTGTCTATAGCTGCTTGATATTACAACAGCATAGTTGAATACTTGTAACCGAAACCATACGGCCCAAGTTTAAAATAATTACTATCTGGGTTTTTACAAAGAATGTTTGCCAGCCCCTGGGCTAGACTATAGAAAGTAAGGATAATGGCATGAAATAAGGTTGTAAAGATAGGAAAGAACAAGATCATGCAAGATCTTATAGGAAAAAGAAATGAGAGAGAGAGAGAGAGAGAGAGAGAGAGAGGATGAATGAATTAGTTTAAAATGTATTACTTTAAAAAATTTGCTATACGATGTGAAACCACAGAGAGATAGGAAGCAAAGGAGTGTCATGATCCAATCTACATTTTAGGAAGATTATTAGGACACTTGATTTTAAATCATAATGTAGAAGATAGTGAAATATCATCATTCCCATTATAACAACTATAGAAAAAACCTAAACAAATAAGATACAAACAGAATTCAGGAATTTCTAGATTCCACATAAGACATAGAAGGCTGGAAAAAGCATCACTCCTACAACAACAAGAAAAAGCCAGATAAACTATAAAATCATAACTTGAATCCATTAGAGAGCTGAGATTACAGGGCAACCAACTAACCTGAATTGTGAGGAAAGATGTGTGCTTTCAAGACAGAATATGAGGGACTTCCCTAGTGGTCCAGTGGTTAAGAATCTGCCTTCCAATGTAGGGAACAGGGGGTTCAATCCCTGGTTGGGGTACTAAGATCCCACATGCCGTGGGGCAAGTAAGCCCACGTGCCACAACTACAGAGCCCACGTGCTCTGGAGCCTGCATGCCACAACTAAAGAGAAGCCCACGTGCCACAACGGAAGATCCCACCTGCTGTAACAAAGACCCGACACAGCCAAAAATAAATAAATATTTTTAATAAACATGAGCACTGGTTGACCTCTGGCAATGGGAAGATGATGTGGCCTTCAAATAAGCAGGTTATAAGTATTTGACTACAAGTTTCAACAAATTTCTAAAGGTCAAGTGTGGGTTAGTATGAAAACATAGAGCCCCTGGGAACCACAGATAGAAGGCGAATTCATACCCTTGCAAGTTCTCCTCTGTAGACATCATTGAGAGCTTATGAGAAGAATTGGGGGATAGACAAGAGAGTGGAAATAATCACCCTTGGGTAAAGGATTGGAGGAGAGTAGCAGACATGTTTATGAGAAAGGTATGAAGCTCCACCAAAAATCTTTTCCAATAAGAAAGAAACGTCTTTATGACACTGGGGAAGGAGAGTAAACTATTGCTCTTAGGTCACTCACTGCAACTGCAGGAAGAAAGATTTTCTACTCTTGAAGAGGGCCAAGAAATGCTACTAGGACCAAAGCACTAGAGGTTTTTCCTAACACTGGAGATTACCATGAAGGTACCACCTTTGTGAAAAAGGGTTATAGTATCTGTTAATGTTAAAACTATGCCTGAACCAGGAAAGTGGAATATCTCTCATTCCCTAACCTCAACAGGATAGGAAACATTGAGCAGCAAGAAACTGCAACCTATACTGGTGGAGGGGCAAGTATACAGAAGAGATCTCACATAGGGAAAGGCATACTCAGGGAAAGACTTAAAGCCTTAAAGCTTTAAAGGAGTAGGAGCACTGAGAAAAATCTTCAGGTAAACCAATTACCACCCTAGGTACAATGTGATGCTAGAGAAATTTGCAGCTGATGGTGAACTGACAGTGATTAAAACAGTAACAAAACTAACTCAACTCCCAATTTAAATTGAGTCAACATGTCGTACTAAAGGCCTAACAGAAGGGTCATTTCAGTTTCTAGATAATCTTTACTTCTATCTCTATTGTTCTATATACTATGTACAGCAATCAATTTAAATTACAACATGCAGGAAATAAAAAAGCAAGAGAAACAACTCAAGAGACAAATCTCTCAACAGAACCTGACTCAGAGATTGCCCAGAATCTAAAAAGTACTAAAATTAATATGTTAAAGGGTCTGGTGGAAAAGGAAGATAGTGTGAACAAAAGGAGAATTTTAGGATACAGTTGGAAATTATCAGAAAGCTTCTAATAATGCTGGAAACAAACATGGGAACAGAGATTAAGAATGCTTTTTATGAGCTCATCAATAGACTAGACAAAGACAAAAAGAAAAAGAAACATTCAGGGAACTTGAATATAAGTAAGCAGAAAATGACAAAAACTGAAACAAATAGAAAATGTAACAACAACAACAAAAACAACAAAAAAATCCACAGAAACATGCACCCTAAAGTTGTGGAACAAAGTAAAACCGTTAAACATATGGTTAATTTTTTTCCCCTAAAGAATGAAATACACTAACCCACAGAACCAAAAATCTTCCAGAACTAATAACAAAATATCTTCCGGAACTAATAAGCCATCACAGGAAGGTTTCAGATAGAAGGTTAATATACAACTGTCAGTTCCTTTCTTATAGACCAGCTATGAACAACTGGAATTTTAAACTATAAGTACAATGTCATTTACATTAGCAACAACAAAGTGAAATACTTAGGTATAAATCTAACAAAATCTTATGAGAAAAATTTTATGAGAAAAACTACAAAACTCTAATGTAAGAAATCAAAAAACACAAATCAATATTGGCTTATCAATTGTTTAGTAAAGAATTAACCTCAATCCTTCTCAATTTCAAATAACAGAAGTGATTGGAACACTAACTTGTTCTATGAAGCCAGTATTTATCTGATACCAAAGCTAAACAATGGCATCACAAGAAAACTATAGACCAATACCCTTTATGAATATAGATGCAAAAATCTTCAATGCAATTCCAGTAAATGGAATCTAACAGTATGTTGAAAGAATTATTCACCATGAACAAGTAGAATTTATCCTAGGAATGCAAGGTGGCTCAATATACAAAAATCAATGAGTAATATACCACATAAACAGAATGAAGGGAAAAACCCATCTCTATTGATGCAGAAACAGCATTTCACTATATTCAACACACTTTCATGATAACAGTCACTTAATAAACAAAGAATAGAAGGTATATTAGTTTGCCAGGGCTGTTACAACAAAATGTCACAGACTGAGTGGCTTAAAGAACAGAAATTTATATTCTCATAGTTCTGGGGGCTAGAAGTCCCAATTTAAAATGTTGGCAGGTGTTTTTTTTTGGTATGTGCCCTTTCCTTGGCTTGTAGCTGGTTGAACTTCTCACTGTATCTACATATGGTCATGTGCACGCACAACCCTGGTGTGTCTTTGTGTGTACAAATTTCCTCTTCTTATAAGGACACCAGTCAGATTGGATTAAGATCCACTCTAATGGTCTCATTTTAAGTTGTCTACCTCTTTAAAGGTCTTATCATCAAATATAGTCCCATTCTGATGTACTGGGGGGTTAGGGTTATGACATATGAATTTGGGGACTACATAATTTAACAGAAGGGAACTTACACAACCTGATAAAGTACATCTACCACAGCTAACACACTCAATGGTGAAAGACTAACAGCCTAATTCCATTAGATGAGGATGTTCATTTTTACCACTTCTATTCAATATTGTTCTATAAGATATAGCCAGAGAAATTAGCCAAAAAAGAAATAAAAAACATCCAGATTTGAAAAGGAGAATGTAAAACTATCTTTATTCACAGTTGACATATTCTGTTTTTGCATTTTAATTTTTAATTTTTTGAATTTTTATTGTAGTATAGTTCATTTAATGTGTTGTGTTAGTTTCTGCTGTACAGCAAAGTGAATCCATTATACATACATGTATATCCACTCTTTTTTAGATTCTTTTCCAGTATAGGTCATTACAGAGTACTGAGAAGAGTTCCCTGTGCTATACAATAAGTCCTGATTAGTTATCTATTTTACATATAGTAGTGTGTATTTGTCAATCCCAATCTCCCAATGTATCCCTCCCCCTCTTCCCCCCCACCCCCCCGGTAACCATAAATTTGTCTTCTACATCTGTGACTCTATTTCCGTTTTGTAAATAAGTTCTTTTGTACCATTTTTTAAATTCCACTTATAAGCGATATCATATATTTGTGTTTCTCTGTCTGACTTACTTCACTCAGCATGACAATTTCTAGGTCCATCCATGTTGCTGCAAATGACATTATTTCATTCTTTTTTATGGCTGAGTAATATTCCATTATATATATGTACCACATCTTCTTTATTCACTCCTCTGTTGATGGACAGTTAGGTTGCTCCCATGTCTTGGCTATTGTAAATAGTGCTTCAATGAACATTGGGGTACAACAGATGACATATTCTTATACAGAGAAAAGTTTTAAAAATCCACAAAAATTATTTCAGATTATAAACACATTCAGCAATGTTGCAGGATACAAGATCTACATATAAAACTCAGTTGTATTTCTATACACTAGAAATGATTAATCCAAAACTGAATTGAGGAAATTCGTCCGTTAATAATAGCATGAAAAAGAATACAATATTTAGGAATAAATTTAATCAAGGATATGCAAGACTTGTAAATTGGATACTACATAACAGTGAAAGAAATTAAATAAGGTCTAAATAAATGGAAGGACATCCAATGATTATGGATTGTAAGAGTTAACATTGTAGATGGTACTACTTCCCAAAGTTATCTACAGATTCAATGCAATCTGTATAAAAATCTCTACTGTCATTTTTACAAAAAAGGACAAGCTGATCCTAAAATTCATATGGAATTATCAGGGACCCCAAACAGTCAACAGAATGCTGAAATAGAATGTAGTTAGAGTACCCATAATTCTTGATTTTAAAACTTACTACAAAGCTCAGTAATCAAATCTCGGTGATATAGGCATAAGAATAGACATGTAGATCAATGGAATAGAATTGAGAATCCAGAAAAAAACCCATGCATCTGTGGTCAATTGAGTTTTGACACGGTGCCAAGACCATTAAACCATCGAACCATCAACAAATGGTGTTGGGATAACTGGATATACCCTTGAAAATGATGGAACTGGACTCTTACTTCACACTCTATTCAAAATTAACTCAAAATGGACCAAAGACTTAAATAAAAGAGCTAAAAGTATAACAAAATTTAGAAGAAGATGTCCAGGTAAATCTTAATGAACTTGGATTTGGCAGTGGATTCTTAGATCTGACACCAAAAGGACAAGCAACAAAAGAAAAACAGATAAATTGGAGTTCAGCAAAATTAAGAATGTTTGTATATCCAGATAACAGAAGTTGGTGAGGATGTGGAAAAAAGGGAACCCTTGTACACTGTTGGTTGGGAATGTAAATTGGTGCAGCCACTACAGTTTCTCAAAAAACTAAAAATAGATCTACCATATGATATATCATATAGCAAATGATATACCCACTCCTGGGTATATATCTGAAAAAAACAAAAACACTAATTCAGAACGATACATGCACCCCAATATTCATAGTAGCAGAATTTATAATTGCCAAGATATAGAAGCAACCCAAGTGTCCATCAACAGATGAATGGAAAAAGAAGATGTGGTATATATATGCAATGGAATACTACTCAGCCATAAAAAGATGAAAGATTCCCCATTTGCAGCAACATAGATAGACTTGGAGGGCATTATGCTAAGTGAAATAAATTAGAGACAGACAAATACTGTATGATATCACTTATATGTGGAATCTAAAAAAATACAACAAACTAGTGAATACAACAAAAAAAGAAGCAGACTCACAGATATAGAGAACAAACCAGTGGTCACCAGTGGGGAGGGGGGAGGGGCAATATAGGGGTGGAGGATTGGGAGGTACAAACTATTGGGGGTAAGATAGGCTACAATGATGTATTGTACAACACAGAGAATATAGTCAATATTTTGTAATAATTGTAAATGGAGTGTAATCTTTAAAAATATATAAAAATAAAAAATAAACAGTAAAAAAAGAAAAAAGAATGTTTTTGTATCAAAGGATGCTGTCAAGAAAAAATAAGACCTATAGAATGAGTGGAAATATTTGCAAACCCTACATTTGACAAGGGTTTAGTATTTGGTATATATAATAAACACTTACAACTCAGAAAATAAAAGACAACAACCCAATTAAAAAGTGAGCAAAGGGGCTTCCCTGGTGGCACAGTGGATGAGAGTCCGCCTGCCAATGGAGGGGACATGGGTTCGTGCCCCGGTCTGGGAAGATCCCACATGCCGCGGAGCGGCTGGGCCCGCGAGCCATGGCCACTGAGCCTGCGCGTCCGGAGCCTGTGCTCCGCAACGGGAGAGAGGCCACTACAGCTAGAGGCCCACGTACCGCAAAAAAAAAAAAAAAAAAAAAAAAAAAAAAAAAAAAAAAAAAAAAGTGAGCAAAGGAATTGAATAAACATTTCTCTAAAGAAGATATACAAATGGCAAATAAGCACATGAAAACATGTTCCACATCATTAGTCATTAGGGAAATGCAAATCGAAACCACAATGAGATGCTACTTCACACACAGTAGGATGGCTATAATAAAGAAAACAGAAGAAAGCAAGTGGTGACAAGGATATGGAAGAACTGATACACTCATATATTGCTGGTATGTATGTTAAATACTGTAGGTCTTGTGGAAAACCTTTTAGCTGTCCCTCAAAAAGTTAAACATAGCATGGTCATATGACTCAGCAATTCCACTCCTATGTACGTACCCGGAATTGAAAACTGGTGTTCAAAGAAATAGTTGTAGACATATGTTCATAGTAGCACTATTCACATTAGCAAAAATTGAAAACAATCCATATGTCCATCCACTAATGAATGGATAAACAAAATGTAAATCCATACAGTGGAATATTATTCACCCATAAAAGGAATGAAATACTGATATATGGTACAACAAAGATGAACCTCAAATACTTTATGGTGAGTGAAAGAAGCCAGACACAAAAGTCCATATATGATTTCATTTATATATGAAATGTTCAGAATAGGTCAAATTAATAAAGACAAAGTAGATTAATGGTTGTCAGAGACTGGGGGGAAGGGGAAATAGGTAGTGACTGCTTAATGAGTATGAGGTATTTTGGGGGGGCAGTGATGAAAATGCTCTGAAATTAGACTGTGGTGATAATTGTACAACAATGTAAATGTTCTAAAAACCACTGATTTGTTGACTTTAAAATGGTAAAAATGGTGACATTTATGTTATATAAAGTTTACTTAAATAAACAAATGCACTGAGTATTCCTGCAATTAACAGAAAAGTAGTTTGGTTTTGTTTAGCTGATAGATCAAAAATTAATATATAGGATACTCTATATTCATCATCCTAAGTAGGATAAACACAAAGTAACATATAACCAGACACATCATAGAGAAATGTCAAAATCCTAAAACAAAGAGAAAATTTTGAACAGAGCAAGAGAAAAACAACTTGTCATGTACAATGTGTAACCCCAGTAACATTCATAACTCTCTAGTAATCAGAAACAATGGAGGCCAGGAGGCAGTGGGATGACATACTCAAAGTGCTGAAAGAAGAAAACCCATCAAACAGTAATGTTTATCTCTCAAAACTATCTCTTAGAAGTGAAGGTGAAATAAAGACAGTCCTAGAAAACAAAGACTGAGAGAATTCACTGACAACAGATCCTCCTTATAAGAAATAATAAAGGAAATTCTTCAAGCTGAGAGAGCAAGTGTGATAGGCTGAATAATGGGCTCCCCAAATATGTCCATGTCCTAATTCCCAGAATCTGTTAATATGTTACCTTACATGGTAAGATACTTTGTGTGATTAAGTTAATGATCTTGAGTTGGGGAGATTATTCAGGAATATATGGGTAAGCCAGGTATAATCACAAGAGTCCTTGTAAAAGGAAGTCAAGAAAGTCAAACATAATAAGAAATGTGACAGTGGAAGCAAGAAGCTGCAGTAATATGAGGAAGGAGTAAAGAATCAAGGATACAAGCAGCCTTTAGAAGATAAAATAAAGGATTCTCTCCTGAATTCCAGAAGGAACAGAGCCCCCTGAACCTTGATTTTAGAATTCGGATCTCCAGAAATATGAGAACAAATTTGCGTTGTTTTAAGTCACTAAATTTGTGGTAATTTGTTACAGCAGCAATAGGAAACTAACAAAACACATAAACACAGACACAATTCAAATTCACATTAAAAAAAAGAGTGCAGTAAAAGTAATTATGTTAGCAATTCCAAAAGACAGTGTAAATATTTCCACTCCGTTCTTCTCTTAAGTGATTTAAACAGCAATTGAATAAAATAATTGTTATATAATTGTATTGATGATTCTATATAGAAATATATTTGGCAATAACAATGTAAGGGAGGTGATTAAGGACAAAGTTTCATTTGAGTAGCTAAATGATACCAGATTGTAACTCAAATCCAGAGGAACAAATGAAGAGAACAAGAAATGATAAATAAAAAAGTTAATATAAGAAAGTATCAATATACACTTCAGTCTATCCTCAGCTTTTTAAAAGACATAAAAGTATATGATACAAGTTATAACAAAATATTGTTGTTTTTTATAAAATACACAGATGCAATATGTATAACAATAATAGGACACAAAAAGAGACAAGAGCTGAGTTGCATAAGAGTATCATTTGTGTATCTCACTGGAATTAAGTTAATATAAATATAAAATAGATTTCCATAATTTCAGATGTATAAGCCCCAAAGCAAACACTGAGAAAATGAGTCAAAAATACAGTGCATAAAATGTTAAAGCAATTTAAATATTACACTAGAAAATATTTACATAATACAAAATAGGTAAAGAAGTAAAGCAGAAAGAGGAACAAGAAAAGACATGGGGCATATAGAAAACAAAAAGTAAAATGGCAGAAGTGAATCCAACTATATCAAACTTAACATTAAATGCAAGTAGATTAAACAATCCAATCAAAGGAGATTGTCAGGTTGATAAAAATAAAACAAGAACCTACTATATACTGTCTACAGTAGACACAATAGATTCAAGGATGCAAATAGGTTGAAGATAAAGGACAGAAAAAGCCATATCATGCAAACAGCAACCATAAGAAACCTGGAGTGGCTTTAAAACAAACAAAAAAACTACTACTATGATAAAGAGGGACATTCTATAATGATAAACAGGTCAATACATCAGGAAGGTATTATAAACCTATATACACTTAACAAGAGAGCTACAAAATACATGAAGAAACCAGTGACAAAAATGAAGGAAAAAATGGACAATTTAATGATAATATTTGGGGTTTTCAATACTACACTTTCAAAAATGGATAGAACAATTAGGCAGAATATCAACAAGGAAATAGAAGACTCGAACAACAATGTAAATCAACTAGACATAACAGATATCTACAGAACAACAGAACTCTACTCAACAATGGTAGAAAAACCCTTCTTCTCAAGTGCACATGGAACATTCTCCAAGACCACAAAGTAGGGCATAAAATAAATCTCAGTGATTTTTAAGGAACTGAAATCATACAATGTATGTTCTTCAACCACAATTGTATGAAATTAGAAATCAACAACAGAAAATTTGGAAATCCACAACTATGTGGGTTCTAAACAACACATTCCCAAATAACCAATGGACCAAAGAAGAAATCAGAAAGGAAATTAGAAGATACTTTGAGATGAGTGAAAATGAATACACAATGTAACAAAACTAATGGAATTCAATGAAAGCAGTAATTAGAGGAAAATTTGTAACTGAAAATACCTGTATTATAAAAGAAGAAAGATTTCAAGCCAGTAACCTAACCTTCCAATTTAAGACACTGGAAAGAAGAGCAAAATAGCCTAAAGCAAGCAGAAGAAAGAAAATAATAAAGATTTTAGGGAAAATTAATGTAGAAAATTAATAGGGAACATCAATGACACCAAAAGTTGGTTCTTCGAAAAGATCAACTTAATTGACAAATTTTTAGCTAGACTTAGCAATTAAAGGAGATAACAAAATCAGTAATAAAATGGAAAATGTTACTACCAATAATACAGAAATAAAATGATTATAAGGGAATATTATAAACTGTATTTCAACAAGTTAATAACTTATATGAAGTGGAAAAATTACTAGAAAGAATGTACCAAAACTGACTCAAGGGAAAGTAGAAATAGACTCATAAAAACTAAAGAGATTGAATTAGAAATTGAAAACTATCCACAAAGAAAAGCCCATGTCCATGACTTTTCTGGTGAATTCCACCAAACCCTTAAAGTGGAACTAGTATCAATCTTTACAAACTCTTCAAAAATATAAAAGAGTTAACACTTCCAAACTCATTCTATGAGGCCATCGTTACCCTGATACCAAAACAAAACAAAGGGATCTCAAGCAAAGGAAAACTGTAGACGAATATTCCATATGAATACAAAGGTAAACATTTGTGAAACAGTAGTAACAAGCTGAATCCAACAACATTAAAAAAGATAATAAACTATGACCAATGGGGATTTATTCCAGGAATGTAATGTTGGTTTATTGTATGAAAAAGCAATCACGGTAATACAACACACTAATCGAATGAAGGAAAAAAAACTACATGATCATCTCAATTGATGCAGAAAAAGCATTTGATAAAATCTAGCATTCTTTCATGATTAAAACACACACACACACACACACACACACACACACACACACTCAACAAACTATAGCGAGGTGAACTTCCTCGACCTGACAAAGGATGTCAATGAAAAATCCACAGCTTATATCATATTCACTGCTGAAAGACTGAATGTATTCTAGCTACAACTAGGAACAAGGATATATACCATTGCTACTTTTATTCAACTTTTTACTGTAGGTTCTAGGCAAGGCAGTTAGGTAAGAAAAAGAATTTAAAGGTATCCAGATTAGAAAAGAAGGGGTAAAACTGTATTTGTAGATGACATGATCTTATATTTAGAATATCATATGGAATCTAATAAAAACATATTAGAAGTAATAAACAATTTCAGCAAAGTTACAAGATACAAAAGTCAACATATAAAAATCAATTTTATTTCTATACACTAGTAATAAAATCTGATAGAAAATTCTATTTACAATGGCATAAAAAAGAATAAAATACTTAGGAATCAATTTAACAAAAAAGTGCAACACTTCTGAAAGAGGGGTCCAAGATGATAGCATAGGAAGACCCTGAGGTCGCTTCTTCACATATAGAGCAATTCCTCCTGAAGAACAACTGAATGATTGAGCAGCTACTGCATAGAGAAGGATCACATAGAAATGGGTAGGAGAGATGGGAATATAGTATCCATGAGGACCCATCCCTGATGTAGAGACCTGAAATAGGGAGGGATATTGCTGAGAGGCCTGGGCACAGACTCACCCACCTTGGGACACAGTGAAAAAACAGCAATTTAAAGGGTACCTAGACTATAAGGGAAGGAAATCTATGCATTAACCCTAGAACTTTGGCTGAATGGGCAGGGAACAGTTGGAACCCTCTCCAGGGTTGGAGGTATCAGTGAATGGCATTGTTTGAGTTCCATAGGCACTCCCCCAGGCCCATGCCCACTCCAGCTCCAGCCATCCCACCAAGGCAGCCTCAGGTGAAGTATGCCCCCAGACACTCCCAGGCCTGTGCCTGATCCAGCTCCAGCTGTTCTGCCATGGAGGCCTTGGTGTAAAATTTCCTGAGACTGCCCCCAGCCAAGGCCTACCCCAGCCCTAGCTGTCCTGCCAAGGTGGCCCCAATGTGGCACTCCCCAGGGAATTACCCTGGCCCAGGCCCACTCCATCTCCAGCCTTCCCACCAAGGTGGTCTCAGGAACAGCAGTCTCTGGGGACCACCACCAGCCCAGGCCCACTTCAGCTCAAGCCACCCTGTCAAGGCTGCCTCAGTTCAGCACTCCCCAGGGACTTCTCCTGGCTCATGCCCATTCCAGTTCTAACAGTTGACCAAAGTTTCCAGGTGCAACAAGTCTACATGAGGGATGCTCCCACACAAGGCCACTCCTTCAAGACCAAGAAAGGTAGCTGTTTCACCTAATTCATAGAAGCAAAGACAAAAGTCACACAAAATGAGGAGTGTCATAGGAATATGTTCTAAATGGAGGAACAAAAAAAAAATCCCAGAAAAAAATCCCTAATGAAATGGAGATAAGTAACTTACCTGATAAAGAGTTCAAAGACATCTTTGTCTGGTTTTGGTATCAGGGTGATGGTGGCCTCGTAGAATGAGTTTGGGAGTGTTCCTCCCTCTGCTATATTTTGGAAGAGTTTGAGAAGGATAAGTGTTAGCTCTTCTCTAAATGTTTGATAGAATTCGCCTGTGAAGCCATCTGGTCCTGGGCTTTGGTTTGTTGGAAGATTTTTAATCACAGTCTCAATTTCAGTGCTTGTGATTGGTCTCTTCATATTTTCTATTTCTTCCTGGTTCAGTCTTGGCAGGTTGTGCATCTATTTACAATAGCCAAGAGATGGAAGCAACCTAAGTGTCCACCATCAGATGAATGGCTAAAGAAGATGTGGCACATATATACAATGGAATATTACTCAGCCATAAAAAGAAACGAAATTGAGTTATTTGTAGTGAGGTGGATGGACCTAGAGTCTGTCATACAGAGTGAAGAAAGTCAGAAAGAGAAAAACAAATACCATATGCTAACACATATACATGGAATCTAAGAAAAAAAAACGGTCATGAAGAACCTAGAGGTAAGACGGAAATAAAGACACAGACCTACTAGAGAATGGACTTGAGGATATGAGGAGGGGGAAGGGTAAGCTGTGACAAAGCGAGAGAGAGGCATGGACATATATACACTACCAAACGTAAAATAGATAGCTCGTGGGAAGCAGCCGCATAGCACAGGGAGATCAGCTCAGTGCTTTGTGATCACCTAGAGGGGTGGGATAGGGAGGGTGGGAGGGAGGGAGATGCAAGAGGGAAGAGATATGGGAACATATGTATATGTATAACTGATTCACTTTGTTATAAAGCAGAAACTAACACACCATTGTAAAGCAATTATACTCCAATAAAAATGTTAAAAAATAAAGGGTTCAGGGCTTCCTTGGTGGCACAGTGGTTGAGAGTCCTCCTGCCGATGCAGGGACACGGGTTCGTGCCCCGGCCTGGGAGGATCCCACATGCCGCTGAGCGGCTGGGCCCACCTCCGGAGCCTGTTCTCCGCAGTGGGAGGGGCCGCAACAGTGAGAGGCCCGCGTACCGCAAAAAAAAAAAAAAGAGTTCAAAGAAACAATCATAGAGATACTCAATGAACTCAGAAGAGTGGAGGAACTCAGAACTTCAACAAAGACTTAAAAAATATAGGAAAGAACCAACCAGAACTGAAGAATTTAGTAACTGAAATAAAATATACTCTAGAGGCAATCAACAGCAGATTACATGATACAGAAGAATGGATAAGCAATCAAGAAGATACAATAGTGGAAATCACCCAATAAGAACAGAAAAAAGAAGAAAAGAAAAGCAAAGAAAAAGAAAGAATTTTTAAAGTGAAGTGAGTTTAAGGGACCGCTGGGACAACATCAAGCATACTAACATTCACATTATAGGGGTCATAGAAGGAGAAGACAGAAAGGAAGGGACAGAAGACTTATTTGAAGAAATAACGGCTGGGGCAGAGTCAAGATGGTGTACTAGGAGGATGCGGAATTCGCGTCTCCTCACAACTAAGGCACCTACCAAGTACTGGTGGGGGACCACAGACACCTAAGAGGATGGGAGGAACACCCAGTGACTGGGTAAGAGGTGGGGGGAGTGAAGGGGGAGGAGAAGTGGAGGCAGGATGTGACTGGCATCACAGGGGCAGGGATCCTATGCCCGAAGGGGGAAATTGAGGAACCATTGGGAGGGTAGAGTATCAAAAGTGGGCATGGCCAGGTTTCCCCTGCCACTTGGGGCCCCAGGAACCTGCTGAGATCCCGGGCCAGATCCTCTGCCCACTGAGGCCCCCTCCAGTCACGTGGGTCCTGAGGGAGTGGGAGGGAGGGAAGGGGAGCAAAAGTAAAGCCCAGACCTCCGGGACTGGCACCCTGAGGGGTGGCTGGGGGAGGGGAGGAGTTCCTACACCCAGCGGGACCCACCCATGGTTAGGGGGTCCAGCAGTGATGGGAGAGACCCTGGGGGAGATGGTGTGGGAGGGGTGCAAAGGAAGAGAAGGGAATGCAGCAGGGAGTGCTTTCCCTGTCCACTTAGGCAGCAGGGAGCCTGTTGGGCTCCTGGGCCTAAATCTCTGCCCTCAAAGCCTCTTTCCTGCTGCACAGAACCCAAGCCCCGCCCCTACACCCCCATCCAGGACCCTACCTCTACACTTGGAGACCCCCTACAGTGAGCTGGGCCTAAACCCCACCCATACACCCACAGCCAGGGCCCTATCTCTACACTCGGAGACCCGAAACAATGTGCTGGGCCTAAACCTCACCTACACAGCCTCACTCAGTGCCTTACCTCCAAACTCCAGAATTCCACACTCCAGAGGCCCTCTTCTGGACCTGCTGCCTTTCCCCTTCTGTGCAGGTCCTAAGCAGAGGCCCCACCCCAAGCTTGAACATCACCCTGCCTAGGCCCTGCCCCACCCAAAACACTGCCCCTGTCTAAGTTCAAACCCCACCTAAACTCCACCCCCATAGCCAAGGCTGTTTTTTTTTTCCTTTTTCCTCTTTCAGATTGGGGTTCTCTTTTACCTTGTTGATTCATTGTTGTTGATTCTTTTATATTTTTATTTTTCCCAATAAATCTTTTAATTTTCTAATTTTATTTTATTTTTTATACTTTGTTATTGTTCTCTCCTTTTGGCTTGTTCCGTGACCTACACTTGTTTTTGTTTTTCTTTCTGTTTTCTGTTGTGGTTTTATTTTACCTTGTTGCAGTTGTTCAGTTATAGTTTTATTTTTTTGTGTGTGGTACGCAGGCCTCTCACTGTTGTGGCCTCTCCCATTGCAGAGCACAGGCTCTGGACATGCAGGTCCAGCGGCCATGGCTCACAGGCCTAGCTGCTCCGTGGCACATGGGATCTTCCCGGACTGGGGCACGAACCTGTGTCCCCTGCATTGGCAGGTGGACTCTCAACCACTGTGCCACCAGGGAAGCCCTATCTTTCTACTTTTATTTTGTATTTTATTATTTGATATTGTACTGCTCCTTTTTCCTTTCTTCCTTTTCTTTTTTTAACCATACCATGAAGCTTGTGGGACCTTGGTTCCCAGGCCAGAGGTTGGGCCCAAGCTCTTGTGATGGGAGCTCCGAGTTCAAACTGCTGGACTAACAGAGAGCCTCAGACCCCAGGGAATATCAATCAGAATGAGTCCTCCCAGGGGTCCTCATCTCAGCACAAAGACTGGGTTCTACCCAATTGCCTGCAAACTATGGTGCTGGAAGGTTCAGGTAAAACAACCAGTAAGACAGGAATACAGAAAAACCCATCAAAAAAAAAAAGGAGAAAAAAATGAAATGACAAAAATATGTTACAGATGAAGGAGCAAGGTAAAAACCTAAAGAACAAATACATGAAGATGAAATAGGCAACCTACCTGAAAAAGAATTCAGAGTAATGATAGTAAAGATGATCCAAAATCTCAGAAACAGAATGGAGAAAATACAAGAAACATTTAACAAGGAACTAGAAGAACTAAAGAGAAAACAAACAGTGATGAACAACACAATTACTGAAATTAAAAATACTCTACAAGGAATCAATAGGAGAAAAACTGAAGCAGAAGAATGGATAATTGAGCTGGAAGATAAAATGGTGGAAATAACTGCCAGGGAGCAGAATAAAGAAAACAGAATGAAAAGCATTGAGGACAGCCTCAGAGATCTATGGGACAACAAGGAATGCAACAACATTCATATTATAGGGGTCCCAGAAGAAGAAGAGAAAAAGAAATGGTCTGAAAATATCTGAAGAGATTAGAGTTGAAAAGTTCCCTAACATGGGAAAGGAAATAGTCAATCAGGTCCAGGAAGCACAGAGAGTACCATACAAGATAAACCCAAAGAGAAACACAGAGACACATATTAATCAAACTATCAAAAATTAAATACAAAGAAAAATATTAAAAACAGCAAGGGAAAAGCAACAAATAACATACAAGGGGATCACCATAAGGTTAACAGCTGATTTTTCAGCAGAAATGCTGCAAGCCAGAAGGGAGTGGCAGGACATATTTAAAGAGATGAAAGAGAAAAACCTACAACCAAGATTACTCTACCCAGCAAGGATCTCATTCAGATTTGAAGGAGAAATTAAAACCTTTACAGATAAGCAAAAGTTAAGAGAATTCAGCACCAACAAACCAGCTTTACGATAAATGCTAAAGTAACTACTCTAGGCAGGAAGCACAAGAGAAGGAAAGGACCTACAAAACCAAACACAAAACAATTAAGAAAATGGTAATAGGAACATACGTATTGATAATTACCTTAAATGTAAATGGATTAAATGCTCCCACCAAAAGTCACAGACTGGCTGAATGGATACAAAAACAAGACCTGTATATATGCTGTCTACAAGAGACCCACTTCAGACCTAGGGACACATACAGACTGAAAGTGAGGGGGTGGAAAAAGATATTCCATGCAAATGGAAATCAAAAGAAAGCTGGATTCTCTATGTATAGCATCATGTTATCTGCAAACAGTGACAGTTTTACTTCTTTTCCAATTTGTATTCCTTTTATTTCTTTTTCTTCTCTGATTGCAATGGCTAGGACTTCCAAAACTATGTTGAATAATGGTGGTGAGAGTGGACATACTTGTCTTGTTCCTGATCTTAGAAGAAATGCTTTCAGTTTTTCACCATTGAGAATGATGTTAGCTGTGTGTTTGTCGTATATCACCTTTATTATGTTGAGGTAGGTTCCCTCTATGCACACCCTCTGGTGAGTTTTTATCATAAATGGGTGTTGAATTTTGGCAACAGCTTTTTCTGCATCTACTGAGATGATCATATGGTTTTTATTCTTCAATTTTTTAATATGGTATATCACATTGATTGATTTGTGCATATTGAAGAATCCTTGTATCCCTGAGATAAATCCCACTTGATTATGGTGTAAGATCCTTTTAATGTGCTCTTGGATTCTGTTTGCTAGTATTTTGTTGAGGATTTTTGCATCTATATTCATCAGTGATATTGGTCTGCAATTTTCGTTTATTATAGTATCTTTGTCTGGTTTTGGTATCAGGGTGATGGTGGCCTCATAGAATGAGTTTGGGAGTGTTCCTTCCTCTGTAATTTTTTGGAAGTTTGAGAAGGATGGGTGTTAGCTCTTCTCTAAATGTTTGGTAGAATTCATCTGTGAAGACATCTGGTCCTGCACTTTTGTTTGCTGGAAGATTTTTAATCGCTGTTTCAATTTCATTACTTGTGATTGGTCTGTTCATATTTTCTATTTCTTCCTTGTTCAGTCTTGGAAGGTTGTGCTTTGCTAAGTATTTGTTTATTTCTTCCAGGTTGCCCATTTTACTGGCATAGTGTTGCTTCTAGTAGTCTCTTAGGATGCTTTGCATTTCTGTGGTGTCTGTTGTAACTTCTCCTTTCTCTATTCTAATTTTACTGATTTGAGTCATCTCCCTCTTTTTCTTGATAGGTCTGGCTAAAGGTTTATCAATTTTATCTTCTCAAAGAACCAGCTTTTAGTTTTATTGATCTTTGTTATTGTTTTCTTTGTTTCTATTTCATTTATTTCTGCTCTGATTTTTGTGATTTCATTCATTCTACTAACTTTGGGTTTTGTTTGTTCTTCCTTCTCTAGTTCCTTTAGGTGTAAGGTTATATTGTTTTTTTGAGATTTATCTTGTTTCTTGAAGTAGGCTTGTATTGCTATAAACTCCCCTCTTAGAACTGCTTTTGCTGCATCCCATACATTTTGGATCATTGTGTTTTTGTTGTAGTTCGTCTCTAGGTATTTTTTGATTTCCTCTTTGATTTCTTCAGTGATCTCTTGGTTAACAACCAGAAAACTACTAGAGCTAATCAATGAATTTGGTAAAGTTTCAGGATATAAAACTAATGCACAGAAATCTCCTGCATTCCTATGCACTAATGATGAAAAATCTGAAAGAGAAATTAAGGAAACACTCCCATTTACCACTGCAACAAAAAGAATAAAATATCTAGGAATAAACCTATCTAGGGAGACAAAAGACCTGTATGCAGAAAACTATAAGGCACTGATGAAAGAAATTAAAGATGATACAAACAGATGGAGAGATATACCATGTTCTTGGATTTGAAGAATCAACCTTGTGACAATAACTATACTACCCAAAGCAATCTACAGATTCAGTGCAATCCCTATCAAACTACCAATGGCATTTTTTCCAGAACTAGAACAAAAAATTGCACCATTTATATGAAAACAGAAAAGACCCCATATAGCCAAAGCAATCTTGAGAAAGAAACATGGAGCTGGAGGAATCAGGCTCCCTGACTTCAGACTATACTACAAAGCTACAGTAATCAGGAGAGCATGGTACTGGCACAAAAAGAGAAAGATAGATCAATGGAACAGGATAGAAAGCCCAGAGATAAACCCACTCACATATGGTCATCTTAACTTTGATAAAGGAGGCAAGAGTATACAATGGAAAAAAGATAGCCTCTTCAATAAGTGGTGCTGGGAAACTGGACAGTTACATGTAAAAGAATGAAATTAGAACACTTGCTAACACCATACACAACAATAAACTCAAAATGGATTAAAGATTTAAATGAAGGCCAGACACTATAAAACTCAGAGGAAAATATATGCAGACCACTCTATGACATAAATCACAGCAAGATCCTTTTTGATCCACTTCCTAGCATAAGGAAAATAAAAACAAATATAGACAAATCAGACCTAATTAAACTTAAAGGCTTTTGCACAACAAAGGAAACCATAAACAACATGAAAAACAACCCTCAGAATGGGAGAAAATATTTGCAAATGAAGCAACTGACAATGGATTAATCTGTAGAATATACAAGCAGCTCATGCAGCTCAATATCAAAACAACAAAGAACCCAATCAAAAATGGGAAGAAGGCTTAAATAGACATTTCTCCAAAGAAGATATACAGATTGCCAACCAATGCATGAAAAGATGCTCAATATCACTAATCATTAGAGAAATGCAAATCAAAACTACAATGAGGTATCACTTCACCCCAGTCAGAATGGCCATCATCAAAAAATCTAGAAACAATAAATGCTGGAGAGGGTATGGAGAAAAGGCAACCCTCTTGCACTGTTGGTGGAAATGTAAATTGATAGAGCCTCTATGGAGAAAGTATGGAGCTTCCTTAAAAAACTACAAATAGAACTACCATATGACCCAGCAATCCCACTACTGGGCATATACCCTGAGAAAACCATAATTCAATAAGAGTCATGTACTACAATGTTCATTGCAGCACTATTTACAATAGCCAGGACATGGAAGCAACTTAAGTGTCCATGGACAGGTGAATGGATAAAGAAGATGTGGCCCATATATACAATGGAATATTAGTCAGCCATAACAAGAAACAAAACTGAGTTATTTGTATTGAGGTGGATGGACCTAGAGTGTGTCATACAGAGTTAAGTAAGTCAGAAAGAGAAAACTAATACTGTATGCTAACACATATATATGAAATCTAAGAAAGAAAAATAGGTTCTGATGAACCTAGGTGCAGGACAGGAATAAAGATGCGGACGTAGAGAATGGACTTGAGGACACGTGGAGTGGGAAGGGTAAATTGGGAAGAAGTGAGAGAGTGGCATCGACATATATAAACTACCAAATGTAAAATAGATAGCTAATGGGAAGCAGCCACATATCTCAGGGAGATCAGCTCTGTGCTTTGTGACCACCTAGAGGGGTGAGATAGGGAGGGTGGGAGGGAGACTCAAGAGGGAGGGGATATGGGGATATATGTATGCATATAGCTGATTCACTTTGTTATACAGCAGAGACTATTACCGCATTGTAAAGCAATTATACTCCAATAAATATGTTCAAAAAAAAAAGAAAAAAATAAATAATGGTTTAAAACTTCCCTAATCTGGGGAAGGAAACAGACATACAGGTATAAGAAGCACTGAGAGTCCCAGTAAGATGAACCCAAAGAGATCCACACCAAGTCATATCACAATTAAAATGGCAGAAGTTAAAAATAAAGAGATAATCTTAAAGGCAGCAAAAGGAAAACAACTAATCACATATAAAGGAAACCCAATAAGTCTATTAGCTTAATTTTCAGCAGAAACTTCACAGGCCATAATGAGGTGAAAGGATATATTTAAAATGCTGAAAGGGAAGAAAAATCTTACAACCTGGAATAATCTATTCAGCAAGGTTGTCATTCATAATTGAAGGACAGATAAATATTTTCTCAGATGTACAAAAACTAGAGGAGTTCATCACCACTAAACTGGACTTTTACGAAAATGTAAGGGACAACTTTAAGTGTAAAAGAAAAGGACACTACTAGAAATAAAATATATGAAAGAAAATATGTCACTGAAAAATGCAAATATATAGGAAAGGCAGTTGATCAGCCACTTAAAAAGCTAGTATAAAGGTAAAGACAAAAGTTGTACAATCAACTATAACTAAAAATATTTAAGGGCATGGCAAAATCAAAAGGTGTAAAATATGCCATCAAAAACATAAAACGTGGGTTGGGGAATAAAAATGCAGTACTGTTAGAATGCCTTCAAATTTAAGTGGCTGTTAGCTTAAAATAGATGGCTACATCTACAGGATGGTATATATGAACTTCATGGTAACCAGAAACCAAAACCTACAATGAACACACGAAAAATAAAGATGAATGAATATGAACAAAACACTAAAAGGTTAGATGACATGTTAGGCCACAAAAGAATTCTCAATAAATTTAAGAAGATTGAAAGCATGTCAAGCATCTTTCTTGACCACAATGCTATGAGACTAGACGTCAACTACAAGGAAAAAACAGGAAAAAACACAAATAAGTGTAGACTAAACAACATGCTACTGTACAAACAGTAGGTGAATGAAGAAATCAAAGTGGAAAAGAAAACTTTAGAAAATTGAAAATGGAGATACAACTGTCCAAAATCTATGGGATGCAGCAAAAGCAATTCTAAAAGGTAAGTTTATAGTAATACAGGCCTACCTCAAGAAAGAAGAATCTTAAATAAACAATCTAAATATACTTTTAAAGGAACTAGAAAAAGAAGAACAAGCAAAACCCAAAGTTAGTGGAAGGAGGGAAATAATAAAAATCAGATTTGAAATAAATGAACTAGGAAGTAAAAACAATAGAAAGGATTAAAGAACTAAGAGTTGGTTCTTTGAAAAGATTAACAAAATTGAGAAACCTTTAGCCAGGTGAGAGAGAGAGGGCAGAAATAAATAAAATCACAACTGAAAGAGCAGAAGTTACAATCAGCACGACAGCAATACAAAGAATCATAAGAGAATATTACAAACAGTTATATGACACAAATTAGACAACCTAGAAAGAAATGATAAATTCCTAGAAACATACAATGATTCCAAGAATGAATCATGAAGAAATAGATAACCAGAATTGACTGATTACTAGTAACAAAACTAAATCAGTAATTTTAAAACTGCCAAAAACCAAAAATCCAGGTCCAAATGGCTTCACAGGTGAATTCTATCAAAGATTTAAGAAAGAATTAATATCTATTCTTCTTAAATTATTCCAAAAAATTGAAGAGGAAGGCAAGTTCCATACTCACTTTATGAGGCTAACATTATCCTGATACCAAAACTAGACAAAGACACCACACACAAAAAATATTACAGGCCAGTATCCCTGATGAACATAGATGCAACAATCCTCAACAAAATATTAGCAAACCAAATTCAACAACACATTAAAGGATCATATACCATGATCAAGTGGGATTTTTCCCAGAGATGCAAGGATGGTTCAAAATCCACAAACCAATCAACATGATACACCACATTAATAAAATTTTTAAAAAAACATATGACATCTTACTAGGTACAGAAAAAGCTTTTAACAAAATTGAACATCTGGGACTTCCCTGGAGGTCCAGTGATTAGGACTCAGTGCTTTCACTTCTGTGGCCCTGGGTTCAATACCTGGTCTGGGAAGTAAGATCCCACAAGCCACACAGTGCAACAACAACAAAAAATTGAACATCCATTTATGACAAAATCTCTAAATAAAGTGGATACAGAAGACATAATATAATAAAGGCCAAATATGACAAACTCACAGCTAACATCATACTTAATGGTGAAAAGCTGAAAGCTTTTCCTCTAAGATCAAGAACAAGATAAGGATGCCCACTCTCACCACTTTTATTCAACATAGTATTGGAAGTCCTAGCCACAGCAGTCAGAGAAGAAAAAGAAGTAAAGGAATCCAAGTTGGAGAGGAAGAAGTAAAACTGTCACTATTTGCAGATGACATGATATTATATATAGAAAACCCCTAAGACCAAAATACTATTAGAACATAAAAATGAATTCAGTAAAGTTGTAGAATAGAAAATTAATCACAGAAATCTGTTGCATTTCTAAACGCTAACAACGAACTATTATAAAGAGAAAAGAAGAAAACAGTCCCATTAACAAATGCATCAAAAAGAATAAAATACACAGGAATAAATTTAACGAGGAGGAGAAAGACCTGTACTCTGAAAACTATAAAAAACTGAGGAAAGAAGTTGAAGAAGCCACAAATAAATGGAAAGATATATTATGTTCATGGTTTGGAATAATCAATATCATTAAAATGTCCATAACTACCCAAAGCAATCTACAGATTCAATGCAATCCCTATTAAAATACCAATGGCATTTTCACAAAACTAGAACAAATAATCCTAAAATTTGTATGGAACCACAAAAGACCCAGAATAGCCAAAGCAGAAAGAAGAACAAAACTGGAGGTATCATGCTCCCAGATTTGAAACTATACTACAGTACCATAGTAATCAAAACAGTATGGTACTGGCACGAGGACAGGCACAGAGATCAATGACACAGAATAGAGAGTCCAGAAATAAATCCACACTCATATGGTCAATTAATCTACAACAAAGGAGGCAAGAATATACAATGATAAAAAGACAGCCTCTGTGGTATATGGTGTTGGGAAAACTGGACAGCTACATGCAAAAGAATGAAACTGAATGACTTTCTTACACTATGTAAAAAAATAAACTGAAAATGAACTAAAGATTTAAATATAAGACCAGAAGACTCCTAGAAGAAAACATAGGCAGTAAGCTTTCTAACATTAGTCTTATCAATATTTTTTGGATATGTCTCCCCAGGTAAGGGCAAAAAAAGCAAAAATAAACACATGAGACTACATCAAAATAAAAGCTTCTGCACAGCAAAGGAAACCATAAACAAAGCGAAAAGACAACCTACAGAAACGGAGAAAATATTTGAAAACAATGCAACCAACAAGGGGTTAATATCCAAAATATGCAAACAGCTCACACAACTCAATATCAAGAAAACATACCAATCAAAAAATGAACATAAGACCTAAATAGACATTTCTCCAAAGAAGACATACAGATGGCCCACAGGCATAAGAAGGGTGCTCAACATCACTAATCATCAGGATACTGCAAATCAAAACCACAATGAAATACCACCTCACACTTGCCAGAATGGCTATTGTCAAAGACAAGAAAGAAAAAATGTTGGCAAGTATGCAGTGAAAAAGGAACTTTCATGCACTGTTGGTGGGAATGTAAACTGGTGAACCCCCTATGGAAAACAGTACAGAGGTTCCTCAAAAAAGTTGAGAATAGAACCACCATATGATCCATATATTCCTCTTCTGGATACTTATCCAAAGAAAATGAAAATGCTAATTTGAAAAAATATAGGTACCCTTATTTTCATTGCAGTATTATTATTTTTTTACATGGATCATCATAGCATCTTTATTTTTTTTTCATTGCAGTATTATTTACAATAGCCAAGATATGGCAGAAACCTCAGTGTTCATCTATATGGATACAGAAGATGTGGTATATATATATATATATATATATATAATGATATATTACTCAGCCATAAAAAAGAATGAATTCTTATTGTTACCAGAAGTGGGGTCTGGCTGCTTGCTGCTCAAAAGCCAATTAAGAGGCAAAGTTGATGGAACGGAAAGTTTGCTTTATTTTGGATGCTGGCAACTGGGGGTATGTGGGGAGGGCGGGTGAGAGCTTTTATAGGCTAAAGGAGGGGGCTGGATGCAGAAACAGCACAGTCAGCTCTGACAGTCATCTTGAAATTGGTCATCAGTGGTCTGATCAGTGTCATCTTGATTGTTTTTTTTAATGTTTTTTTATTGTGGTAAAAGTCACATAATATAAAAGATACTATTTTAACCATATTTAACTGTACAGTTCAGTGGCACTAAGTACATTCACATTGTTGTGTAACTCTTACCACTATCCATTTCCCGAATTTTTCAACTTCCTAAACTGAAATGCTGTGCCCATTAAACACTATCTCCCCATTCCCCCTCTCCACCATCCCCACCTCCCAGGCCCTGGCATCTAGCAATGTACTTTCTGACTCTATGAATGTGACTATTTTAGGTACCTCATATAAGTGGAATTAAGCAGTATTTGTCTGCACCTAATGTATATAGGAATACATTTTTAAGGTTAACTTAATATAGGTCCGGCAAACAGATTGTACCTTCTGTTTTTTCCCCTGTGCTATACAGTAGGCTGTCACCAGCCATTTAATTCATACATAGTAGTGTACATATGTCAATGCCAATCTCCCAATCCATCCCACCCCCCACCCCCACTGGTGTCCATACATTTGTTCTCTACGCCTGTGTCTCTACTTCTGCTTTGCAAATAGGTTCATCTGTACCATTTTTCTAAATTCCACATGCATGTGTTAATATACGATATTTGGCTTTCTCTTTCTGACTTACTTCACTCTGTATGACAGTCTCTAGGTCCATCCACGTCTCTACAAATGGCACAGTTTCATTCCTTTTTATAGTTGAGTAATATTCCATTGTACATATGTACCACATGTTCTTTATCCATTCCTCTGTTGATGGACATTTAGGTTGCTTTTATATCCTGGCTATTATAAATGGTGCTGCAATGAACATTGGGGTGCATATATCTATTGGAATTATGGTTTTCTCCAGGTGTATGCCCAGGAGTGGGATTCCTGGGTAATATGGTAGTTCTATTTTTAGTTTTTTAAGGAACCTCCATACTGTTCTCCATAGTGGCTGTATCAATTTACATTCCAGTTAAGAGTGTAAGAGGGTTCCCTTTTCTCCACACTCTCTCCAGCATTTATTGTTTGTAGATTTTCTGGTGAAGGCTATTCTGACTGGTTTGAGGTGATACCTCATTGTAATTTTGAATTGCATTTCTCTAGTAATTAGTGATGTTGAGCAACATTTCATGTGCCTCTTGGCCATCTATATGTCTTCTTTGGAGAAACGTGTATTTAGGTCTTCCACCCATTTTTTGATTGGGTTTTTTTTGATATTGAGCTGCATGAACTGTTTGTATATTTTGGAGATTAATCCCTTGTCAGTTGCATTGTTTGCAAACATTTTCTCCCATTCTGAGGGTTGTCTTTTCATGTTGTTTATGGTTTCCTTTGCTGTGTAAAAGCTTTTAAGTTTAATTAGGTCTCATTTGTTTATTTATGTTTTTATTTTCTTTACTCTAGGAGGTGGGTCAAAAAAGATCTTGCTGTGATTTATGTCAAAGATTGTTCTTCCTATGTTTTCCTCTAAGAGTTTTATAGTGTCTGGACCTACATTTAGGTCTTTAGTCTATTTTGAGTTTATTTTTGTGAATGATGTTAGGGAGTGTTCTAAATTCATTCTTTTACATGTAACTGTCCAGTTTTCCCAGCACCACTTATTGAAGAGACTGTCTTTTCTCCATTGTATATTCTTGCCTCCTTTGTCATAGATGAGGTGACCATAGGTGCGTGGGTTTATATCTGGGCTTCCTATCCTGTTCTACTGATCTATATTTCTGTCTTTGTGCCAGTACCATACTGTCTTGATTACTGTAGCTTTGTAGTACACTCTGAAGTCAGGGAGCCTGATTCCTTCAACTCTGTTCTTCTTCTCAAGATTGTTTTGGTTATTCAGGGTCTTTTGTGTTTCCATACAAATTGTAAATATTTTTTGTTCTAATTCTGTGAAAAATGCCATTGGTAATTTGATAGGGATTGCATTGAATCGGTAGATTGCCTTGGGTAGTATTGTTGTTTTCACAGTATTGATTCTTCCAATCCAAGAACATGGCATGTGTCTCCATCTGTTTGTATCATCTTTAATTTCTTTCATCAGTGTCTTATAGTTTTCTGCATACAGGTCTTTTGTCTCCCTAGGTAGGTTTATTCCTCGGTATTTTATTCTTTTTGTTGAAGTGGTAAATGGGAGTGTTTCCTTAATTTCTCTTTCTGATCTTTCATTGCTAGTGTATAGGAATGCAAGATATTTCTGTGCATTAATTTTGTATCCTGCAAATTTACCAAATTAGTTGATTAGCACCAGTAGTTTTCTGATACCATCTTTAGGATTTTCTATGTATATAGTATCATGTCATCTGCAAACAGTGACAGTTTTACTTCTTTTCCAATATGGATTCCTTTTATTTCTTTTCCTTCTCTGATTGCCTTGGCTAGGACTTCCAAAACTATATTGAATAATAGTGGTGAGAGTGGACATCCTTGTCTTGTTCCTGATCTCAGAGGAAATGCTTTCAGTTTTTCACCATTGAGAATGATATTTGCTGTGGGTTTGTCAGATATGGCCTTTATCATGTTGAGGTAGTTTCCCTCTATTCTCACTTTCTGGAGAGTTGTAATCATAAATGCGTGTTGAATTTTGTCAAAAGCTTTTCTGCATCTATTGAGATGATCATATATTTTTTATTCTTCAGTTTGTTAATATGGTGTGTTACATTGATTGATTTGCATATTTTGAAGAATCCTTGCATCCCTGGGATAAATCCCACTTGATCATGGTATATGATAATTTTAATGTGTTGTTGGATTAGGTTTGCTAGTATTTTGTTGAGGATTTTTGCATCTATGTTCATCAGTGATATTGACCTGTAATTTTCTTTTTCTGTGGTATCTGTGGTTTTGGTATCAGGGTGATGGTGGCCTCATAGAATGAGTTTGCGGTGTTCCTTCTCTGCACGTTTCTGGAAGAGTTTGAGAAGGACGGGTGTTAGCTCTTCTTTGATAGAATTGGCCTGTGAAGCCATCTGGTCCTGGACTTTTGTTTGTTGGAAGATATATAAGCACAGTTTCAATTTCATTACTTGTGATTGGTCTATTCATATTTTGTATTTCTTCCTTGTTCAGTCTTGAAAGGTTATACCTTTCTAACAATTTGTCCATTTCTGCTAGGATGTCAATTTTTTTGGCATATAGTTGCTAGTAGTAATCTCTTATGATCCTCTGTATTTCTGTGGTGTCAGTTGTAACTCCTCCTTTTTCATTTTTAGTTTTAGTGATTTGAGTCCTCTCCATTTTTTTCTTGATTAGTCTGGCTAAAGGTTTATCAATTTTGTTTATCTTCTGAAAGAACCAGCTTGTAGTTTCATTGATCTTTTGTATTTTTTTTTTCTGCTCTATTTCATTTATTTCTGCTCTGATATTTATGATTTCCTTCCTTCTACTCACTTTGGGTTGTTTTGGTTTTTCTTTCTCTAGTTGCTTTAGGTGTAAAGTTAAGTTGTGTACTTGAGATTTTTCTTGTTTCTTGAGATAGGATTTTATTGCTACGAACTTCCCTCTTAGAACTGTTTTTGCTGCATCCATAGGTTTTGGGTCATTGAGTTTTCATTGTCATTTGTTTCTAGGTATTTTTTGATTTCCTCTTTATTTCTTTAGTTATCTCTTGGTTATTTAGTAGCATATTGTTTAGCCTTCATGTGTTTGTTTTCACAGTTTTGTTTTTCTTGTAATTGATTTCTAATTTTATAGCACTGTGGTTGGAAAAGATGCTTGATACAATTTCAATTTTCTTAAATTTACTGAGGTTTGATTTGTGACCCAAGATGTGCTCTATCCTGGAGTCTGTTCCATGTGCACTTGAGAACAAAGTGTATTCTGCTGTTTTTGGATGGAATGTCCTATTAATATCAATTAAGTCTTTCTGGTCTAATGTGTCATTTAAGGCTTGTGTTTCCTTATTAATTTTCTGTCTGGATGATCTGTCCATTTGTGTAAGTGATGTGTTTAATTTCCCCACAATTATTGTGTTACTGTTGATTTCACTTTTTATTGCTGTTAGCATTTGCCTTATGTATTTAAGTGCTCCTATGTTGGGTACATAAATAGTTATAATTGTTATATCTTCTTCTTCGATAGCTTCCTTGATCATTATGTAGTGTCCTTCCTTGTCTCTTGTAACAGTCTTTATTTTAAAGTCTAGTTTGTCTGATATGAGTATTGCTACTCCAGCTTTCTTTTGATTTCTATTTGTATGGAATATCTTTTTCCATCCCCTCACTTTCATTCTATATGTGTCCCTAGGTCTGAAGTGGGTCTCTTGTAGACAGCATATATGAGGGTCTTGTTTTTGTATCCATTCAGCCAGTCTGTGTCTTTTGGTTGGAGCATTTAATCCATTTACATTTAAGGTAATTATTGATATGTATGTTCCTATCACCATTTTCTTAATTGTTTCGTGTTTGTTTTGGTAGGTCTTTTTCTTCTCTTGTGTTTCCCCCTTAGAAAAGTTCCTTTAGCATTTGTTGTAAAGCTGGTTTGGTGGTGCTGAATTCTCTTAGCTTTTGCTTGTCTGTAAATCTTTTGATTTCTCCATTCCATCTGAATCATATCTTTGCTGGGTAGAGTGAACTTGGTTGTAGGTTTTCCCTTTTCATCACTTCAACTATATTCTGCCACTTTCTTCTGGCCTGCAGAGTTTCTGCTGAAAAACCACATGATAACCTTATGGGTATTCCCTTGTATGTCATTTGTTGCTTTTCCCTTGCTGCTTTTAATATTCTTTTCTTTGAATTTTATTTTTGTTAGTTTGATTAATATGTGTCTCGGTGTGTTTATCCTTGGGTTTATCCTGTATGGGAGTCTCTGCACTTCCTGGACTTGGGTGACTATTTCCTTTCCCATGTTAGGGAAGTTTTCGACTATAATCTACTCACATATTTTCTCAGACCCTTTCTCTTTCTCTTTCTGAGACCCCTATAATTCAAGTATTGTTGTGTTTGATGTTGTCCCAGAGTTCTCTGAAACTGTTCTCATTTCTTTCCATTCTTTTCCTTTATTCTGCTCCTCTGCAATTATTTCCACCATTCTATCTTCCAGCTCACTTATACTTTCTTCTGCGTCAGTTATTCTGCTATTGATTCCTTCTAGTGTAGTTTTCATTCCATTATTGTGTTGTTCATCACTGTTTGTTTGTTCTTTACTTCTTCTACCTCCGTGTTAAACGTTTCTTGTATTTTCACAATCCATGCCTCCATTCTATTTCTGAGAGTTTGAATCATCTTTAGTATCATTTCTGTGAATTATTTTTCAGGTAGATTGCCTATTTCCTCTTCATTTATTTGGTCTTGTGGGGTTTTACCTTGCTCCTTTGTCTATACCATATTTCTCTGTCATCTCATTTTATTGATGGGTGGGGCTGTGTTCCTATGTTGCTGGTTGTTTGGCCTGAGGAATCTAACACTGGATTTGCAGGCAGTTGGGTACAGCTGGGCCTTGGTGCTGAGATGAGGAACCCCAGGAGAGCTCACAACAATTAATATTCCCTGGGACCTGACATTCTCTGTTAGTCCAGCAACTTGGACTCAGTGCTCCCACCACAGGGGCTCAGGCCCAACCCTGGGCCTGGGAACCAAGACCCCACAAGCTGCATGGTGTGGCAAAGAAACAAACAAACAAAACCAAAAACCCGACAACTACAACAAAAGAGCAGAACAATAACAAATAAAAAAAATAATAAAATTAGAAAAATAAAAATATATTAGAAAAATAAAACTGAAACAACAGAAACAGAACAAAACAACAGCAACAGAAAAAGAAAAAAATTGAAAAAACATAAATAAACAAAAATGAAGAAATTAAAAAAAATAACAGTTCCTTGGTGCATCCACTATCAGTGTCCTTGATCCCAAAGTGAGCTACTTACAACCTCCGCCTCCCCAGGAGGGCCTCCAAGACCTGTAGGTAGGTCTCTGGCCCTGCTTTGTCATCCCCACCTCTGCATGTGTTCCTTTCACCAACATCTGCTGCTGAAACTGGCCTGAAGCACACATACCCATGCAGGCTGGCTGGGGCACAAGCTTCCACAGGAGTGTCCACAGCAGCTGGAACAGGTGGAGGAGGCTTTGGAGGGGGGCAGTGCTTGGCCTGCCTGGACCCATGTGGGCAGAGGAGACTTTGTCAGTGGTGGCATGCAGAACACTAGGATCTGTGCAGCCTACAGAGGCTTTGGGGGATGCAGTTCTCATGTCCACTTGGACCTGTGGAGCTAGAGGAGGCCTCGGTAGGGGTGGGGCTGAGGCCCAGGACCCATGCGGCTGGAAGAGGCTTTGTCAGGGGTGGCAGGTAGGCCTCCAAGACCTGCATGGCTCTCGGAGGTTTTGGTGGGGGCAGAGCCCAGGCCCAGAACCCTAGCAGGCTCACTGGGGTTTGAGGGGCAGGTGAACCTGCTCAGGTGCGTGCCCCTCCCACTGCACAAGGAGGCCAGGCTTGAGGGCAGGGAAGGGGACCATAATAGTGGCTCTGCCCTTTGCACATCACTGAACAATGGCACCCCACTTCCCTGGTGGCCCCAGCCTCCTCCGCCACCCTTTCTGGCTGTGGAGCCCTTCCGCCATGCTTCCTCAGGCCTTCCTCCCCACCAGGAGACACACGACCTAGCCTGGGGTGTGCAGGGCTGCGGCATGGACCACCGGCCCCTCTCCATCCTGCCCCCTACAGACCAGTAGCCGCATTCCCTTCCAATCCCCAGAAAGTTCCCCTCTGTCCCTGCCAATCCCCCCACTGCTGCGAGTGCCCCCCCCCCCCGAGTACGGGAGCCTCTCCTCTCCCCTAGCCCCTTTCCAGGGGCACCAGTCCTGTGCCATTTTACCCCTCTTCATGCCCTCCTTCCTTCCCATGTCCCACCCAGTGGCACAGGGACCCCTCCTGTCCACTTAAGTGTCTGAGGTCCACAACTAGCGCCCAGCAGGTGCTCCATGAGAACTGCTCGGACGCTCCCCTGTTGTACCTGTGAGGAGACATGAACTCCACGTCCTCCTACTCCACCATCTTGACTCCACCCCTTGATTGTTTTAAGTACAGTTAATCGGCAGTTCCAGGGTTGTTTTTATTTTTTATTTTTAACAACAATGTGGATATATTTATTACGGAATGGTACACTGAAAAAAAATGGTTAAGATGGTACATTATATGTTATGTGATTTTACCCCAACTGTAAACCAAGCAATCAGTAAAACACATGCTTTTGAAATAAACACGAAGGATACAAAATCTACACTCCACTTCACAAATCTACTACACTCCACTCCACTCCACTCCACTCCACTCCACTCCACTACACTCTACACTCCACTTCACAAATCTACACTCCACTCACAAATCTACTACACTCCACTACACCCCACTACACTCCACTTCACAAATCTACACTCCACTCACTGAATTCAAAGGTGTTTACAATAAAGGTCACAGCCTTAAACAAAATCTTTTGTTTTTCTTAATGTCCTTCCTACATGTGTAAATCTCCCTAACCCAGTATTGGTTTTGAACTTTTTTTTTTTACATCTTTATTGGAGTATAATTGCTTTAAAATGGTGTGCTAGTTTCTGCTTTATAACAAAGTGAATCAGTTATACATATACATATGTTTCCATATCTCTTCCCTCTTGCGTCTCCCTCCCTCCCACACTCCCTATCCCACCCCTCTAGGTGGTCAAAAAGCACCGAGCTGATCTCCCTGTGCTAAGCGGCTGCTTCCCACGAGCTATGTATTTTACGTTTGCTAGTGTGTATATGTCCATGCCACTCTCTCGCTTTGTCACAGCTTACCCTTCCCCCTCCCCATATCCTCAAGTCCATTCTCTAGTAGATCTGTGTCTTTATTCCTGTATTATGCCTAGGTTCTTCATGACATTTTTTTTCTTACATTCCATATATATGTGTTAGCATACAGTATTTGTCTTTTCCTTTCTGACTTACTTCACTCTGTATGACAGACTCTGGGTCCATCCACCTCATTACAAATAGCTCAATTTCATTTCTTTCTATGGCTGAGTAATATTCCATTGTATATATGTACCAAATCTTCTTTATCCATTCATCCGATGATGGGCACTTAGGTTGTTTCCATCTCTGGGCTATTGTAAATAGAGCTGCAATGAACATTTTGGTACATGACTCTTTTTGAATTATGGTTTTCTCAGGGTATATGCCCAGTAGTGGGATTGCTTGGTCATATGGTAGTTCTATTTGTAGTTTTTAAAGGAACCTCCATACTGTTCTCCATAGTGGCTGTACCAATTCACATTGCCACCAGCAGTGCAGGAGGGTTCCCTTTTGTCCACACCCTCTCCAGCATTTATTGTTTCTAGATTTTTTGATGATGGCCATTCTGACTGGTGTGGGATGATATCTCATTGTAGTTTTGATTTGCATTTCCCTAATGATTAATGATGTTGAGCATTCTTTCATGTGCTTGTTGGCAGTCTGTATATCTTCTTTGGAAAAATGTCTATTTAGGTCTTCTGCCCATTTTTGGATTGGGTTGTTTAGTTTTTTGTTATTGAGCTACATGAGCTGCTTGTAAATTTTGGAAATTAATTCTTTGTCAGTTGCTTCATTTGCAAATATTTTATCCCATTCTGAGGGTTGTCTTTTGGTCTTGTTTATGGTTTCCTTTGCTGTGCAAGAGCTTTGAAGTTTCATTAGGACCCTTTTGTTTTTATTTCCATTACTCTAGAAGGTGGGTCAAAAAGAATCTTGCTGTGATTTATGCCATAGAGTGTTCTGCCTATGTTTTCCTCTAAGAGTTTGATAGGTTCTGGCCTTCATTTAGATCTTTAATCCATTTTGAGCTTATTTTTGTGTATGGTGTTAGGGAGTGATCTAATCTCATATTTTTACATGTACCTGTCCAGTTTTCCCAGCACCACTTATTAAAGAGGCTGTCCTTTCTCCACTGTACATTCTTGCCTCCTTTATCAAAGATAAAGTGACCATATGTGCGTGGGTTTATCTCTGGGCTTTGTATCCTGTTCCATTGATCTATCTTTCTCTTTTTGTGCCAGTAGCATACTGTCTTGATTACTGTAGCTTTGTAGTATAGTCTGAAGTCAGGGAGCCTGATTCTTCCAGCTCGATGTTTCTTTCTCAAGATTGCTTTGGCTATTCGGGGTCTTTTGTGTTTCCATACAAATTGTGAAATTTTTTGTTCTAGTTCTGTGAAAAATGCCAGTGGTAGTTTGATAGGGATTGCATTGAATTTGTAGATTGCTTTGGGTAGTAGAGTCATTTTCACAATATTGATTCTTGCAATCCAAGAACATGATATATCTCTCCATCTATTTGTATCATCTTTAATTTCTTTCATCAGTGTCTTATAATTTTCTGCATACAGGTCTTTTGTCTCCTTAGGTAGATTTCTTCCTAGATATTTTATTCTTTTTGTTGCAATGGTAAATGGGAGTGTTTTCTTGATTTCACTTTCAGATTTTTCATCATTAGTGTATAGGAATGCAAGAGATTTCTGTGCATTAATTTTGTATCCTGCAACTTTACCAAATTCATTGATTAGCTCTACTAGTTTTCTGGTAGCATCTTTAGGATTCTCTATGTATAGTATCATGTCATCTGCAAACAGTGACAACTTTATATCTTCTTTTCCGATTTGGATTCCTTTTATTTACTTTTCTACTCTGATTGCTGTGGCTAAAACTTCCAAAACTATATTCAATAAGAGTGGTGAGAGTGGGCAACCTTGTCTTTTTGCTGATCTTAGTGGAAATGCTTTCAATTCTTCACCATTGAGGGTGATGTTGGCTGTGGGTTTGTCATATATGGCCTTTATTATGTTGAGGAAAGTTCACTCTATGCCTACTTTCTGCAGGGTTTTTATTACAAATGGGTGTTGAATTTTGTCAAAAGCTTTCTCTGCATCTATTGAGATGATCATATGGTTTTTCTCCTTCAGTTTGTTAATATGGTTTATCACATTGATTGATTTGCGTATATTGAAGAATCCTTGCATTCCTGGAATAAACCCCACTTGATCATGGTGTATGATCCTTTTAATGTGCTGTTGGATTCTGTTTGCTAGTATTTTGTTGAGGATTTTTGCATCTATGTTCATCAGTGATATTGGCCTGTAGTTTTCTTTCTTTGTGACATCCTTGTCTGGTTTTGGTATCAGGGTGATGGTGGCCTCGTAGAATGAATTTGGGAGTGTTCCTCCCTCTGCTATAATTTGGAAGTGTTTGAGAAGGGTAGGTGGTAGCTCTTCTCTAAATGTTTGATAGAATTCGCCTGTGAAGCCATCTGGTCCTGGGCTTTTGTTTGTTGGAAGATTTTTAATCAGAGTTTCAATTTCAGTACTTGTGATTGGTCTGCTCATATTTTCTATTTCTTCCTGATTCAGTCTTGGCAGGTTGTGCATTTCTAAGAATTTGTCCATTTCTTCCCGGTTGTTCATTTTATTGGCATAGAGTTGCTCGTAGTAATCTCTCATGATCCTTTGTATTTCTGCAGTGTCACGTGTTACTTCTCTTTTTTCATTTCTAATTCTATTGATTTGAGTCTTCTGCCTTTTTTTCTTGATGAGTCTGGCTAGTGGTTTATCAATTTTGTTTATCTTCTCAAAGAACCAGTTTTTAGTTTTATTGATCTTTATTATTGTTTCCTTCATTTCTTTTTCATTTTTTTCTGGTCTGATTTTTATGATTTCTTTCCTTCTGCTATCTTTAGAGTTTTCTTGTTCTTGTTTCTCTAATTGCATTAGGTGAAAGGTTAAGTTGTTTACTCGAGATGCTTCCTGTTTCTTAAGGTGGGCTTGTATTGCTATAAACTTCCCTCTTAAAACTGCTTTTGCTGCATCCCATAGGTTGTGGGTCGTTGTGTCTCCATTGTCATTTGTTCCTAGGTATTTTTTTATTTCCTCTTTGATTTCTTTAGTGATCACTTCGTTATTAAGTAGTGTATTGTTTAGCCTCCATGTGTTTGTATTTTGTACAGATTTTTCCTGTAATTGATATCTAGTCTTATGGCGTTGGGGTTGGAAATGATACTTGATACAGTTTCAATTTTCTTAAATTTGCCAAGGCTTGATTTGTGACCCGAGATATGATCTATCCTGGAGAATGTTCCATGAGCACTTGAGAAAAATATTTATTCTGTGGTTTTTGGATGGAATGTACTATAAATATCAATTAAGTCCATCTTGTTTAATGTATCATTTAAAGCTTGTGTTTCCTTATTTATTTTCATCTTGGATGATCTATCTATTGGTGAAAGTGGGGTGTTAAAGTACCCTACTCTGAATGTGTTACTGTCAATTTCCCCTTTTATGGCTGTTAGTATTTGCCTTATGTATTGAGGTGCTCCTATGTTGGGTGCATAAATATTTACAATTGTTATATCTTCTTCTTGGATCGATCCTTTGATCATTATGTAGTGTCCTTCTTTGTCTCTTGTAATAGTCTTTATTTTAAAGTCTATTTTGTCTGATATGAGAATTGCTACTGCAGCTTTGTTTTGGTTTCCATTTGCATGGAATATCTTTTTCCATCCCCTTGTAGACATAATATATATGGGTCTTGTTTTTGTATCCATTCAGCCAATCTGTATCTTTTGCTGGGAGCATTTAGTCCATTTACATAAGTTAATTATCGATATGTATATTCCTATTCCCATTTTGCTTTGAGTTCATTATTGTAGGTCTTTTCCTTCTCTTGTGGTTCTTGCCTAGAGAAGTTCCTTTAGCATTTGTTGTAAAGCTGGTTTGGTGGTGCTGAACTCTCTCAGCTTTTGCTTGTCTGTAAAGGTTTTAATTTCTCCATCAAATCTGAATGAGATTTTCGCTGGGTAGAGTAATCTTGGTTGCAGGTTTTTCTACTTCATCACTTTCAGTATGTCCTGCCACTCCCTTGTGGTTTGCAGAGTTTCTTCTGAGAGATCAGCTGTTAACCTTATGGAGATTCCCTTGTGTGTTTTTTGTTGTTTTTCCCTTGCTGCTTTTAATATGTTTTCTTTGTATTTAATTTTTGACAGTTTGATTAATATGTGTCTTGGTGTATTTCTCCTTGGATTTATCCTGTATGGGACTCTCTGTGCTTCCTGGACTTGATTAACTATTTCCTTTCCCATATTAGGGAAATTTTCAACTATAATCTCTTCACATATTTTTCAGTCCCTTTCTTTTTCTCTTCTTCTTCTGGAACCCCTATAATTCGAATGTTGGTGCATTTAATATTGTCCCCGAGGTCTCTGAGACTGTCCTCTGTTCTTTTCATTCTTTTTTCTTTATTCTGCTCTGTAGTAGTTATTTCCACTATTTTATCTTCCAGGTCACTTATCCATTCTTCTGCCTCAGTTATTCTGCTATTGATCCCATCTAGAGTGTTTTTCATTTTATATATTGTGTTGTTCATCATTGTTTGTTTCATCTTTAGTTTTTCTAGGTCCTTGTTAAATGTTTCTTGCATTTTATCTATTCTATTTCCAAGATTTTGGATCACCTTTACTATCATTATTCTGAATTCTTTTTCAGGTAGACTGCTTATTTCCTCTTCGTTTGTTAGGTCTGGTGCATTTTTATCTTGCTCCTTCATCTGCTGTGTGTTTTTCTCATTTTGCTTATCTTACTGTGTTTGGGTCTCCTTTATGCTGGCTGCATGTTCGTAGTTCCCATTGTTTTTGATGTCTGTCCCCAGTGGCTAAGGTTGGTTCAGTGGGTTGTGTAGGCTTCCTGGTGGAGGGGACTAGTGCCTGTGTTTTTGTGGATGAGGCTGGATCTTGTCTCTCTGGTGGGCAGGTCTATGTCTGGTGGTATGTTTTGAGGTGTCTGTGGCCTTATTATGATTTTAGGCAGCCTCTCTGCTAATGGGTGGTTTTGTGTTCCTGTTTTGCTAGTTGTTTTGCATAGGGTGTCCAGCACTGTAGCTTGCTGGTCGTTGAGTGCAGCTCGGTGCTGGTTTTGAGATGGAGATCTCTGGGAGATTTTTGCCTTTTGATATTTTGTGGAGCTGGGAGTTCTCTTGTTGACCAGTGTCCTGGAGTTGGTTCTCCCACCTCAGAGGCACAGCACTGACTCCTTGCTGCAGCACCAAGAGCCTTTCATCCACATGGCATATCAGAGCCCCTGTGGATTGGTGTGTGGCACTTTGTAACTTGATCCTGCTTAAAAACTCAACCACAGACCACCAACAGCTGGGCCCTCAAGAAACTTGGTGGCAGGCATCAGGAAAACTGTAGCTGTCTTTTTAGTATCCTCCTCAGGTTTCTTATGAGCAATGTCTAGCTTCCCATTCAAGATTCGCCCTCTAGTTCCCCAGCTCCAGGACTCCGCATCCACTCAGTCTGGTCTCCACATAGCACTTCCTTGGCTATCAAGCCACAGATTTAGAGAAAATATTTATAAAAGAAGTATCTGATAAAGGACTATTATCCAAAATATACAAAGAACTCCTGAAACTCAATAATAAGAAAATGAACAACCCTCAGTAAAAATTGGCAAAAGACCTGTACAGCTCACCCAAGAATATATACAGATGGCAAGGAAGCATATGAAAAGATGTTCCACATCATATGTCATCTGAGAAATATGAATTAAGAAAACGAGATACCAGTATACACTTATTAGAATGGAATGCTGACAACACAAAATGCTGGTGGGCATAAGGAACCAAAGTAACTCTCATTCATTGCTGGTGGGAATGCAAAATCATACAGCCAGTTGGAAGATAGTTTGCCAATTTCTTACAAAACTAAGCAGTCTTACCAATGTAATCTAGCAATTTCATTCCTTGGTATTTACTCAAATAAGTTGAAAACTAATGTCCACTAAAAAATCCACATGCGGATGTTTATAGCAGCTTTATTCATAACAGCCAAAAGTTGGAAGCAACCAAGATGTCCTTTAGTAGTTGAATTGATAAATAAACCATGGTACATCCAGACGATGGATTGTTATTCAGTACTAAAAAGAAATGAGCTATCAAGCCATGAAATGACATGGAGGAAACTTAAATGTACATTACTAAGTGAAAGAAGTTAATTTGAAAAAGCCCACATACTGTATGATTCTAAGTTTATGACATTCTGGAAAAGGCAAAACCATGGAGACAGCAGAAAGATCAGTAGTTGCTGGAGTTGCGAGAGGAAGGGATAAATAGGCTGAGCACAGAGGTTTTTCAGGGCAGTGAAAATATTCTGTATGATACTATAATGATTGATACATGTCATTATAAATATGTATAACCCCACAGAATGTACACCAACAGTGAATCTTAAAGTATGGACTTTGGATGATTATGATGTGTCAGTATAGGTTCATCAGTGATAACTAATGTATCATTTTGTGGGTGATGTTGATAATGAGGGAGACTATGCATGTGTTGGAGTAGAGTGTATAGGGGAAATCTCTGTTCTTTCCTCCTAATTTTGCTTTGAATGTAAAACTCTAAAAGTAATATTCAAAATGAAATTTAAAACAAGACAGTGAATTGTCTTAAAAATCTTATATGAGTTATAAGTAGCATTGGAGTTGTGAGTATATGGCAAAAGTTTTTAGTATGGTACTTGGACGACTTAGAGTATGAACAACTACACTACAGACCTATGCAGTAAAGATTGTTGACTATCCAGCCATAACTGTGAATTAAAGAATTGTTGCACTTACTGCAGGCATATACAGTATGGAATATCTTTTTGTCATCTCTTCGCCTTGAGCATATGAGTGTTCTTAAAGCAAAGTGGACCTCCTATAGGCAGCATGTAGGTTAAAATTGTTTCTATCCACTAAGCCACTGTATGTCTTTGGATTGGAGGGTATAAGCTATTTACATGTAGAATAATTATTGATAGATAAGGACTTACTAATGTCATCTTACTAATAGTTTTCTGGTTGTTTTATAGTTCTATTGTTCCTTTCTTCCTCTTGTGCTGTATTCCTTTGTGAATTGATGATGATTTTGTGTAGTTGTGTGCTTTGAGTCCCTTCACCTTTTGTGTATCTACACAAGTGTTTTGCTTGTCGTTACTATGAGGTTTACTTTATATATATATAACAGTATATTTTAAGCTGACAACAACTTCAATTGCATAAAAATTCTACCCTTTCTCTCCCTCCTTTTATGTTTAAAATTTTTAATACAATTTTTAAAGGTTACACTCCATTTATAATTATTACAAAATATTGGTTATATTCCCCGTGTTGTACATCTTTTTTTAAAATTAATTAATTAATTAATTAATTTTTGGCTGCGTTGGGTCTTCGGTGCTGCGCACGGGCTACTCTTCATTGTGGTGCGCGGGCTTCTCTTGCTGCAGAGCACAGGCTCTAGGCACGCAGGCTTTAGTAGTTGTGGCATGTGACCTCAGTAGTTGTGGCTTGAGTGCTTAGTTGCTTCATGGCATGTGGGATCTTCCCAGACCACGGCTCGAACCTGTGTCCCCTGCATTGACAGGCGGATTCTTAACAACTGCACCACCAGGGAAGCCCTACAATACATCTTTGTAGCCTATCTTACACCTAACAGTTTATACCTGTCCATTCTCCACCCCTATATTGCCCTTCCCCCTCCACTGGTAATGACTAGTTTGTTCTCTATATCTGTGAGTCTGCTTCGTTTTTGTTATATTCACTAGTTTGTTGTAGTTTGTAGATTCCACATATAAATATTACACCATATTTTTCTTTCTCTGTGTGACATTTCACTTAGCATAATGCCCTCCAAGTCCATCCATGTTGCTGCAAAAAAAGAAAATTACAGGCCAATATCGCTGATGAACATAGATGCAAAAATCCTCAACAAAATATTAGCAAATTGGATCCAACAATACATTACAAGGATCATACACCATGACCAAGTGGGATTTATCTCAGGGACACAAGGATTTTTCAATACCTGTAAATCAATGTGATAAAACACATTAACATATTGAAGAATAAAAACTATGTGATCATTTCAACAGATGCAGAAAAAACTTTTGACAAAATTCAACATCCATTTATGATAAAAACTCCAAACAAAGTGGGTACAGAAGACACATAACTCAACATAATAAAGGCCAAATATGACAAACCCACAGCTAACATCATACTCAATGGTGAAAAGCTTAAAGCTTTTCTTCTATGATCAAGAACAAGACAAGGATGCCCACTCTTGCCACTTTTATTCAATATGATATTGGAAGTCCTATCCATAGCAATCAGAGAAGAAAATGAAGTAAAGGTATCCAAATTGGAAAAGAAGAAGCAAAACTTTCACTGTTTGCAGGTGACATGACACTATGCATAGAAAATCCTAAAGATGCCACCAGAAAACTAGTAGAGCTCATTAATAAATTCAGTAAAGTTGCAGGATACAAAATATACAAAAATCTGTTGCATTTCTATACACTAACAATGAACTATCAGAAAGATAAAGTAAAGAAACAGTCTCATTTACCATTGCATCAAAAAGAATAAAACACTTAGGGATAAATCTACCTAAGGAGGTAAAATACCTGAACTCAGAAAACTATAAGAGGCTGATGAAATAAATTGAATATGACACAAACAAATGGAAAGATATAATGTGTTCTTGAACTGGAAGAACTAATATTGTTAAAATGACCATACTACCCAAGGCAATCTATAGATTCAATGCAATCCCTATCAAAGTACCAATGGTATTTTGAATGAAAATACCTAGAATGAAAAAAATTTAAATTTGTATGGAAACAGAAAAGACCCCAAATAGCCAAAACTATCTTGAGAAAAAAGAACAGAGTAGAAGGAATCATGCTCCCTGTTTTCAGACTATACTACAAAGCTACAGCCATCAAAACAGTATGGTACAGGCACAAAAACAGACACATAGATCATTGGAACAGAATGGAAAGCCCAGAAATAAACCCATGCACTTATGGTCAATTAATCTACAGCAAAGAAAGCAAGAATATACAATGGAGAAAAGACAGTCTCTTCAATAAGTGGTGCTGGGAAAAATGGACAGCTAGATGTAAAAGAATGAAATTAGAACATTCTCTAACACTCTACACAAAAATAGAGTCAAAATGGATTAAAGACCTAAATGTAAGACTGATACTATAAAACTCCTAGAGAAAAACATAGGCAGAATGCTCTTTGACATAAATCGCAGCAGTATTTTTTATTTTTGGATCTGTCTCCCAAAGTAAAGGAAATAAAAGCAAAAATATACAAATGGGACCTAATTAAAGTTTAAAGATTCTGCACAGTAAAGGAAACCACAAACAAAATGAGGATGACCTACTGAATGGGAGAAAATATTTGTAAATGATATGAATGATAAAGGATTACTATCCAACATATATAAAGAGCTCATACAACTCAACATCATAAAAAACATGAAACCCTATTAAAAAATGAGCAGAAGACCCAAATAGACATTTTTCCAAAGAGGACATGCAGAAGGCCAACAGACACATGAAAGGATGCTCAACATCTATAATCATCAGGGAAATGCAGATCAAAACCACAGTGAGATATCACCTCACACCTATCAGAATGGCTATCATCAAAACACAAATAACAAATGTTGGTGAGGATGTGGAGAAAATGGAACTGTTGTACACTGTTTGTGGGAATGTAAATTGGTGCAGCCATTATGGAAAACAGTATGGAGGTTTCTCAAAAAACTAAAAATAGAACTACCATATGACCCAGCAATTCCACTCCTGGGTACATATCTGAAAAAAACAAAAACACTAATTCAAAAAGATACATACACTTCAATGTTCACAGCTGCATTATTTACAATTGGCAAGAGATGAAAGAAACCTAAGCATACACCAACAGATGAATGGATAAAGAAGATTGGTATATATGGAATGGAATACCACTCAGCCATAAAAAAGAATAAAATTTTGCCTCCTTTTGTGTTTTTCATGTCACAATTTATCTCTTTTTCTATTGTGTATTTATTGACAAATAATTATAGGTGTAGCTATTTTTAATACTTCATCCCTTAATCTTATTAGTAATATTTAAGTGGTTAACACACTTCTATATTACAGTATTAAGATATTCTGAATTTGACTATATACTTACATTTACCAGTGCATTTTATATTTTTTATATGTTTTCATGTTACTAATTAGCATACTTTAATTTGAGCTAGAAGAACCCTTTTCAGCATTTCTTATAAAAAAGTTCTAGTGGTCATGAACTCCCTTAGCTTTTGTTTATCTGGAAATATCTTTATCTCTTCTTCATTTCTGAAGGACAACTTTGCCAGTTAAAGAATTTTTTTAGACATTTTTTTTCTTTTAGCACTTTGAATATAGCATCCTATTTTCTCCTGGTTTGAGAAATCTGATGATAGCTTTATGGGGGTTCCTGTGTAAGTGATAAGCTTCTTTTCCTTTGATGATTTTAAGATTCTCCTTGTGTTTGATTTTTTTTTTTTTTTTTTTGCGGTATGCGGGCTTCTCACCATTGTGGCCTCTCCCGTTGCAGAGCACAGGCTCCGGATGCGCAGGCTCAGCGGCCATGGCTCACGGACCCAGCCGCTCTGCAGCGTGTGGGATCTTCCCAGACCAGGGCATGAACCCGTGTCCCCTGCATCGGCAGGCAGACTCTCAACCACTTTGCCACCAGGGAAGCCCCTTGTGTTTGATTTTTGACAGTTTTATCGCCAAGTGTCTTGGAGAAGATCTTCTTGAGTTGTGTTTGTTTGGGGACCTATTAGCTTCTCAAACTTGGGTGTCCAAATTTCTCCCCAAATTTGGGATGTTTTCAGCCATTATTTCTTTAAATAAGCTGTCTGTTCCTTTTCCTTCTCTTTTCCTTCTGGGACTCCAATAATTTGCTCATTGCTTATTTTCATTATAGTGCATGGTTTACATAGGCTTTCTTTACTTTTTTTTTTCATTTCTTTTTTTTTCTTCTCTGGCTGGGTTATTTGAACAGTCTGTCTGCTACTTCACAGATTTTTTTTCTTCTTGATCCGTTCTGATGTTGATGCTCTCTATTGCATTTTTCATTTTATTCACCATATTTGTCAGCTCCAGAATTTCTGTTTGGTTCTTTCTTTTTTAAATGATTTCTATCTCTTTGTTATATTTCTTATTTTGTTTGTGTGTTATTTTCCTGATTTTGTTGAATTGTCTGTGCTTTCTTGTAGCTCATTGAGTTTCCTTAAAACAGCTATTTTGAATTCTTTATGAGGTAAATTGACTAACTCTATGTCTTTGGGGTTGATTACTGGAAAACTATTGTGATCCTTTAGTGGTGTCATGTTTCCTTGATTTTATGTGTTCCTTGAAGTCTTGCATTGCTATCTTTGCATTTAAAGTAGAAGCCACCTCCTCCAGTCTTTACTAACTGACTTCAGGAGAGAAATACCTTCTGTCGTCTTATTAGAGATTCTAAGGCTTTCTCAGACCTTCTATGAATACAGCTGCTTTGTGCCTCTTGCTCCCTCTTGTGGAAGAATTCTTAAGCTTGTATGCTTTCTCTCAATCCTGCAATGTACCAGTCCAAGTTCTGGCAGCCTCCCTTTTGCTTTCCCAAGGGTGGTACTAAATGCCCAGATTGTGGTCTCTCCCTGGCCTGCAGATTTGGACAGGATTTCTGTACATGCTCACTAGCCAGCTGCGAAAATTCACTCTTGCTGCCACTGGGAGCACTCAGAGGGGGTCAATCATGAGGCGGAGGGTGATGTGGGTGAGGTATATAAAACACTGGGATAACCTTCAGCTACCTGGGGAGATCTACACAGAAGAAGTCTCAGGGGCTCATTTGAGGGCCTCCCAGTGTAGTCCATGATGTCATTATTAGGATTCTGTTCCTTTGATACTTTCCAAACACTGGCTGCTGTTCTCCCAGCTGCTCACTGCCCCTTAGTTGTCCAGCTCACAACTCAGGACTCTAGATGGAATGAGAGAGAAATGGGTCTCTTTGGCAGTGTTCTGCACAACTGGAGAAGTCACGCACTCACACACTCTCACTTTTCCCTGCAGGAGAAATCATGAGCCAAGGACTCTCTTGGCATTGAACACTGGTAAAGTCAATGTGTTCCTCACCGTCTCCAATGCATATAATCTCTGATTTTTTTCTCCAAAAGTGTGCTGGGACTTCTCCACTGGACTTCCACAAAGGCTCTCTCATTTGTGGGTGATTATCTAAGTGTGTTTGTTCTCCAGGGGCTCTCAGACAATGGCCTAGAGGGGCTGGAGTTGGTTCATGGTGCATTTCAGGGTCCACAGCTGGGACCAAGTACTGTATGTCTATTATCGGACATATGGGTGGGCAATATTCCTCCTGGGCCCTTAGGCATCAGGTGCTGGATCCCACAGCTCCCACAAAGGTACTTTTGTCCATAGATGGATGCCAAATTGCTGTTGCTGAGGGAGGTATACAAGTGAAGGACATGTTTTCTCCTTCCAGTTTTATTGAGATATAATTGACATAAAGCATTGTATAAGGAGTACAGCATAATGATTTGACTTATATATATCATGAAATGATTAACACAATAACTTTAGTAAATATCTATCATCTGATATAGTTGCAAAGTTAAATAAATTTAAAAATTTTTTCTTGTGATGAGAACTCTTAGGATTTACTCTCTTAACAACTTTCATATATAACACACAGCAGTGTTAATTGTATTTATCATGTTGTGTATTACATCTGTAGTACTTATTTATCTTATAACTGGAAGTTTGTACCTTTTGAATGCCTTTATCCAATTCCCCCTCCCTCCACCCCCTCCTTTGGTAACCACAAAGCTGATCTCTTTTTCTATGAGTTAGTTTGTTTTTGAAGTACAATTGACCTACAACACTGTGTTAGTTCCTGTTACACAACATAGTGATTTGGTATTTCTATACATTTCAAAGTGATCACTATGATAAGTCTAGTTATGATATGTCACCATACAAAGATATTACATAGTTATTGACTATATTCCCCACACTGTACATTTCATAGCTGTGAATCATTTATTTTGCAACTGGAAATTTGTACCTCTTAATTTCCCTTACCTATTTCTTTCTTCTCCCCACGCTCCTCCCCTCTGTCTACTACCTGTTTGTTCTCTGTATCTATGGCTCTGTTCCTGTTTTGTTATGTTTTCTTTTGTTTTGTTTAAAGTCCACAAGTGAGATCATACAGTATTTGTCTTCCTCTGTCTGACTTATTTCACTTAGCATAATACCCTCTAGGTCCATCCATGTCATTGCAAATAGCAAGGTTTCATTCTTTTTTATGACAAGTAATAATCCATTGCATATATATATACCACATCTTATTCAGCCATCTCCCTGTCATCACTCCCACTTCTTTCCCTTTAAATTACTTTGATGGACTTTCTCTGGTCCTAGGTTTTTTCTTCATGTCTCTCTTCAAAGTATGACAGTTCCAACTGCTTGGGTTCTTACTAGGCCAAGGAGTTCTTGGTTGTTTTAACATTACCAGCCACAGTGTAAATAAGGAGTAATGAAAGCATTAGTTTATGCCATATCTACACTAGACATCAAGGCAATTGAACTGACCCACTATGGGAATCAAACATTTAGTGCCCATTAGGATCTATGATATCGTCTAATTTAATTTTCACATTTGACTTACAGGAAATAGAAGGGAAAAAGGGGTTCTCTCCCAGACCACTCTGGACTACTAATAGAACTCAGGTCTTCTGTCTCCCAACCCAGTGCTCTTTTAATTATATATTGCTTATAAATATATTTCTTAAATTTATCAAATATATGCATGGCAAGAATCTGACTGCCATTTTGAAAAAGGAAAATCTAGTCTTTGGCATTGCTGTACCCAGGGGCTCTCATTGGGAGATTATCCTATATTCTGGGCTTCCCCCCCATAATTTATTAATATATCTTTACCCTGAGCTCAGTTCTTCAGAGCTCTGTCTGCTGCTTTCCCAGGTGACAGCAGGTGTGTTAATAGCTCACCCTCTATTCCTTGCTATATAATTGACCTTCTGGCAAGACTGCCCTAACCTAGAAGAATGATTAATAGTGTAAACTTTAGACATTGTGGCAGGTAAGCTAGAGGGATGTTTAGGGATGAGGCGCCCTGCAATCGTTCTCAAATCATACTATGTGTAGTGATGTCAAGGTTTTTCACATTCAGGGTCAGAACTTATAATATTAGGGGTAAAGCAAAAGGATCTTTGCAGTTGATAGAGACATGTCATTCGCCAACCTTATCAGCCTTTCTCTTTATGGCTGGAGGCATATGAGGAATGAAAAATGATAGACTATTTAGCAGATTTTGGGACACCTCATAGAGGTGTGGAGAAAAGGGAAACTTGGTACACTATTGTGGGAATATAAATTGGTGTAGCCAGTATGGAGCTTCCTTAAAAAACTAAAAATAGAACTATCATATGACCCAGCAATCCCACTCCAGGCCATATACCCAGAGAAAACCATAATTCAAAAAGACACATGCACCCCAGTGTTTATTGCAGCACTATTTACAGTAGTCAGGACACAGAAGCAACCTAAATGTCCATCAACAGAAGGATGGATAAAGAAGATGTGGTATATATATACAATGGGATATTACTCAGCCATAAAAAGGAACGGAATTGGGTCATTTGTAGAGATGTGGATGGACCTAGAGACTGTCATGCAGAGTGAAGTAAGTCAGAAAGAGAAAACCAAATATCGTATATTAATGCATATATGTGGAATTTAGAAAAATGGTACAGATGACCTTATTTGCAAAGCAGAAATAGAGACAAAGATGTAGAGAACAAATGTATGGATACCAAGGGGGAAAGGGGGGTGGGAGGAATTGGGGGATTGGGATTGACATATATACACTATTGATAGTATGTATAAAATAGATAACTAAGGGAGGTACCAGGAGAATTCCCATTCTCCTTTGCTAGCACAGATTTATTTGTTGACTGTTTCTAGTACTTTGAGCAAAAAAAATGTTGAGACAGAGATGAATAAAAGTCAAAGTTGAGACAGAGATAAAAGCAAACAGGAAGATAAATAAAATTAAAGATTTTATAATACAATGTTATAATTTATTACTCATTAAGCTCTTTTACTGATATTAAAAATATCATGGAAATTGGGGCTCAGACTGTAGGTAGGTTTCCCTTCAAATATGGATGTTAAGAGAATCTAGTTGAAAGGTTCATATATTTGAATTTTCCCCTTCAGCCAGAAGAAAATGGGTCACTGAAAATTTCTCCAACACCCAAGATTAACAGCCCTTGTTTGTAATTCATCACTCTTGCTGTCTGGCCCCCATTGTGTACATCCTATCTTAGTTCATTGAAAATTCACTAATCATTGAAAGCATTTCAAGGTTTCCTTTGATCTCCCTCTGCCTATCATTCTGATCATCATCTATGCCACTCTGAACATCTGCATTCCTGCCCACTTTTCATCTGTGAAACCCCTCGCCAAACCATAAGCATTTCCCAGACAAGAGAAATAAAGACTGGATTCCCAGCTATCTCAGAGTTCTGCTTGTTGATTGGCTTCACTCCTGCCCTCTGCCTCCTACCAAGTGACTCAGTTCTAATCCAAACTGCTTAAAACATTAAAAAAAATCACAACAAAAGGAGAATGCAAAGTTGATCTCAGGAATAATGTTTTTGCTATTTAATCTACTTTATTGTGCATATATATAAAATATAGAAATGTGTACATGTGTATACTCATAAGCAGTACATGATGTCAGAATAACATGGTGATTAAGAACATAGGCTTAAACAAAACAGTGTAGGAAGAATGCTTAATGCTGAACCTGGCACATATTAAATGCTTACTAAATACCCACTGAATAAATGAAAGAATGAAATAACGAAGTGTGCCACCTTAGAAGTTAGCTCCCAGAAGGTAGAGATCACATGCTGTGTAGACATGGCAGGGGCCATGCACATGACAGGTGTACAAAGAATGGCAAAAGAACCTGAGGAGAACCCCTAAGTAAAAAGAACTAAGACCCACTACCTTGGTGGAGTTTTGAAGGGTCAACATGTTTAATATAAGCAGTGTAGACAATCCTGATGAAAGAATTGGATTAACATACCGATCAGAAGGCATAGATTGTGAAATTACTCTTCACTAGAAACAAAAATATTGTGATTTGGTATCTTCCCAGCTCTTTCGCATAATTGTTAGTCCTAACAATTATCTTAGGTGTAATTATTCCTGTCACACCAAGGCTAAAAGAGTTAAACTACTTTCCCAAGATTGTCTACATGGAAATGGCAGGCAGGAAGCATAAGGTCAGGTCTACAATAAATATAATATAAATCCAATGCTTCTTTCTCTGAATCATGACAGCCTTCCTACAATTGGTAAAGTGTTAAGAGACAGCAATTTCAAGGGAGTGAGAACGCTATAGGAACACAGAATATGGCGAATAATTTGTGACTAAAGTCTCTTTCATAAAGTCAAATTTAAAAAGCTGTCAAGGGAAGCAGTAGGCAAACATGGCGGTCGAAGCCTGTGGTCGATGTTTGAGAGGGAATTAGGCAGCTTGCTTTCCCATCTGACTGCTGAAAGAAGGGAGTGGAGATAATTCTAGACTGTCACAAATTGTATTTGCTGATGCTTTTCATTGAGCTATCAGAGGTCTGTAAATCATAGAATTTGAGAGCTGGTGACTTCCTTCAAGGGATAAGGCCACTAGCACCTACTTTTATGGACAGCTCTGCAGGGCTGAGGATGGTGTTCCACGTGCCCTCGATTGGAGGAGAAAGGATCCTCTGTTCTATTTGTAGCTGCTGGGGATGCCAGTTTGATCCTTCCAATTTTCGCCAGTACCCCATCTCAATTAGCACCTCTAAGTGTGTGTGTGTATTAATAAGTAGTGTGTCTATATTAATTCCTGCTCTTAATTCTCCCCATCTATCCAGAGGAAGACAGAAATACTCAGATTTCTGTGTGTCATATCTCTCATGCCTCTCCTAAAGCAATTTTGAAATATATACCAAGAGCTATAAAGACTTCAACCCTTTCACCCAATTATCAATTTGTAAAAATATATCCAAAGGAAATGATCAGATTCTGGTAAGGATTTATGTATAAAGATGCTGATGAAGTCATTATTTATAATAGCAAAACACTGAAAACAGACTAAATACCAAAGCAAAATGACTAAATTATGGCATATTCAAACATTGTTCTGCTGTTAGTTTCAAAGATTATGTACTGACATGGGAAAATATGAAAGTGTAAAAGCAGCATACAATATAATTAAAACTGTAAAAATTGCACTATACACACATATAAAAATGTTATGCAATTTAAAGATATTAAAATGGAAGCATATGGTAAAATTATGGGAGATTTTAATTTTATTCTTCATACTTCTATTTCATATATTTTCTAGTGGAAGCAAGTATTTTTATAATAAAGAAAAAGTTATCTTAATGGCCATACTTTCCATCCATCAGACCCTAATACAGATCCTTATTAAATCATAAACTGACAGTTCTGGTTGCATTATCTAAACATATTGAGCCTAAATTATGTTTGAAATGTCTTTTTCAAAAAAAATTAATATCATTTTGGTTCAACATAGTGTGAGAAAAAAACAATCAGGAGTCCTATCTAAATAACAACACATAGGACAGGTTTTATAGATTCCTACCTAGAGTTCTTAACATGGTGTTATCACCTTGGGCAATATTACTCTTGTGAGATAACAAGGCAGGTGCTGCTTTGGATGGATGACCAAATTTTGTTGAAAGTTATGAAGTAAAGGTCAGTTCTAAAATAACATGTTGGTCCTCCCTGCTTGTGGCTGTTTCACTAGATGGGGTCTTTGATGCCACTATTGTACTTGGAAGTGTGACCAGTTTTATTAACACCAGCAGCTCATCATCATATACAGACCTTAAAAGGCAAATAATTTGAAATATACCAATGTTACAAAATCACCTCATGGACACTCAGAATGTCAGAATTAAATGAGGCTTTACAGATTGTCTAGTTTATGGAATCATTAAATCAAGTGTCCATTATCACCAGGTAACATCAATGAATGCAGTAGGTGTCAATGGAAAAAAAATGCACAACCTAAAAGTTGAGAATTATGTTTTATTTGGTGGACAAAACTGAGGTCTTAAACCCAGAAGACAGCCTCTTAGAGAGCTCTGAGGGACTGATCTGAAGAGGTAAGGGAGGAGCCAGGATATATAGGAGTTTTGCAATAAAAACCAGGTAGTCAGAACATCAAAAGATTACAGTTAATTAAAGAAAGCTGGACATCTCAAGTTAATGAATTTAGCTTTTTTTCTATATGGGTAGACGCAAGAGTCTGGGCTCATTGAAATCATTCTTTTGATAAGCAGTATCCTGCTTTTCTCCATCTTGAATCCCCTCAGGGTGCACAGTTGGGGGTGGCTGCAGTGGTTGCTGGTTTGATGACTGCAACATCCTCTGTTTACTGTTATGGCAGGCAACAGTTTTCAACCGCATAGGTCATTTGTAAGAAAACACTTCCTTTCCACAAAAAAGGCACTCTCTCCATCCCCCATCCCACCAAATATTAAAAAATAATACACGTAGCTATCATAGTCTGTATTTTTCCCATAATTTTGAAAGAGGTATGGGTTCAGGAAATATATTGCTTCCTTTCTAACTATACCATAAGACAAACAAAATAACCTGAGTTTCAGGGAGACAAGAGGGAATAGTAATGATATTGGAAAAACAGAAAATAAATGCTCCAACCTCACACAAGTCAGAATGGCCATCATCAAAAAGAATAGATGCTGGGCTTCCCTGGTGGTGCAGTTGTTGAGAGTCTGCCTGCTGATGCAGGGGACACGGGTTTGTGCCCCGGTCTGGGAAGATCCCACTTGCCGCAGAGCGGCTGGGCCCGTTAGCCATGGCTGCTGAGCCTGCGCGTCCGGAGCCTGTGCTCCGCAATGGGAGAGGCCACAACAGTGAGAGGCCCACATACCGCCAAAAAAAAAAAAAAAAAAAAAAAAAAAGAACAGATGCTGGAGAGGGTGTGAAAAGGGAACCCTCCTACACTGTTGGCAGGAATGTAAATTGGTGCAGCCACTATGGAAAACAGTATGGAGGTTCCCTAAAAAACTAAAAATAGACTTACCATATGATCCATCAATCCCACTTCTGGGGATATATCCAGAGAAAACTCTAATTTGAAAAGAAACATGCACTCCAGTGTTCATTGCAGCACTATTTACAATAGACAAGACATGGAAGAAATTTAAGTGTCCATCAACAGATGAATGGATAAAGATGTGGTATATATATATATATATATATATATATATATATATAGGAATATTAGCCATAAAAAGAATGAAATAATGCCATTTGCAGCAACATGGATGGACCTAGAGATTATCACACTAAGTGAAGTCAAATATATCACTTATATGTGGAATCTAAAAAAAAACGATATAAATGAACTTACTTATAAAACAGAAAGACTCACAGACATAGAAAACAAACTTATGGTTACCGAAGGGGAAAGCGGGAAAGGGATAAATCAGGAGCTTGGGATTAACAGATACACACACAATATATATAAAATAGAAAAACACCAAGGTCCTACTGTATAGCACAGGGAACTATATTCAATATCTTGTAATAACCTATAATGGAAAAGAATCAGAAAAAGAATATATATATAATAAAATAAAAAGAATATATATATATATATATATATATATATATATATATATATATATATATAAAACGGACTCACTTTGCTTACACCAGAAACTAATACCACATTGTAAATCAACTATACTTTAATTTAAAAAAAAGAAAAAAATAAACCAAAACACAAATTGATAGCATTGCATTGTGTGAATGTACAGAAATTTACTTACCTGGTACCTCTTAATGGCTATATTTTCCAAATGTTCTGTTATTATAATGAGTAATGCTGATGTCAATATTCTTATTACACATGTATTTGCACAAATGTTCTCCACACTCATTTGTTGGCATTGTCTTTGTTGGTGGCATGTGTAAAGATCAATTTTGCTTCAACTCTACGTGGTCAAGTTTATCAATCATTTCCCCCGGCACCCCCCGCTACAAAAAAAGTAAGAAAATGAATGCTCCATCAAAAAGGGGCAGGTTGCTATTCAGCTCTTGCTGATTGTTCACATGTGGAATTTCTCAAGGGAAGCCAGAAATCTGGATTTCTTTTTTTTTTTTTGTGGTACACAGGCCTCTTACTGTTGTGGCCTCTCCCGTTGCGGAGCACAGGCTCCAGACGCGCAGGCTCAGCGGCCATGGCTCACGGGCCTAGCCGCTCTGCGGCATGTGGGATCTTCCTGGACCGGGGCACGAACCCCTGTCCCCTGCATCGGCAGGCGGACTCTCAACCACTGCGCCACCAGGGAAGCCCAGAAATCTTGATTTCTATGTGAAGTCTCTTAAATGCTGGCAACTAATTCAAAATGTGTGAAAAAAAATTCTGCAGGTCAAAAAGACACGTGTGTCTGAGGACTGGTTATAGCTTAGTTTGCAACCTTGATCTAACCCAACCTCTTACCTTGGAGATGATGGATAAAATCAGGCTCACTGAGTGTCCTGATTTTTGCTAGAGGTCACTCAGGTGATAGAACAGTGATTACAACTCAGATTTATGGTAATTACAACTGAAGAATTCTCTATCTCCCAGAGAATTTCCTACATTTAGGTAAGTGAAGCATCCCATAAAGTGGTAAATGTTATTTAATGACAGATTTAAAGGCATGTGGCTTCTGCCCTCAATACTATTAAATGCAATGTAAAAGTATTTCCTACATAGCATATCCTACTCCACATCCAAGAAGTTATCAACGAAAAGTATAGATTTTTATCCATCCACATAGTAAAGTTTCAAAAAAGAATTTTTTTTTTTTTTGCGGTACATGGGCCTCTCACTGTTGTGGCCTCTCCTGTTGCGGAGCACGGGCTCCGGACGCGCAGGCTCAGTGGCCATGGCTCACGGGCCCAGCCGTTCCGCGGCATGTGGGATCTTCCCGGACCGGGGCACGAACCCGTGTCCCCTGCATCAGCAGGCGGACTCTCAACCACTGCGCCACCAGGGAAGCCCCAAAAAAGAATTTTAAAACAAAACATGAAACCTCTCTGTAGGTTTAAGTGTGTCATCTCTGCTTTAACATTTTAAAATTTATAGTCTTTTTGAAATATTCAGTACAATTACCAAAGATACTGGGAAACTTCATACAGTTTTTCTTATTATGTTACATTTGCTGTTTTGCTAAATTTGCAAAAGTTTGGGATAAGTTTTTAAAAAATCTAATATTATTGCATGTTAATCACCTTGAGTAATAATAACTCAAGTAGAATGTTAACACTTGAGTGTCTTATATAGTCTGCTAACAAGAGTCAAAACTTTTGCCCCAAGTAGCTTCACATTTCAACATTTCTTGCACTAAAACATTATGCTTGGTAAGGTGGAACTCCACTTGTACTTTTATTATTATTATTTTTTGGCGGTACGCGGGCCTGTCAGTGTTGTGGCCTCTCCCGTTGCGGAGCACAGGCTACGGACGCGCAGGCTCAGCGGCCATGGCCCACGGGCCTAGCCGCTCCGTGGCATGTGGGATCTTCCCGGACCGGGTCACGAACCCGTGTGCCCTGCATCGGCAGGCGGACTCTCAACCACTGTGCCACCAGGGAAGCCCCGTACTTTTATTTTTATAGTTCACAAGTAGGCATGCAGGGTGAACGCAAAGTTGTTTAGAAACAAATTCCTACTTAGCCAAATGCCAAACGCCGGGCACAACAAAGGCCCCCAAAGCCAACAGATAGCATGAATTACTTACAGGGTTAGACATAACACTAGCAAATGTGGGAAGGGGCAATATGCAAAACAAACATTTTAAAAGGAATCCTTAATTACTTTATAATGATGAAAGCAGGAAATGGAAGGAAGAAAGGAAGATGCACCAAAGAACACACAATTCATTAATACAGATTTGCACTTTATTGTAATTTTGCATCCTGAGATAATAAAATTTAATATCTGACAAGTGAACAACGACAGAAGCAGCAGTGAAAGTTTCAGAGAGGCAGGTATCCTTCATTTTGGCACAGCTGTATATAGGTTGAGTTCTTCCAGGGGAGTCACTCCCGAACTCAAGGGAGAAAAATGATTCATTCCACAGGCTATATAACAATACAAGATGCATGAAAGTTCTCGGCTTAAATGGACATATTCATTTTTATCCTTTTCTGGTAAAACTGTCCCAACAGGAATCCTCTGCCAAAAAGTAGAAATCCTAGGCTTTTCAAACAAATATTTCTATCAATGCCCACCTTCTAGCTACCAGGATTTCCTGTTTTTGTAGCTGAGACTCATATTTGTACGTGGCTAGTTCAAGGATGGCAAACTAGCTTGTAGGTTATATAATTTCAAACATTTGTAACTTGTTTCAAAGTCCAGGTATTAAATCAATTTTACACTATTTGCTTACTATAAAAATTAAAAACTTAAGCAAAGACCAAAGCAAACAAAATAAGCAGGAATAAAAGGAACATTTGAGAAATTATTGCCTTGACTCATCATGTTGACTTTATAAACAGAACTACTTTGAGACTCAGATATTGATATTTACTCCAATGCTAGAACATGACATTATAACACTTTCCACATCTGCGATCCTATATGTGTGTGTATGTATGATTTACACATACACACCCAGATAAATTAGCTCAGTTATATCATCCTGAAACAGAAAAAAAATGAAGACAAATTCTAACCTGAAGTTATATAGCCCAAACTAGCCAAAACACACACATACACTCTAGCATTTCATTATTTAGGGACTAGGTAAGCAACCTGTAGAGGTCAAATAATCTTGGTTCCTTTATAAAAGTGGCTCTCAACATTTTTACCATAAGGATTCCTTTATTATTCCTTCCCCATATTTTCAAGTATTTTATTTATTAAATTGCATGTAACAATAGGCTTTCTCATTTAAAAAATTAATCAAAAGCATAACCACCATTCACAGTTTCTGATCAGTGTATGATAACCAGTGTTAGAATCAAAGAAATATAAGCAAATGTGTGTAATTCAATGTCTTAGTTGGCTTGTGCAGTAGGAATATTTTGGGTAAATGTATGGTTTCTAGTATAACTTTTTGAAATACTGAAAAAGGTTCAAGAACGACCCCACTGCTATTTTCATCTGCCCCAAGTTGAGAACCATTGGTTTATATCCACATGCTTTTCCTCCCTAAATCAAGTATTAATATAACACAGTTACCCATGTTAACATATAAGGGATTAATAACAAAAATTACAAAAAGAATAGATTAACTGCAATACTCATTCTGTAAGGTGTGACTGAGAAAGAAAACATAACAACATAGACTTAAAGGACTCTATTTAGAAATTACCAAATTATGATGTACAATATATCCTTCAGTCAATTTCAAAAGCACATTAATATATGAAAAAATCCTCAATTCCCCTGTGAGGTAGGTCCAGATTATTGTCCCCACTTCCACAATGAGGACATGAGGTACAGAGGAATTAAGCAGCAGAGCTACGAATTAAACCAGAAGTGACTTGGGTTTGACTTCTATACCACTTTCCTTTCCATCTAATATTACCAATTTGTTCCAACAGATGTTTTTGAGGATATGGAACTAAATAAGACACTGAAGCAGATATTGGATAGGATATGAAACTCTTTTTCACATTAATGTCAAAGTGGGTCCTATCATATCTCCATTGTTGTCACAGCCATAATTCTTGCCCAGATACCAACTGCATATAGTCAGATTCCATGTAGGTAAAGCCCATAGATCTCATTCCTCAGTTCCTAGGGAAACTGCAATCATTCATATCACTATGGAGGGGCTGAGGTCTAGAAGGCATCAGGTTGAGTCTGTGTGATATGAACACACATCAGCTAGGAGCCAGTTGGCAAATCAAACATTTACTGTGCGCAGGGCACTGAGAGTTTCCACCAAGGGTAGTAGATTTGTGAAAAATCATTCTGAGATCCTGTAAACATTCCCTAAGGATTCCTAGAATCACAGAATGTCAGGTGACCTCTAATTTTCTGTCCAGCTCTAGGTTCAATCCCATGATTTTACAGATGAAGAGACTGACATGTAATGTAAGTGACTTGCCTGGAGCCCATTAGATCATTTCCTCATATAGTATGAATCTGACAAAGTCCACAGAAAATGGAACATATTCTCAGGCTGCCATCATAAACATGAAAAGGCTGGCTCAGAATCAGGAAAGAGAAACTGGGGGCAAGATATGGAGATGTATACATATACATACATATATATGTATCTCCTTATATTCAGTCCACATATTACATCAACAGGTATTATTAATAAAATCTATTCATTTTTTTGTGGAAAATTTTTCAATAGTTCACCATTTAAAGTAACCCAAACAATTTGACAATTGTTGCAAAATGGATTAAAGCAGAATTTTATGGGCATAAGAGGACCTAATTTCAATGAATTTGAGCATCTTATCAAATTAGCAGAAAGTATTTCCACTATGTGAAATTGCTCCAATTAAATGGGTGTATACAATTTCTATATCTCCTCAGGTCAATATAGTCAATTCTAATAAAATACTAGTTAGAGGCTTTATGTTTAAGTAGTGGGGTTTGATTTTTTAAGTGGCAATTTATATGTAAACAAAATAAAATTCTAATGAGTTTTTTAAAGCTCTCTTACATTAAAAAAATCCCTATTTGTTTGAAGGCTTACAAATGTCATGGAATTTCACTCAAATTATGAAAAAACAAGAAAAAATTTCATTAAGATGGTAGAGTGCTAAACAGTAACACAGTTTGATTAGCTGATCAGACATTAGTGTTTACAGGTCATAATAATATGAATTGCAAGTGTGTTAAATACTTAAGTAGGTTTTGGTAGAGCTTCAAAGACATTGTTTTTCCTGAACCATGTTAAATTGCATGTTTACTAGCATTAGAATTATACTAGTTATGTAAGTGACTGACAGTCCTGTTCTGTAATATTTTCTCACTAATATATCTCATGATTGGGGGAATCCAAGGAAACAAGCTTTAAATAATAAATAGAAGAAATATAATGTACTACCAAAATATTCTTAACACTTAGCTGAAAAGGATGGCTTTAAATATAATGATTTACCAATTCATTCATTCTGCTTCCTTCAGCATAAAATGTTATCTTTATTCAAAGAAGACAAGGCACTTCTCCATCTACTTCTAACATTTAACTACAATGGTCTCTTTCCTAAATTAACATAGCAGGTAGAAGGGAACAAAAAGTAGCTGAAAAATGTTAAAGCTTATTTCATTTTATACACAATTTATGGAGGTGGAGATGCATAATGGAAAGTCAGAGAAGGAACAGTTTTAACTTGTAACCTCAAAGCTTTGTAAGGTACATGTTATTTTCTCTGGAAACATCTACGCAGGTTTCATAAAGAAATATTATGCAACAAAGAAATTCAAAATTAGCTTCTTCAATCTAAAAACAACGTCACAAAAATACTTTATTAACTTGACATGTTGTATCCTGAGGATGTAAGAAAAAAAGGTCAATGGGGGAGAAGTTAATGTCCACAGTGTACTCTGTCATTTTAGCATTCACTGCTGCCAATACCACTGAAACGAAAACAAATCCCTTAAAGGACTCCAAAATACTCAACTGCTAATCAGTCCCCTCCAAAGGAAAAGAGTTTGAAAAAGCAGTCATAGAAGAAAGAAAAAAAGAAAATTGCGTATTTTCTGAGTAGTTCAAGAAAATGAGTTGACCAGCATAATGAACAGTAAGATAATAAATTTAAGAGCTATTAGAGTAGGTTTTATTTTTTTTTAAAGATTTTTTTTGATGTGGACTATTTTTTAAAATCTTTATTGAATTTGTTACAATATTGCTTCTGTTTTATGTTTTAGTTTTTTGGCTGCGAGGCATGTGGGATCTTAGCTCTGCAACCAGGGATCGAACCCACACCCCCTATATTGAAAGGCGAACTCTTAACCACTGGACCACCAGGGAAGTACCCTACAGGAGGTTCTAAAATTAAGTTTACACATGCTGGTAAATGCTTTTTATGATAAATACTACTGTAACTTGAATTATATACTCTGTCACCTCCAGATGCACTCTATTTCTGTCTCATTATTTGTTTTATGGAAACAATTCACTACTTCCCGCTATTCTTTGAGCAAAACAAGTGTGATTTATACATGGCAGAAAAAGTTACTATGACCATCATATGGCCAAATTCTAAGTTTACAGGAAAAAATGAGATTATAAGGGTTGACACTTAAAAGTAATTATTCTATCAGTGATAATTAGAAATTCTGTACTATGCTAGAAATCAATTTTGGTATTAAACTGTCACAGTTTGAAGCATAAACCTGATGATACTAGCTGGAACATAAACCATAGATACAATTTTTCCCTGACCTTATCTAGAAAACAAGACATTTGGTATGCATTTTCAGAGGTTTCCACTTTGTCTATAAAAATACACCTTCAGTTTTGCAGCAGACAGACAAATGATTTTTGCAGGCACACACAATATATTAAAAGTTAGAGATTCTGGGTATGGGGGTAATAATGGGGTCCTACAGAGGGAGGTGGAAAAGTGTTTGCACAAAAAATTACAGTCACATATCAAAGAGTATCTTTTTCCCCCCCCCTCTTCTTTTACTGGTCTAGGACTGTGGATTTCAAATTAGGCACAAATTTTAAAAGTGGCTTTAAAAGGCTTGACCTTGTATGAAGAAATGATTGTTCTCTTTACTGGGATGAATGTTTGCCTTAAAAAGTTAACTAAAAGCAACTAAGATGATAAATAAAATATTCAGTCCCAGATACTTTATTTTTAGCACTAAGAATTACAAATAATGCCTATATACAGGCACAAATTTGAAGTTGAATTAATGCAATGTAAAGCTTTCATTATGTTAAAAATTCAAATCTAGAAGAATTGGAGGGTGGTGCTCTCATAATAATGTGAAGAGAAATAGAGAAATATGCACATACCAATGAAAAGGCAACGTGTGGCTAATTTATAAACTAAAATACTTTTGTCTAAATACTTATCTTTCCTCATTAATAATATCCAAATGTTTACAAAGGATCCTCAAAAAGAGGATTAAGAGTATTTAATCAATTATGAATCAGCCACTTTAGGTACAGCTTTTCAATTAGCTCTCTCTCTTTCTCAAAGTAGATTATCATAACTCCAGAAAGGGGTTAGCAGTGGCTTTCATGGGGGGCGGGTCTAGACACCTCCTAAGATGTCTGAAATCTTGAAACATTCCTTAAAGGTCATAATTGTGTGTATTTCCAAATGAAGGAAAGGATACATAAAGAGAAATAAATGAGGAGACTGAGGCTATGAAATGTGTCAGATGTCAAATGAATTCTTTTGGGGGTGGGAGTAGAGGACAAAATGGGATTTACTGAATTAAATGGAAAAAATAAGGTTCTTGGTTTCAGGTGCAATGCAGATCTCAGACAATGATTTCAATTTTAATCCACTCATTACAAAGGGCAACCCTGCCCACACCTGAAATTTTTAACATACTTATTATGGCTTTGCCATAAAACAGCATGTTAACAGTCTCTACATTCAAAAGGATGCTTGCAAACTTCATTCATATTAAAATCTACGCAGAATCGTTGGCAATACATTAAGAGTTACATTACATTCTGTAAACCATGGCATATCACATTTTACATTACGCAAAGAGACAATATTTACAAGTCTTAAGGAGTTTAAATATTTTATCCACTAACATAAGTGATAATTTAGCAAAGTGCAGGACAAAACCAGTGCTATTAATTACATGTCCTTTAAAAGCAGGTAAGAGTAAAACGATTTCTAGAAGCTACCAAAAGCTTATTTATGTATGTCCAGTAAGGGATTACAGAGCATTAAGTAGCCTAGAAAAATGATGCATATTTAGAAACAGTGAGTATGAAAATTATAAGGCAGCATGCTCAGAACATGTTTTTGTTTTTTAAACACCAGCACTGATGTTTATTTTTAGTGGCAATATATATATATATACATATATGTATGTGTGTGTGTGTATTTATTTAAAAATTGACAGTGCAAAACACAAGCCTCATTTAACAAAAAAGATGTGCAAAATTTCTTCTTAAACCAACACAAATGAAAGTGTGAGGAGAATATTCTACCATTATAAAGAATAAGTTGAACACAGCAAAGGAGACCATCTTCATTCCAAAATCATCTACAAGGCACTAAGGGTAGGAAATGACAGGTAATACAGAAGTGACTGAATAAAATCCCTCAGTCAGGTCGGAATATGGGATATTTTGGTAAGAATTCTATTAGTATTACCTGTAAAATAAAAATAAACAAGAATATATTGACAAAATAATTTTCATTTACTATAAATTATATATAACCCAGAGAGTATATAATCATTTTTCACAGGCCTATATTTTGATCCTGTACTATAAAGCAAGTGAAATATAGAAAACAGTTACAAAAGGAACTTACCACAAATTATCATTAGACTGGCAATTAAACTGGAAAACATAATTACTTACTGTAGCTAACAGCTTTTATCACCTGATTTACAGTAACTGTTTAGGTGCAGAAAAGCAAACCCTATTACATTTTAATGTCTTTCCCATCTTCCCTCAATCCCCCCCTTTCTTTTTTAGCAAAGTCGAAGGGATTAAAATTTTGTTACATGGATTAGAAGAAATACCTTTATATATATTACGTCCCTCTATTTTTTCAATTAAAGCAGCTAATATCGGTTGAGTATTACTATCTTTTAGAAGTTTTTTGTAAAAAATAATAAAGTGTTCAAGTGGATTAAAACATTTTAATTTAAAACAGGTTTGGAAATATAATAATAAAAACTTAAGATGTTTATAAATTTATATAAACTTACAATAGTTTATATAAGATTTTACCTATAGAGAATTTTAGATTTGTGGTCATTTGCACATTTTCCCCAAAACTATTCAAAGTAGAGAAAGATACATAATAATCCTTATTTATGAAATAGAAATGGAATGTTTATTATTAAATATATACTATATGTATATAAAAGCTTGTACATGTAAATACTACATGTATTTAAAGCTTGGATAAATTTCATATTCTTTTGAATGTTAATGATGCTGAATTTGTCACTTTGGTTATACGTGGATTTATGCTTTATGACTAAGATTGCATAGCTTTTAGCAAAAAAAAAAAAATTAGGATCTATAGTTTCTTCACTGAAAGTTAAATATCAGCTAAGAAAAAAAGCCAGGGAAAGGAATCCAGAATTCAGAAGTCAATTCCTATTTTATGTAAGTTTTGACAAGATTACATTTAGAAATATTTTGTTCAGCAGCAGCTGTGCCCATCACCATATGCGATGGTTTGCATGTATGTTAAAAAGAAGATTAAGGTTATGCAGTGTTTTCATCTGAGCATACTAGCTAAGATTTTTCTAAGATCTAAATAATTGTCAGCTTTCAAGATATTTTATGTTGGCTACAAATCTAAAAAAGGTGAAAGGAAACCTCTATGTTCCAAATGACAAAAGTCCAAGCTGAGGAGGAAAAAGGTAGAAAGAAGATTTGACAAATGATAAATATAGTACAACGTAACATTCAGGATGGAATCCAAAAAATATAATTAAAGGTAACTGCATACTTACATACTCCATCATATTGCTAGTTTCACATTTCCTTTTAGTCAACTTCCAGTGCAAAGCAAGCTAAGAAAGTAAAGTTTGTTAAGAATTTTGATAGCAATTTACACTAATTATTACCTACACATTTGAATAAATCGCCGAACAATAATCCAGGAATAAGATACAAAACATTGCATTTAAAAATACTTTGTAAAGGGTATATATTAAAAATTGAGTATTAGTTCTCTAATCCATGCTTTTGTGGCCTGAAAAATTCCCATTTTTTCAATTTATTAATGGAAGTATGAATGGGACACTTACTTGCTTAAACTTTCTTACCTTGTGATATAATCTGTTATTTTCCCACTCTAACAACTTCTGAATTGATCTTCTGGTCTAAGAGAAAGAATCAAGACTTTGTTACAAGATGAATTGAAGAGCTTTGTAAACTATGTGTATCTATATTCTTCTGCTTACTTGTAAGATCCCATTATTCTCTCCTCTTGTTTTTCTTTTCAAAATGAAATATGTACAAATTACTCTGTGTTGTGAGTCCATTCACTGGACTATTATAAAAACATTACCAGGGGCTTCCCTGGTGGCGCAGTGGTTGAGAGTCCACCTGCCGATCAGGGGACACGGGTTTGTACCCCGGTCTGGGAGGATCCCACATGCTACAGAGCGGCTAGGCCTGTGAGCCATGGCCGCTGAGCCTGTGCATCTGGAGCCTGGGCTCTGCAACGGGAGAGGCCGCGACGGTGAGAGGCCCGCGTACCACAAAAAAAACCCAAAAAACCAAAAAAAAAAACATTACCAGTACTCCTAGTAGTCCATTTATGAACCTAAATCTAGATTTTCATATACCTTTTCACAGGGTTACTTTTTTAATATACATGTAATATGCCAAGCTAATCTGATTACTCATAGAAAATTTTCCTATCAGAGCTCTAAGCACAACACCTGGCAAATAGCAGTCAGTCAATGTCTACAGGTTGAATAAAACAAGCCAACATATATCAGAATTTCCACTGAAAAGAAATATAAAAACAGCCAGTAGGAAAACTTGTATTTAGAGGAAAAACTATAAACAACAGAAGCAGCACTGTAGTAAACAGGAGGACAGAGGACAAGTTTCTCCATCTGGAGTGCATATATTTTGCAAGGAGTAAGAAAAGTTTGCAAAACCTTCAAAAACATTAAAATTAAGGATTGTTAGGCATTTTTGATTTTTAAGAAAGGGGTTATAAGGTTTCTGATAAAAAAGGCTAGTAGGCATTGTTAAATTTTAAAACTACTCGTTAAAATTAAATGATTTACAAACAGACTATATCTGACATGATTTCCAAAGCACCAACAGAAGAAACTATTCTAACTGTTCAACCACATAAGTTAACAATGACAATTGTATTCAGCTCATCTCCAGTGGGCCAGATCAGCAACAATGCCAGTTAAAGTATACTACTGGGCCACTGTACTTGATACAATCTCTCTAAACAAAATCAGATGGGTAACAAATAAGGAAATTGAATGAGTAGTTATAAATCTTTCCACAAAGAAAACCCCAGGCCCGATGGCTTCAATGATGAATTCTACCAAACAGTTAAAGAAGAAATAATACTATGAATATAAATGCAAAATTCTCAACAAAACACTAGCAATCATTATATCATGACCAAGTGGAATTTATCCTAGGAACACAAAAACAAAATGATGTAATACATTATATTAATAGAATAAAGAACAAAACCCACATGATCATCTTCATAAATTTAGAAAAGGCAATGGACAAAATACAGTACTCATTCATGATAAAAATCCTAAAAAAAACCTAGGAATAAAAGGGAACTTCCACAACCTAATAAAGGGCATCTATGAAAAACCTTCAGCTAACATCACACTAAATGGAGAGAGACTAAATATTTTCTTCCTAATATTAGGAACAAGATAAGGATATCTCCTCCCACTACTTTTATTCAACATTGTCCTAGATGTTATAGCCAGGGCAATTAGACAAAATAATAAATAAAAGGCATCCAAATTGGAAAAGGAAAAGTGAAACCATCTCCATTTGCAGACAACATGATCTTATATAGAGAAAATTCTAAGGAATCCACTAAAGCACTACTAGAACTAATAAATAAGTTCAGCAAATTTTCAAGAAACAAGATTGTGGTAGGTAGAATTCTGGCCTCCATGATCTTCACCTCCTGGAATTACACCTGTGAATGTTACATTACATTACAAAAGGGACATTGCTGATATAATTAAAGTTACTAGTCATTTGGCTTTAAAATAGGGAGATTATTTCAGATTATTTTGGCAGACCCAGTGTAATCTCATAAGCCCTTAAAAGCAGAGAATTTTTTTCTGGCTGATGGAAGAATAGTCAGAGGGGTTTGAAACACAAGAAGTACTCAAACCACCATTGTTGGCTTTAAGATGGAAAGGTCACATAGAAAGTCTAAGGAAGAAATGATTTCTGCCAAAACCTGAATGAGCTTGGGAGTAAATTATTTCCCAGAATCTCCAGAAAGGAATGCAGCCCTGCCAGCACCTTGATTTTGGCCTTGTGAGATCCTAATAAGAGAACACAATTGAGCCAGCCACACTGTACCGAGACTTCTGACTGTGAAATAAAAGGGTGTTGTTTTAAGCCATTAAGTTTGTGGAAATTTGTTACGCTAGATAGAAAAGTAATACAAGGTTCAACATATACAAATAAATTTTATTTCTATGTACAAGCAAGGAACAATCTGAAAATGAAAGTAAAAGATCAATTCCATTCACAATAGATTTTTTCTTTTTATATGTTAATCCCATTCTCCTAATTTATTCCTATTCACACAGATTTAAGAATAAAATATTTAAGAATAACTTTAACAAGAGAAGTATAAGATGTGTAGACTGAAAACTAAAAAACACTGCTAAAGGGAATTCTTGGTGGTCCAGTGGTTAGGACTCTGTGCTTCCACTGCCAGGGGTCCAGGCTTGATCCCTGGTCATTGTTAAAATAAATTAAAGAAGAGGTAAATAAATGGAAAATATCCCATATGTATTCATGAATTATAAGACTCATGTAATAGCATTTACAACATATGGTGATGGGAAAATTGGATATCCAAAAGAAAAATGATAAATTGGACTCCTATCTCACACCATACACAAAAACTAACTCAAAATGGATCAAAGACTGAATCATAAGAAACTAAACTTTAAAACAACTAGAAGAAAGCACAGGAGTACACCTCTGTAATCTTGAGTTAGGCAAAGCCCTCTTAGATATGATGTAAGAGGCACAAGCAAGAAAATTTTAAGAGATAAGTTTGACTTAATCAAATTAAAAGTTTTGTGTGTCAAAGATACCATCAAGATAGTAAGAACCCATCCAGAATGCCAATGTGAGGACCTTATGAAAGTCTCTTCCCTGGAGAGACAACTATTAAATTTGTCAGTATTAGTAAGTACAATCATTCAAATGTTCCAGAGATTGATCAAAGGGTTTACAACAGACTGAGAAGTATTCATTCAACAAAATCTATTGAAAATAAGTAAGAACAGTGGGAAGGCTTGGTATTAGAGCTAGGCACTATACTCATATCCACAGCTCTGCCTTGTGGAAGAACTGTTTAAGCAAGCTTGGGAGCTGAGTGTCAGGCAGTTCCCAAATCTCCCAGATACTTAGAGTGGAACGGCTCTTCTGGGTAGTTTTGGCAGATGGTGAAAATAGGCAGATCCCATTTTCCACAGCTCTGTGTTATAGAATGCCTATATCAAGTGGGTGGTGGCAGCAGGGCAGCACCCATTTCCCTACCTACAACTTCTGCAAAATAGGCAGCACAGTTGGTGAAGAATGCAGCCCCCCTTTTTGGCACACATCCATATCGTGGGAGAGCTGTTATTGTTGGTTTGACAACTGAGTGGCAGTTCTTACCTTTCCAGCTTCCTAGGGCAGATATATTCTCGGTTGATTTGACAGATGGGGAATATTAGCAGACCCCACTCTCCCTGGTTTTAGGTTAAAAAAATATCCACAACTAACATCATACTAAATGGTGAAACACTGTAAGCTTTTTCCTCTAAGACATGCCCATGCTTGCCACTTCTATTCAACATATTACTGGAAATTCTAGACAGAGCAATTAAGCAAGCAAAGAAATAAAAGGCATCCAAATAAAAAGGAAGAATTATCTCTCTTTGCAGGTGACATTATCTTATGTGCAGAAAACCTTAAAGAATCCACAAAAAATCCTGTTAGAGTTGATGAACAAATTCAGGAACATTTCAGGATATGAAATCAACATGCAAAATTCAGTTGCACTTCTATACAAGAACAGCAAACAATTCAAAAGAGAAATTAAGAAAACAATTACATTTCCAATAGTTTCAAAAAGAATAAAATACTTAATAAATTTAAGCAAGGAGGCAAAAGACTTGTACACATAAAGTTACAAAATGATGCTACAAGAAATTAAAGACCTAAATAAATGCAAAGAATCCTGTGTTCATGGACTGGAAGACTTAATATTGTTAAGATGACAATATCATCCAAAATGATCACAGATTCAATGCAATCCTTATCAGAATCCCAGTGACTTTTTCTATAGAAATAGAAAAATCCATCTTAAAATTCATATGGAATCCCAAGAGACTCCTATTAGCCAAAAAAATCTTGAAAATGAGAAACAAATATGAAGGACTCACATTTCCTGATTTCAAAACTTACTAAAAAGCAACAATAACCAAAAAGAATATGGTACTTGCATAAAGACATATAGACCAATGGAATAGCACAGAGAGCCCAGAAATAAACCCTCGAATATCCACAACAGATTTTTTTAAATAAAATATTCTTTTTAAAAAAAAATTTACTTTATTTATTTTTGGCTGGGTTGGGTCTTCGTTGCTGCACGCAGGCTTTCTCTAGTTGTGGAGAGCAGGGGCTACTCTTTGTTGCGGTGTGTGGGCTTCTCATTGCTGTGGCTTCTCTTGTTGCAGAGCACAGGCCCTAGGCACACAGGCTTCAGTAGTTGCAGCACGTGGTCTCAGTAGTTGTGGCTCAGGGGCTCTAGAGCACAGGCTCAGTAGTTGTGGCACACAGGCTTAGTTGCTCCGTGGCATGTGGGATCCTCCCAGACCAGGGCTCGAACCCAGGTCACCTGCATTGGCAGGCAGACTCCCAACCACTGCACCACCAGGGAAGTCCTCCACGACAGATTTTTGACCAGAGTACCAACCATTCAATGGGGAAAAAGGACTTTTCAATAAATATTGCAAGGAAAACTGGATATCCATATGCAAAAGAATTAAGTTGGATCCTAAATTTATGCCATATGCAAAAATTAACTCAAAATGGATCAAAGAACTAAACATAGGAGTGACGACCATAAAAGTCTTAGAAGAAAACATAGGAGACAGTCTTCATGACACTGGATTTTGCAGTTATTTCTTACATATGACAATGAAAGTCCAGGCAAAAAGGGGAGAATAGTTTAACTGAACTTCATCAAAATGAACATCTTTTATGCATCAAATGACACTGTCAATAGAGTGTGAAGAAAATCTAGAGGATGGCAGAAAATATTTGCAAATCACATATCTGATAAGGAATTAATAACGAGAATATATATAAAACACCCACAACTCAACAATAAATAAACAAACAAGCTAGTTACAAAATGGGCAAAGTAATATACAAATACCCTAACCTAATATACAAAGGGCCAATAAGCAAATGTAAAAATGCTCAACACCACTAGTCATTAGAGAAATACAAATCAAAACCACAATGAGATATCACTTCATACTCATTAGGGTGGTTATTATCAATAAAATGGAAAATAATGAATGTTGGTGAGGATCTAGAGAAACTGGAAACCTTGTGTACAATTTACCAGAGTAGAAATGCAGGAGAGGAAAACTTTGTGGGAACTAGGACTAGGATAGCAATACCTGAACTTAAACTGATGAACTGTTGGAAGCTCAGTGGGACAAGTTTGAGAGTTCAAAATTCCAAAGGGGCCCAGTCTTGGCAGAGACTCCCACACTTTTATGACTTTTATTACCAGAAGCCCTATCAGGTTCTCACAGTGATTTCAGAAAAATCCCCTCATCTTCTGGCAGGAGAAAGGGAAGAAGAGTCATGTTTAAATATGCCCAGAACATTCTGTTCTTCTTAACAAAGCCTGCTCTCAAGAGAAACTATTGTACCAGAGCCTAACCTACTGGGGTATTACCAGAGCCCAACCAATCTTGGAGAAGGGAAATACACAATTCTAGAACCCTCTAGCTTTCCTGTCCCATGTAAAGGGGAAAACAAAACAAAACAAAATTGAGAAGCACTTGTGTAGAGCACAGCCCAGGAACACAGGCTAAATAAAAACCTTAAGCCTAATCACAATACTATAGAACACTTCTAGTCCCCCAGCACCTTGCCACTACATCAATAAGGCTTCTGTATTATAATATGAGGAATACAACTGAAAGAACTGTGCATCTCAGATGATATCTAAGAAGTCTATAGGGAAATCCAAGGAAAATAGGCCAGACAAAATCAAGGACGCCAAGGAACGTTTAGCCTTCAATTTCCAACAGCTACAGCAAACAGTAAACACAGCCAAATGAAAATAAAACCTCACTTTAAAGGCCTATTTACCTCAGTTCCTTTCACTAGTGCATCATGTGTAGTTTTCAAACAAAAATTAGAAGTCATACTAAAAGACAAAAAAAGTTTGAAAAGGCAGAGCAAGAATCAGAACCAGACTCAGAAATGGCAGAGATGTAGAAATGATCAGACTGGGAATACAAATAAACTATGATAAATATACTACTTGCTCTTATGAAAAAAGTGGACAACATGAAAGAATAGATGGATAATGTTAGCAGAGAAATGGAAACTGTAAGAAAAATATCAAAAGGAAATGGTAGAAAGCCAAAATATCATAACAGAAATGAAGAATGCCTTTGATGGGCTCATCAATGACTGGACATGGCTGAGGAAACCATCAATGAAGATTGAAGAAATATCAGTAGAAACTTCCAAAACTAAAAGAAAAAAAAGAAAAAAGAACAGAATATCTAAGAACTATGGGACAATTACAAAAGGGGCAATAGACCCATAATAGAAATATCAGAAGGTAAAGAGAGAAAGGAGTCGAGGAAATATTTAAAGCAATAATGACAACAGAATCCCCCCAAATTAATGAAAGGCATCAAACTCATAGATTGAAAAAGCTCAGAGAATACAAAACTGGATAAATACCCACAAATCTACACTTAGTTATCTCATATTCAAACTGCAGAAGATCAAGGAAAAATCTTGAAAGAAGCCAGAGGGGAAAAATACCTTACATATAAAGGAGCAAGGATAAGAGTTGTATCAGACATCTCCTTAGAAACTATGCAAGCCAAGAAAAGAATGGAATGAAATATTTAAAATGTTAAAAGAAAAGTACTACCAACCCGGAATTCCATCCGTACCCAGCAAAATTGTCCTTCAAAGATGAAGGAGAAATAAAGACTTTCTTAGATGAAAAATTGAGGGAATTTGTCACCCATAGACCCACCTTGCAAGAAATGTTAAAATAAGTTCTTTAGAAAGAAGTAAAATGCTACAGATAAGAAACCTGGATCTATATAAAGGAAGAGTGTTAGAGAAGGAATAAATGAAGGCAAAATAAAATCTTTTATTTCTTCTATTCTCAACTGATCTAATGGGTAACAGTTTGTTAATAAAAATAATGTATTCCATGATTACGGTTTATGGATAAGTAATATGAATGGCAACAATGTTATAAGGAAGGGATGGGGGTAGGAATTATAAATATTCTGTAATAATGTAATTATTCTACCTGGGAAGTGGTATTGTGTTATTTGAAAGTGGACCTGGATTAGTTGTGTATGTATATATATTGCAAACTCTCTTTAGTGGGCAACTACTAAAAATATTAAAAAGTAGGATTATTGATATACTAAGGGAAGATAAAAAATGGTGTCATATAAAAATACTTAATTAGAACTAGAGAAGACAGAAAAAGACTGTAAGATAAAAATAGGAATAAAGAACAAGAGTAATGAATAGAAAACAGTAACAAACATGGTAAATATTAATAAAATTATATCAATAATTACTTTAAACATCAAAGGTATAAATACATCAATTAAAAAACAGATTGTCAGAATGGATCAAAAAATAAGACAACTACGTGCTGTCTACAAGAAACCTACTTTAAATATAAAGACTAAAAGTAAAAGAATGGAGAAAGATATACCATAGTAACATAGTAACAATAATCAAAGGAAATCACTTTAGTAATTTTATTTTTTTATTTTTTTTTGCAGTACGCGGGCCTCTCACTGTTGTGGCCTCTCCCATTGCAGAGCACAGGCTCCAGAAGTGCAGGCTCAGCAGCCATGGCTCACGGGCCCAGCCACTCTGCGGCATGTGGGATCTTCCCAGACCGGGGCACAAACCCATGTCCCCTGCATCGGCAGGTGGACTCTCAACCACTGCACCACCAGGGAAGCCCCACTTTAGTAATTTTAGACAAAGCAGACTTCAGAGTAAGGAAAATTATCAGACATAAAGAGAGGTATTACATAATGATAAAGGGTCAATTTTCCAAGACATAACGATTCTTAATGTATATATGCCTAACAAAAGAGCATCAAACTATGTGAGGCAAAAATTGACAGAACTTCAAGGAGAAATAGAGGAGTTGACTATATAGTTGGCGACCTCAATAGCCCTCTATCAGAAATAGATCAAGTAGGCAGAAAGTTGGTAAAGACACAGATGAACTCAACAGCACCATTGATCTACTGGATATAACTGACATCTACAGATGACTTCATCTTACAACAGCAAATGACAGATTATCCTCAAGTTGATGTGGAACATATACCAAGACAGACCACATTCTGGGTCATAAAACACATCTTAACAAATTTCAAAGAACAGAAATCATACAATGTATGCTCTCAGACCACAATGGAATTAAACCAGAAATCAACAACAGAAAGATAGCTGGAAAATCCCCAAAACACTTGGAGATTAAACAGCACACTTCTATAACACATGACTCAGGAAGAAATCTCAAGAGAAATTTAAAAATATTTTGAACTAAATGTAAATGAAAGCAAAACTTATCAAAATTTGTGGGATACAGTTAAAGCAGTAGCATTGAATGCATAGAGTAGGAAAGAAGAAATACCTTAAATCAATCATATATGCTTGCACTTTAGGTAAAAAAAGAGCAAATTAAATCTAAAGTAAGAAGAAAAGAAATAATAAAAATTAGAGTAGAAATCAATGAAACTGATAATGGGACTTCAATAGAGAAAATCAACAAAATAAATAACTGGTTCTTTGAAAAGTTCAGTAAAATTAATACACCTCTAGTCAGGTTAACTAAGAAAAAAAGAGAGGAGACAAAAATGTTACAAAGTTTCAGAAATGAAATAGGGGTTATCACTACTGATGCTATGGACATTAAAAGGATAATACAGGAATATTATTAACAACTCTATGCCCATGAATTTGATAAGCTAGATGAAAAGGACTGATTATGTGAAGGACACAGTCTACTAAAACCCACACAAGGAGAAATAGACAATCTGGATAGGCCTATATCTATTAAAGAAATTGAGTCAATAATTAATAACCTCCCCAAGTAGAAAGTACCATGACCAGATGGGTTCAAACATTTAAGGAAGATATTATACCAGTTCTCTACAATCTATTCCAGAAAACAGAAGCAGAGGGAGTATTTCCTAATTCATTCTATGAGGCCAGTATTACCCTAATACCAGAACCAGACATAGGTATTATATGAAAAGAAAACTGCAGATCAATATTTTTCGTGAACATAGATGCAAAAACCTGTATAAAACATTAGCAAAGAAATACAACAATGTATATACTACAATAAGTAGGGTTTATCTCAGGTATGCAAATCTGGTTCATCATTCAAAAATCAATTAATATGTAAGCCATCACATCAACAGGCTAAAAAAGAAAAATCACATAATCATATCAATAGATGCAGAAAAAACATCTGACAAAATCCAACACTCATTCATGATAAAAACTCTCGGCAAACTAGGATGGGGGAACTTCTTCAAGTTGATAAAGAACATCTTACAAAAAACCTACAGTTAACATCATACTTGATGGTGAGAAACTCAGTTTCCCACTAAGATCAGGAACAAGGCAAGGATATTCCCTCTCACCATTACTTTTCAACATCATTCTGAAAGTCCTAGATAATGCAATAAGACAAGAAAAAGAAAATAAAAGGTGTATATACCGAGAAAGAAGAAACAAAATTATCTTACTTCATAGATGACATGATTGTCTATGTAGAAAATCCTGAAAAATCAAAAGAACTCCTTGAATTAATAAGCAATTATAGAAAGGTTGCAGGATACAAAGTATATTGGTATATATGATGATAGATTGGTATACATGATGGATACATGTCATTATACATTTGCCAAAACCCATAGAATGTACAACATAAAGAGTGAACTCTAATGTAAACTAAGGACTTCAGTTAATAATAATGTGTCAATATTGGCTCATCAGTTTTAACAATTATACTTCGATAGAGCAAGATGTTAATAATAGGGAAAACTGGGGGTTGACTGAGGGAGATATATGGAACTCTTTTTTTCTCAATTTTTTTCTGTAAACCTAAAATTGTTCAAAAAATAGGCTATTAATTAAAATATTATAAATAAAAAGTAAAGATGAAATGAAGATACTCTTAGATAAAAACTGAGAGGATCCAGTCCCTGCAGACCTACCATATAAGAAATATTATGGGAAGTTCTTCAGGCTGAAACCAAGGTACGTCAGGTATTATTTTGAGTCCACACACAGGAAATGATACACTGAGAAGCTCAATGAACTCCAAGTAGGATAAACTGAAAGAGACCCATACTGAGAGAAACTATATTCAAACCTTTGAAAGCCAAAAACAAGAAGAAAACTCTTGAAAGCCGCAACAGAGAAGCAACTTGTTATGTACAAAGAGATACTCAATAGGATTAACAGCCAATTTCATATCAGCAACCATAAGGTTCAGAAGCAGTGGGATGACATATTTAAAGTGCTAAAAAGAAAAAAAACCCTGTCATCCAAGATTTCTATACTTGGCGAAACTATCCTTTCAAAAAAAGGAGAAATTAAGACATTCCCAGGTAAGCACTGAGGGAGTTCACTGCTATTAGGATTGCCTGTAAGAAATGCTGAAAAGAGTCCTTCAGGCTGAAATGAAAGAACACTGGACAATAACTCAAGCAACATGATAAAGTAAAGAACACTAGTAAAAGTAACTGCATAAATAAATATAAAAGCCAAAATTGTTCTCTTTTTGTTTTGGAACTTCTATTTTCTTCCTATATAATCTAAAAGACAAATGTATAAAATGATAATTATAAATCTATGTTAATGGACACACAATATATAAGATGTAATTTGTGATAAAACATATATGGGGAGGCATGTAGATGCACAGGAGCAGAATCTGTATATTACTGAAGTTAAAGTGGTATTATTAATTCAAACTAGTGTGTTACAAGTTTAAGATATTAATTATAATCCCAAGGGTAGCAACTAAGAAAATAGCTAAAAATATATACAAAAGAAATGAAAAGGCACATGGTGCACTACAAAAATCAATTAAATATAAAATAGGGAAGTAATGGAGTTGTTTTCCAGCTCCATTATCAGAAATGACAAAAGACAAAATGGCAAAAGTCCTCCCTTATCTGTTACAGACTGAATTATGTTCTCCCAAAATTCATATATTCAAGTGTCACAACCACCAGTACCTGAGAATGTGACCTTATTTGGAGATATGGTTGTTAAAGTGGTAATTAAGCTAAAATGAGATGATCAGAGTATGCCCTAATCCAGTATGACTGGTGTCCTAGTAAGAAGAGATTAGGACACAGACATATATAGAGGGAAGGCCAGGTGAAGACCCAGGGAGAAAAATGGCCATCTACAAGCCAATGGGAGAAACCTCAGAAAAAATACATCAACTTTCCCAACACCTTGACCTCAGACTTACAGCCTCTAGGACTGTGAGAAAATACATTTCTGTTGGCTAAACCACCTAGTCTGTAGTACTTAATTAAGGCAGCCCTGGCAAACTAATATATTATCATCAATCATTTTAAAGGCAAATAGATTAAACTCTCAATTAAAAGGGAGAGATTTGCAGAATGGATTTAAAAACACGATCCATTTAAAGACCTAAATGTTAAGACCCGGACACTATAAAACTCTTTAGAGGAAAACATAGGAAGAACACTCTGACATAAATCACAGCAAGACCTTTTCTGACTCACCTCCTACAGTAATGGAAATAAAAACAGAAATAAACAAATGGGACCTAATGAAACTTAAAAGCTTTTGCACAGCAAAGGAAACCATGAACAAGATGAAAAGACAACCCTCAGAATGGGAGAAAATAGTTGCAAACCAATCTATGGACAAAGGATTAATCTCCAAAATATACAAACAGCTCATGCAGTTCAATATCAAAAAACAAACAACCCAATCAAAAAATGGGCAGAAGACCTAAATAGACATTTCTCCAAAGAAGACATACAGATGGCCAAGAGGAATATGAAAAGATGCTCAACATCACTAATTATTAGAGACATGCAAATCAAAACTACAATGAGATATCACCTCACACCAGTCAGAATGGGCATCATCAGAAAATCTACAAACAACAAATGCTGGAGAGGGTGTGGAGAAAAGGGAACCCTCTTACACTCTTGACTGGAATGTAAATTGATACAGCCACTATGGAGAACAGTAGGGAGATCCTTAAAAAACTAAACATAGAATTACCATATGACCCAGCAATCCCACTACTGGGCATATACCCAGAGAAAACCATAATTCAAAAAGACACATGCACTGCAATGCTCACTGCAGCACTATTTACAATAGCCAGGTCATGGAAGCAACCTAAATGTCCATCAACAGAGGAATGGGTAAAGAAGATGTGGTACATGTATACAATGGAATATTACTCAGCCATAAAAAGGAATGAAATTGGGTCATTTGTAGAGATGTGGATGGACTTAGAGAGTGTCATACAGAGTGAAGTAAGTCAGAAAGAGAAAAATGAATACCGTATGCTAACACATATATGTGGAATCTAGAAAAATAGTACAGATGAACCAGTTTGCAAGGCAGAAATACAGACACAGATGTAGAGAACAAACGTATGGACACCAAGATGGGGAAGGGGGGATGGGATGAATTGGGAGATTGGGATTGACATATTTACACTAATATGTATAAAATAGATAACTAATGAGAACCTGCTGTATAGCACAGAGAACTCTATCTACTTCACTTTGCTATACAGTAGAAACTAACACAACGTTGTAAAACTACATCATCCCAATAAAAAAAGAAAAAATATCTTAACATAACATGGTAACACAAAAACAAACAAACAAAAAAATATGATCCATGAGTCTACATGAGACTCAGTTTAGATTCAAAGACACAAGTAGGTTGAAAGTGAGAGGACAGAAAAAGATTTTCCATGTAAATAGTAACCAGAAAAAGAGCTGGGATAGATGATATCAGACAAAATAGATTTTAAGTAAGAAAAAATGTTACAAGAGAAAAAGATGGACACTATATGTCTTAATATGCTCAGGCTACTATGACAAAAGACCATATTCTAGGTGGCTTCAACAACAGTTCCGGAGTATCGAAGTCTTAGATCAGTGTGTCAGCATGGTTTGTTGGGTTCTGGTGGAAGCCCTTTTCCTCATAGAAGAACAACTTATAGTTGTCTATAAGTTCCTTATAGACAACTTCCTTGTTGCTCACACAGTAGAGAGATAGAGAGCAAGCTCTCTATTTTTTTCTTATAAGGGCACTAATTCCACCATGAGGACCCCACCCTCATGACTTCATCTAAACCTAAGTACCTCCCAAAGGCCAAAATACCAACCACCCCCAAATACCATCATATTAGAGGGGAGGGCTGCAACATATGACTTTTGAGGGAACACAAACATTAATTCCCTAACAATATATATTGATGAAAATATAAATCTTTCAAGAAGAAATGACAATGATAAATATATACACAACTAGCAACAGACCTGCAAAATACATGAAGCAGAAACTGACAAATCTGAAGGGAGAAATAGATATTTCTACAATAATAGGACTTCAATACTCCACTTTCAATAATGGATAGAACAACTTTGCAGAGCAGTAAAGAAAGGCAGGACTTGAACAACACTGTCAACCAACTAGATCTAACAGACATATACAGAACCCTCCACCCCACAACAATATAATACAAATTTATTCTTAAGTATACATGGAGTATTCTCCAGGATAGGCCATATGTTATGCCACTAAACAAGCCTCAATAAATAAAAAAAGATTAAAACCATACAAAGTATCTTCTCCAATAACAATGGAATGAAATTAGAAATCATAAGGAAAACAACATTATGTTCATGTTGTAAGACTGAGATAACAGTCCCTTCCCTCTGAACATCCCTCTCAGTTTAGCAAATGTTATAGCAAAAAAGGTAAATGTTAAAAGTAATATCAAATTTAAGGATGGTGGCAGGATTAGGCCTGAAAATTGACTATAATAACACAGTGGTAAATGTAAGAATGGGTAAACAAAGACCTTCATTTCATATGTCATGTAAGCTTAGAATCCTACCAGAGCCAAGAGAGACTAAGAGCAGCTCAGGGCATTCTGGTCTGTATTTCTTTTCTTTCAACTAATTTGCTGGAAAAAAATGTCCATGACGTATACTGGCCAAAAAAAAAAAAAAAAAAAAAGTTCACAAGGCAGACTGTTTACAAAGAAGTTCTTTTCTTGGAAACATTTTACAATCATTCATTTATACAGCAACCTTGTGACACAGGGCAGATTAATCATATTATTTCCATTTTATTTTGTGGATAAACACAGACGTGACTTCTATGAAGCTAGATACCCTGTTAGAAATGGCTAGAGCCATTTTTAAATTGTTGTATTTTATTTTTTATTTCTCCATGTAGACCAAAAAAAGCAGTGATGGGCCTTAAATCTCTTCATCATCACAACCACCATAAAAGTAACTAATATTATCTGGATTTTATAGGTGAGGAAATTGAGGCTCCAGAAAGGACAGTGCTTGTACAAGGTTACCAGCATGTGCTTGGTGCTTCATTGTCTAGTGTGTTAACATAGTATGTACAAAATCAACGGCCATAACTATAAAGTGTACAGAGCAAGGCAGATAATGTAAATGCTGCATAGTTCTATGGTGAACCAGAGACCACGTGTCCTATTTAAAGGAAGGAGCCACCACTCAGCAAGGGCTAATTGCTGAAAGATAGGCATGTGGGTCCAATACTGTCAGAGCTTTAGATTTTACAAGAGACGCTGGCTGTTTCAAATTTTACTTTAAATATTCTAATTTTTAAATGCTGGCAACTGATTTAAATGTTTAAAAAACAGAGTGGGCTGGATTTAGCCCACAGGACAACTGTTTGCATATCTGTACTAAATAAACTTTTTAAAACTGACAGATTAGTGATCTAAGAATACACTGATGCCTCAATTTCAATATGAATTCCTAACCAAAGTAGTGGGAGATGGGAAGAAATCACAGCATCAGTATTAATTTCATATCAGTAGTGATCATAGTAAAATACATGACTGAATAAATTGTTTCTATTTCAGGCCTTGTGGCGGAGGTATTAATAAAGAGGCAAATACGTAAACAGGTCATCAGAAAAAAAGATCCTGGATAATATTAAAACCAAAAACTCTTCTTAAGTAATTGAAATTGGCTACATTTGTGTGATGAAAAAATCCCATAATTAATTCACATTGAGGCTTTAAAAATAATGAGGATGGGTAGGAGTTATTGATTTGTAACTTTTAAAAGATATGACAATTAAAGAAAGAAATTTATGCTGTCATTTTTTTTAACTTACAGAAAGCCATTTGAGAACATTGTTCAAGCTTTGACAAACAATAAACTAAGCTCTATTTAAAATAAAGCACTGATCTACTGGTAGTGACCAAGAGAATTAATAAAATGTCTAATTTTCCATTCAAAAAGTTATAGGGGTGACAGTATTTTATTATTTGTTTTTTTGAAGTAGACATTAAGGAGGGCAAGAGAAAGATGGAGGGGAAAATGTAATGAGTACTTGTTGGGAATCTTTTTGGTTTATGAAACAACTGCATCACTAATTATACCCCCACAAGGTGCTGTGATGTTGAATATGGTTCAGTAGGCTAATTATTATTTAGAAGTTTAAATGAAATCATCAATGTGGTACAGGGAAAACAACTGTAGGTAAAATGAATTAATTTTCCTCATTGGCTTCAATTAAAAAGTTTAAAAATATCTTCCCACTGGGGGAAAATCATTCTAAAGATCAAAATAAAATTTTAAAGAAGACGAGATAAATGTAGTAGTCTTAAATCCATGACATAACTGGTAATGTCATGTCAGAATGTTATTTTGACATGTTCAAAATTAACAAGGATTTCCCCTACCAACTTTGTAGATTACTCTCACTTCTGCCTTTCTTCAGATCAGAAGAAACTCTCCCATATACCTGTGGCTTGGAAATACTTTAAATCATAGCTTCAGGTTTTGTAAAAAGAATAAGTAGCCCAGTCACATTTATATTTACTTAAGTACTCCACTTACTTTGCACTTATTTAAAATAATGATTGAACCCATATTAAGTGATAAAGCGTTGATAAAGGTTGGACAAATGACTTAATCTCTCTGACCCCGAGTTTCTTTATATCTAGAATGAGGACAGCATTGTTATGAGAATTTAATAAATTCTGTAAAGTACTTGGCACACAGCAAGTGTTCAATAAACGTTAGCTCATTATTATTACACAATAAAATGGTTACTCACTCTTTTGTTGAGACAAATAACGGGCCACAGGCTGCAACCCAGTGTGCAACAGCAGCAGAGACAACCACACAGCAGCCATTTCACATTGACTGGGAGAGCCTTTTTCAAACATGCATTCACACGGCCAATGCTGGTCTTAAATTCTTCTGGGGCCACCTACAACAAGGGTGCAATCTTTAACAATCTGTGGGCAGCTTTCTACTATTTGTCTCTAAATCTAAAGAAAATGTTTGTCTTATTACAAGTACTTTAAGGAATTACACGTCTAAATATATTTCCTCCCTATCTTTCCCTCGGTGCTTTGTGACCGCCTGGAGGGGTGGGATAGGGAGGGTGGGAGGGAGGGAGACGCAAGAGGGAAGAGATATGGGAACATATGTATATGTATAACTGATTCACTTTGTTATAAAGCAGAAACTAACACACCACTGTAAAGCAATTATACTCCAATAAAGATGTTAAAAAAATAAAATACCAAAAAAATATGTATTACATACTCCTGGATGACATTAGAAAGCAAAACAATATAATTTCATGTTTACAGAACTTATTCTCATGTTCGAAAACAGTCTTTTGAAATTATCAACAATAAAATGACAACAGTAACATTGGTGGTAAAGGATACCTGTTAAGCAGTTTTCTTACAAATATTCTCATTATTAAAGCAATATTATTTATAGTCTCCAGTCACTCAGACTAAAGGTTGAGTAAGACTAGAAGCATAATACAACAATAAAACCTAAATACTACCAGAGTAAATAGAATTAAATTTAGACCTCAGCAATATTTCTGGATTATCTTTAAAAAGGCAACTCTCAAACCTTTTCTCCCTGGCAAATTTGCAAGATAACAATTTTAACACTTGCCATTGTTTGTAGGGAAAAGCTACACTAACAAAAGACAGTGAGGAGTGATCACATTCAAAACACAGTCTTAATATTAGTATAAAATGGACTCATAGCTGCTATAAATTTTAGAAGTTCAGAGATCCTTAAATATACAAATTTAATATTTTTAATTACTACCTCCATTCCTGGAAGTGGCTGCTTGTGCCTCTCTGTAAACAATGACAAAGTCAGTTCAAAGGCAAGAGCATGACAGGCATAATTAGATTTATACAAAAAACTCTGCTTGAAGGTTATACAATTCAAAGGTATACTAAAAATAGTTTGCTTTCAGTGAAATCACATTTCTGGATCACAAAAATGATTCCCTTTCATTTAGAAAGCTGTCACACTGTAAAATCTATGGGAAAAAAATTCTGCCATCTGGTTGTGCAAGCAAAAATTATGAAATTACTAGGAAAAATAAGCTGCTGTAAAATAAAAACCCCACTAGCATGTTTGGTATCAAAAATACAGAGCTTTATAACTCTTCCAAGTAAAAACTGTATTACAGGAATCAATTTATTACATTTTTGTCTTTTAATAAACATGTCTTAGAATCAATACTACAATACATACCTATTAGCAGACGTTAGAAAGATACATGACCACAGAATTCAGTACCATCATGATTTAAACATTAAATAATTATACTAGCTTTATTAGAATTGTTCATGCCACCCAATAATGTTAATCGCTTAACCTATAAATTAGATTTTCTTCCTAATATGTTAACAAGTTGTGAAATTGTAAGGCTCAAAACTGTATTTACAGGAGGAAACTAAACTGATTTCATTCTCCAATATGACCTAAAGACAATCACTGAGTGAAAAGAATTCCAAATAAATGACTAAATATCTGGAGTAAATATGAAAGTAAATTCAGAGAACCATGGCTTATAATTGAAAATAGAAAACACCAACAGGCTAAGCACATTAAGACAACAAGTCAAGATCTAGATTCTAGTCTCTTATTAGTTATAAAAAATCCTAGGTAAGTTCATTTAATTTTTGTGAGTTTTAGTCTCCCATCTATAAAATGAAATAAATAATTTTTCTATTACATACCTCACAGGGAATGGAAATTATACCTTAGAAAGGACCTCCTAACTAGAATGCTTTGAGAAAGGAAGTCAGCGAATCGTATTTGACTAGATGTGGAGAAAGAAAAGCAAAGCTCTTTTTTGCATCGAGTATCACCTGAAGTTTTGTATCAGGTAACTTAATACTCCACAGCTTTGCTACACAGTCTATTATAAACAAAAGGATAAACTGCTACATTTTGAATGCAAATTTAATGCTTTTCAATTCTTAAGAGAAAAGATGTTCTTTGTAAAATCAAGGTACTAAGTTGCTATCTTAAAATTTACCTCTCAAAGAGTGATATTCAACTTCTTTTTTCCTAGTGAGCCACTGAGCAAGCAAATGGAAGTTAAAATAAGGAAAATATATTTATATATTTAGCTGTAATCTGTAATATAACATTATTATCAATTTTCTTTAAACTGTGTATCCAGAAACACTAATACATTTTTTAAATATGGCAAATTTTGATATAAACTCATAAAATTATTAAATCTGTCCATTAACAAATTTAAGTGCTTGTAAGTAGAATTTAAATTTATGTTTAAAAAGTAAAATTTTTATTTAAAACTTTTATTTAAAAGCGTGTAAGCACAGACGAGAAAAAGTAAAGAATGAGGCTAAAGTCAGAAATGAATCAATCCAAAATGTAAAATTTGATTTTTGTTTAAAACACTGTGAATGAAGTAAATTATATGCCAAGGTATATAAAATTTGTTATAAGATTTATCTTTCATTACATGCTTCTGGAAATGAATTAACAAAAGCATTTCTAAAATGTGGCAATTTTCCTTCTTCTCCACCAATACTTTCCACTTTTAACATATAATATTCACAGTTTGTACTCTCTTACTATGGACAAATTAAAAACTAAAACATTCAAGTTACTAAAAGTGAGAATTCAAATTTTTTGAAGTAATAACAGAAACATATTGAAAAGAAAACTTTTACTAGAATTTCAAAGAATAAACTGAAATCTTCATTTTGACTTTAAAAGGAAGCCAGAATTGTCTTTGAAAAAAAAATCTGTATTTGAATAACAGTAAAAGTCATAAAACAGAGATAAAGGCATAGGAAATGAGAATTGGTTAACTCCCGATTTTAAACAATGTGAAAGAAATGTTTAGTTAACTGTGTGGAATCAGAGTTAATAACATTTTACTCATTTACTTCCATATAATTGAGTATTTCTAGTAATGAAGGTTAGATGGAAGCCCTTTACTTTGTAGCTGAATGGCAGGTTGTAAAGAAACATTTAATTCCTTTTGACTTTCTTAGAAAGAAAAAAGAAAGCCACATCATAAAGGTGGGGGAAAGGGTCATAATATTTTATAACAGGATGCAAGAGACTTTGCAAACAGACGAAAATCTAAGCAAAACCCAGCAGGACTGATTTGCCTCCTTCAATCATGGGGAACACAACCCAATCAATCACTTGTCATACTGGATCGCAATAGTAAAGGTGGATTTTATGGTTTATGGTTCCCAACACTGCACACTAATCTCCCTGTAACACCATTTAATTGTTTCAAGCTGAGGGCCGGAAGCTTTTATTTCTTTTCTGAAGTTTTGTGGTTCTTTCATTTTCTGGTCACCAGAATCTGTATGTATACACCTGTTTGATATGTCCTATCACGACAGGAGGACTTATCTTCAGTGAAAGGAGGAAACAATCTTTCCTTAACTTAATATAAAAGATTATCTTTTTATTTATATTAAAAGCATTAATACATAAGAAGCACAAAATTAATACTGAGTCACAGAGCTTAACAAAATGGCTTTTGAGGTTTTCAGAATTCACTCCACAATTTTGCTTAGTTTAGGCATAAATGCTATATAGAATTCCACTCATGCTGGAATACTGGTTTTGTAAAATGCAGATTTATTTTTCTATTTTACCTACTGCATTTATTCATTTTGAAATATACTTACACTGCTGCTAAGTCTGGAATTCAAACCTTTTTTTTCTTTTAGATTTTTTCTGAAACATGCAAATTCTTTTTTGCCTCTCAAGACCCCACAGTTATCAGAGATGCATTTTGATAATCCAAAATAACCTATACAAATGAAATAGTGCCTACCGGAGAAAAATAATCTCATTAAAGAGAAAATAAAGTTATCATGTGACTTTGAAAAAAAATCAGACTTTCAGAATTCCTTTTAGTTTTTTTCATCACCAAACACTAAACTAGGAAAAACATCACTGTATCATTTATGCCTCATTCAATTTATGAGAAATTTTGTGCATTTAAATAATGCACACTAGAATAAATATCCAATCATTATGTGTTACGAAAACGGTCACCTGAAAAGAATGGATATCTTTAAGAACAGTTCATATCCAGATCATTTAGGTTGTGTGAATGCATACCAAAGGCAGCTTAATATTCCTACTTCCCTAGTTTAAAAAATGACTATCTTTTATGCTGGTGGAATTTCTAGTTTTAGAAGGCTTGGAAAGAAATGAAGATGTGTGAAGAAATATTCTGAAGATTCCTCGAGCACATAAAAGTGGCCAATTTCAAAGATGGATAATTCTTACACCTGGGAACTCTATTCTCTGACATATTTTTTGATTATTCATTTTCTAGAGTTACTTGTATTTATAATTCAAACTTTTTTTAACTAAACCAATAATAAAGCTGGATGTAACTGCCCAGACAACACATGCAGCAGCATCAAGGGAAACATAAAGAACAAGTTTTCCACTGGAGATGCTTTAATTCACATTCTCTTTAATATTGAATTTGCCATCTTTCCACAGGCAAATTACTATTCAAGAGATTTTTTCCCATAGCTATTTTTTCCCTTGGAAAAAACATTTATGATTAATTCATATACACAAATCTAAATCTGAACTGCTGCTTAAACTGGTGAATAATTCTAAATGATCAGGATAGGAAGGTAGAACATACTAGAGAGTGAGGCCAAAATCTCAAACCAAAGGGCTCTTTGTATCCTAAAAAGATAAATGGCCACATATTTTCTAATGTTCACTTACCTAGGGACTATCACCACTTGTTTAGTACTATATGGAATGATTTGACATTATATATCAGGAGAGACAGAAAAGGTCAACAATCAAAGAGAACAAATTATCGATGGGACCAAGAACAAACAATTACTCAGATGAAGAAGGTTAAAGTAGCAAAAGCAATTAAAATTGAAAGCTGGTGAGTAGAGAAAAGTGGAAAAACAATCAGGGTGAAACTGGGATATACTGATGAAGAATTATCAATAACAACCACAAACTTACATTGTGAAGCTAATAAGTACCTGACAATACGCTAGGAGTTTTATATATTCTTTTTGCCTTAGTCAGAGCTTTTTCCTTTGGGTTTAGAAGTTAACATTACTGTTGTAAGAGGATTTTCCAAACAGTTTTGAATCCTAGGAAGTCTTTGAATATTGAGCCTCGATGCTAGAAGATACTACTGGGTGTAGAGGAACCAGGAAACAAAAAGGTAATAACAATTTATTGCAGTGAATCCAATTGTAGAAGCTCAAGCTATCTAAATGACAGAAAAATGTCCAACCAAAAATTTGATTTTTTGATGTATAACAAATCACATCACAGGACACTAAAATTCATAGAGTGATACAAATTTGAACACTGATAACTTCGTTAACTCTAAAATCATTGGAAATTACTGACCTAAATGAAAACAATTACAGCTACCAGTGCTGAGAAAAAAGGCAAAACTGGAAAAACTGAACAGATAAGTAAGTAATGGCTGGCATTAATGGACATGAACAAAATAACTGGTCATATGCTAGTAGTCATGGAGACAGCTTTCAGTCACTAACGACATAGCCTCCAATTACCCTGACCTCTTATTATCAGACTTCATTACAGTGAGTCAAAGCACTTGTCATAACACTAAATAAGTCATAAAACAATGCTTTTAGAATTGAAAAGTTCAATGCAAACTCTCACTTACCTTCCCTGTTAGAACTGAGGGAAATTCAGTATCAAACTTGTTGCTCAAGCCAAACCTTAAAAACAAAGACAGAACAAAATATATTCTACCCAGCATATTTAACTCTTGCCCTTAAAAAAAGTTACAAAGCCATGCATTTTTCTTTTGATGTTGTGACCTAAAAGCACGTCCTAAAAATAATTTGATATTTATAGAAAATACACCTTTGACTATTAATCCAAATTAACAGTAAAAGAAACTTAAGGAGCCAATGTTAAAGTAGGATTCTAACTAGAACCATGATATGAGATTAAAAAATAATAGAGAAACACTGACATACAGCTGGAAATATCACAACTTTTGATTGAAACATCTCTGTTAAAACCCATTTTAATTGATAACTGTTGGAACTGGCTGATGGGTTATATATGGGAGTGGATTATACTATTCTTTCTACTTCTGTGGATATATGAAAATTCCTAATAAAAACTAATGTAACCTTTGGAACTATAGAGCTTGACAACTTATGATCAGTTACTATTCAGATACTCAAAGGTTGATCCTTATGAATGGCTTTTATGTATATGTTCAACCAATTTTGAGAAAACAGATCCCAGCCTCAAAAGCTCTGACTTTTTTCAAGTACACTCACTGAAATCTGTACTAAGTCAAAATGATTTTTTATAAGCCTTCCTTCACCTACTTGGTGATTGATTTTGGTAGGAATAACAAAGGTCACTTCCTGCATGTTAGATGATATATCAGAGTGACTACAATTTTATGTTAGTGTAAGCAAAAAACACTAACATTTAATAAGAACTCCTTTTGAGGTAGACAATAATAGTAACAGTTACCAGTAACCATCTACTTACCATGGGTTAGACACTGTGTTAGGTAAATACATTACCTCTAAAATTCACAACCCTTCAAGAGGGGTATTGTTATCTCTGTTTTACAGAGAAGGAAGCTGACACTCAGAAAAAATTTTTTCAAAAAGTAATCAAATGACTTGCCCAAAGTCACATAGTAAGAGGAGGCAACCAAAATTCAAATGCTAATCCCTAAATTCTTTCTGTCCTATATTAAGCTCCTTGAGAACAGAAACTATGGCTTATTTACTTTGCTATCTTCCACTATGCTTCCACTAGCACAATGGAATCTAGTAGGTGCTTAATAAAAGTTTGTTGAATAATAAGCTACTGTATGTCCTGTTTGATTCTACTGATTTATTGCACTTTGGTCTTAGGGTCACTTTAAAGACATCTTAAGAATCCAACGTCCTATTAAAACTCTCTGTGAGAATCACAGTCTCCTTGTATCATTTATGTTAACAGCTCCTCTTCAAGGACACAAGCCAATCCTTGTGCTCTTTTTGTGCAAAAGACTATATTTAGCAGCTAGCAGCAAGGTACATATCTGTACATAAATATATTTTACCTTGCATGTTTAAAATGTATTTTAAAACAACAAATTCTATACTTTAAAAGAGTTGAGAAAATTAATTAGCAATTATAAAAAGAACTTCACTTCATTAAAAAACTTCATTACTTCTCTAGGTGTCAGTACAACACACAACGAGAGCATAACATTTTTATAATAACATTCTCATAACATTCCCCTTAAATCTATACATAGAGGAGTATAACCAAACTTAAAAATAAAATGGTACTCTTGTACATGAATTTTTATGGCAACTTTCATGTGCTGTTTGAGAAACTGATACTCTAGTATTAAATATATATTTGTAATTATGTACTAACTAAGCAATCAGTAACATGACAAATATTTAATAGAGCAAGAAACATATTTCATTCAAATCATATTTAGGTAAATAGTGACCTTATCACTAGTCAAGAAGATGTAATTGAATTCATTATTCCACAGTTAATTCTTATTGCGTAACAAAGAAATATATACAGGTTTCATTTATAGAAAGTAGACATGATACATTTGAAAGCAGAGCTCTATTTCCATTCGTACAGCTTGTCTTCTATTTTTTAAAATTAGGGCTTCCCTGGTGGCACAGTGGTTGGGAGTCCGCCTGCCGATGCAGGAGACACGGGTTCGTGCCCCGGTCTGGGAAGATCCCACATGCCGCAGAGCGGCGGGGCCCGTGAGCCATGGCCGCTGAGCCTGTGCGTCCAGAGCCTGTGCTCCGCAACGGGAGAGGCCACAACAGTGAGAAGCTCGCGTACCGCAAAAAAAAAAAAAAAAAAATCCAATTTATTTATTTATTTATTTTTGGCCGTGCAGTGCAGCATGTGGGGTTTTAGTTCCCTGACCAGGGATCAAACCTGTGTCCCCTTCAGTGGAAGCACTGAGTCCTAACCACTGGACCACCAAGGAATTCCCCTTTTGCCTTTTAGATACAACGTTAATAATATGTTCCTACCTCCATTAGAGACTGCTGCCATTATAGCTTTTCCCAGTTGCCATTCTTTTACTACATATCAAATACAGAGAGAATATAGACAGATGTATTCCTCAAAATGCATGGAATATTTCTATTATTTAAAAAATTTTTAGCTTTGCTATTCTCTTTGCATTTATCACCAGACAAATGAACTTTCGTTGCCACTGTTTCCATTTCCTTAATATTACCCCTTCCTTTCTTAACCTTTTGAATGAACATGCTGGCTTTTTTTTTTTTTGGCTGTGCCGTGTGGTATGTGGGATCTTAGTTCCCCCACCAGGGATGGAACCCGTGCCCCTGTGTTGGGAGCGTGGCATCTTAACCACTGGACCACGAGGGAAGTCCCTAACCTTCTGAAATTTCTCTTTTGATGCTGTTACTATACTGAAAATAATCCCTTATTTGGTAAATTTATTTAGAAAGACAAGTTCATCTTATTTAGTGCCAAATTCAATGTCCTCTTCTCAGAACTTTCCCCCCGACTTTGCAGCCTATGATGCTGTTCACCACTCCTTCCTAACGTTCTCCGATTCATTCACTCTCTCCTAACACTCTTGTCTTTTCCCAAAGTTTAGCTGTTAGTCATCTGCTCCTCTTTCTAAAGGAATTACAACAGTTCATCTATTTTTAATAGCCTTGACAATCACTTCTATGCCAAATCTATATCTCTAGTTCTATATTTCCCAACATGCTCTAGTCCCTCATCTCTAATTGCATACTAAAAATTTCCATTTGGAAATAATGCCATTTGTAGCAACATGGATGGCCCTAGAGATTATTATACAAAGTGAAGTAAGTCAGAAAGAGAAAGAGAAATGCCATATGATATCACTTATATGTGGAATCTAAAATATGACACAAATGAATTTATCTATGAAACAGAAACAGACTCACAGACATAGAGAACAGACTTGTGGCTGCCAAGGGGGAGGGTGGGTGAGGGAGGGATGGAGTGGGAGTTTGGGGTTAGCAGATGTAAACTAGCATATATAGAATGGATTAACAACAAGGTCTTACTGTATAGCACAGGGAATTATATTCAATATCCTGTGATAAACCATAATGGAAAAGAATATGGAAAAGAATATGGAAAAGAATATATACATATATATAAATGAATCACTTTGCTGTACAGCAGAAATTAACACAACATTGTAAATAACTATACTTCAATAAAATAAATTAAAAAAAACAACAAAAATAACTATTTCCATTTGGATATCGTGCTACAAAATAATACACCTCAAGTGAACACGTCTAAAATTAAAAGTTACCTTTTATTGGAAACTGGCTTCCCCCTTCCAAATTCCTCATCTCTATCAATGGCACATTGACTCTCTTTAACCTAGACCCTGGTATTTTTTGGACCTTCCCTCTCCTATTTTTTGCACCTTGCTTATATCCAGGTGGTCCCAAGTCCTGTTATTTGTTCCTTTGAAATCATTCTCATATCATTTCCTTCCTTTCCATTGCCACTGCTGTGTTGGCTCGTCTTTGCTCATGTGGTTTCTCTTGCTTCCTCTCCCTAGTTTCAATCCAATGCAGTCCTCAAAACTCAAGTCAACCCCTGCTGCAAGCCTTCATGGATTTCCCTTTCTCTGAACACTCATAGCCAACTTTAATCTGTACTACACAATTCAAAATTTAATAAAATATTTTCTTTTATTCTTCGCTGATCCACACCAATTCCTTAAAGGAGATTTTCCTGTTAGCTTTGTAAACCAAGACCTGTACTTTCTTTTTTCTGTATTCTTCATAGTGCTTAGCCCAGTGCTCAGGTTCTCAAAAACTGCTTGCTAAATTCACATTACAAATTTTCTTCTCTAATATAAAAATGGATTGTATTTTCTAAAATATAAAAAGTATATTAGAAATGGTAAGGAGGGAATACCCTGGCAGTCTAGTGGTTAGCACTCTCTGCTCTCACTGCCAAGGGCCCAAGTTCAATCCCTGGTCGGGGAATGAAGATCCCACAAGCTATGCAGTGTGGACAAAAATTAAAAAAAAAAAAAGAAATGCTAAGGAAAGTGTCATTTTACTTCTTAAAACACTCCATTATGGCCTACATTTATCTACTTCAAAAGGTATAAAGATAGGCAAACTAGGCCCAATATATTCTCATAATTTGGGCTAAAAGGTAGTAGCAATTCTGTTCTTGCCTACCAGGGATTTCTTTCTTTAACTTCTCCATTAGATATTCAGCACCTAAAATGAGTACTTAAATAATCTTAGGCACAACATTTTACTTAGTAGCTACTAGGAAAATGTTGAAATGGCTCCTGCTAAATGAACACCTCAGCTTTGTTTCATAAGTAAACCATTAAGTTAAGAACTATGAGTCCACAGAGGTTAGACAAGCTCATCTACCCATTACTGATCAGTGACAGACATGAGTCAAGATGTGGGGTTCTTCAGCATTAGACAAAGGCACTTGGGAACTGCTCACACTGTCATTTTATCGGCTTCATTAAATATAGAGCCTATTATGTGTTTGAAGCTGACACAGCTGGTGGTTCTTAATGATTGTATTTTATTTGTTAAGTGTCTCCAATGCCCCAAATTTTAATTTCTTGGACAATTCTTTGGAGTAAAGGAAACTGAGGTAAAGAAGGATGGGTCCTCTAGTTGCTCTTCCCTCTTTTCTCCCTCCCTATACCCCTTACTGTTTTTAATTCTTTTGAAAATGACTATACATCAGCCTTTGAAAACCTTGCTCAAATTTAAGTTTATGTGTTCAGGTTATTTAAGAAAACACATCAAAGTGTAGTAAAATTCTGCCAACAAAAACCATTTCACTAGAAAACTATGCACTTATAGTAACACTGATTCTGAAGAACCTGCACTGATCTCTATTTACTATAACAAGAAAAAGGAAAGTCTATGCCCTTCAATTAAAAGAGATTTTAAAAAATTAAATTTCTTTTATCTTCCATATGGAAATAATCATGTCTTGCTGCCCTGTAAAATGACAAGTTACCATAGCTTCAGTATTCTCAAAGCCTAAAATCTTATAAAATACTTACCTTATACAAACACAAATTAACAATGCTTCACTGTAATTCCTCAAAGACAGCTGTTTACAGAAAAGGCATTCCATTCACTGATTAGAGAAGTATCAATATTTGTAGTGCTCTCTAACTTTCTGCAGAAATGCACTGTTTGGCAAATTTGGGCATCTTTTTTCAATTCTGTATATAATCACTTCAGCTCTTTTAGATTAATTTTAATGAGAATTTTATATATTTCTGAGAATTGGTAACCTCTTATCTCTACTAACTTCTGTATTATCAAGGGTAAATATCTATATATTTTAAGTAATATAAAGAGTGTGGTAATACCTCTAAATAAGAAAAAAAATCTCATGAGATGTAAGATCCAAATATTCATCCTAAAAATATCAAGATGAAAAATGATAGACACTAAGCTACATCACTCAAATGTATAGTATTTCTGAAACAATACTTACAAGAGACATTTCATTATTTCTGTTTCTAAAACCTCAAATCTGTGGGAGTTAATTTAGCCATTTATATATATATTAAAGGCATTCTTGTATCTTTTAATAAAATATTTTAGGTGTGTTATACAATATTTAAATGGTAGTGCCCATCATACTGGCATACTGACACACAGAAGATGGCAGTTACTGTTCTTTGTGCTGGGTATATATACAGCAATGAGTAACACATCAAATATATCTGCCTTAATGACACTTTAAAAAATTTTTAATTTGAAAAAAGATACCCAAATATCCATTTATGATCATCATCATCTCAGATTTGGAATTACAATTATTCTGGTTAGGTCATTCGACTTCTCAAAAAATTATAATTGATTGATAAGACATTAAATGATATCTTGATAAGTAACGAGAAAACCAATGTGTAAAGATGATATAAGCACACAGGGGTATTCTGACACATAAAATCTTGCTCAACAAACCTTTCAGAGGTAAGGACATGCCATAACCCCCACCCCAAATCTGGTAGTATTGTATCTATGCTCAGAAACACAAATACTCTCCAGAGGATGATTCAACTAACTAGCATTTGTTGAGGGCCTATAATACAGCACACACTATGGTGGGCATATTTTTACTAAAGTGAACCAGTATTTATTCAACTCACTTTTACTGAGTGTCTACTTCAGGGCAGGCACTGTGTTAAGCACTGAGAATTCAGAGGGAACCAGTGATTGTCCTGCCATTTCTGCTTCCAATTTATTCAGGGCAGAGAAGACTTGCAGGAGGTGGTGACTTATGAGGTAAGGGTGGTAGGTACTGGGATTCTAGATGAAGGCCCCAGCTTGAGCAGAGGCAAAGAGATAAACAGCATGCTGTGAATAAGAAAATACAAGCAGTAAAGGGAAATGTCAAAAGATTAGGCTGATAGATAGGCAGGGTCCAGTTCTATATTCCATGTTATAGAGCTTAGACTCGATCCTATGGATGAAGGGGAAACCACAGAAGTCTTAAACAGGAAAGTGGTGTCTCCATTGAGCAGCAGGTTGAGGAATAGATTTGGAGGTGACAAGGATGAAGGCAAGATAACTAGTAGGGTGGTGAAAGGGGCTTGAATCAGGGAAGTGGTGGTAGGGAGGAAAAGAAGAAATTTTTAGGTCATACATTACTAATACCCACTGATTGCTTAGCTGTGAGAAAACTGAGTGGGAAAGAGGAACCACTGATGAATAATGGGATAGGAGGAGGTCCATTTAACTGAGTTGGAGAACTCAGAAATAGGAGGAATTTTTTGAGGGGTTGGGATGGGGGTGTGAGGGGATGCGAGAGGGGGAGGATGAGTTTTGTTTTGAGTACGTTGAATTTAAGATGTCAGTGAGCCATTAGGTGAGGAAGTCCAGATAAGAGTCAGAACAGAGTCTGGTATAGAGATACTGATACATATTTGGGAGACATCAGATAATTGAAACCATGAGAGTCAAGATGAGACCATCTAGATAGAGCAGGGAATGAGAATAGTGGGCTGAGAACAAAACCCTGGAGATCACTAGTATTTAAGGAGCAAGAAAGGAAAAGAAACCCATGAATGAGGCAGTTAAGGAATAACCAGAAAAATATAAGGAGAACCAGGAAGAGTGAAATGGCCAAGGAATTCCTAGATTTGTTTGGCTGGCAAAATGTTTTTTTTTAAATCAGAATTTGAATACCTTTAGGCAAAACATATACCTTCCAGTTCAACTAAGGCCCCATCATTACTCATGCTGCACTATTTTCTGTAACCTGTCTCGCCTCTGAAGGCCAGTGTGTTTATGACCCCTGGAGTAAAAGCCTCTGAGAAAGAGGGAGTCATTATATGCAGCAGAGAGGACCAGAAAGATAGGAAATTGAAGATGCCCACTAATTTAGCAACAGGAGGGTCATGGTGATCTTAATGATACCAGTTTGTCTGTGGTCATGGTGGCAGAATCCAGATTACAGAAGGGTGAAGAGGAAATAGATATGGTGAATGTAGCTACTCTTAAGAAATTTGGAGAAAGAAGGAAGAGAGATTAGACAATAGCTAATGGGGAATGTAGGTCTAGGAAGGCTTTTATTTTTAAAGAATTAGAGAGACTGAATATGTTTACAGGCTGAGCCAACAGAGAGGCTGAGTGAGGTAATATATAGAGAGGTGCTGCCTGGGAGGAGGCTGGAAGAGAAGGATATGGAAAGCATAAATGGAGGGGTGAGTTTTGAACAAGCAGAGGGACTCCATGATCTCTGAGGGTGGAGGAAGAGAGCACAGGAGTTCAAACCTAATTAAGATACAGTGCAGGTGTTTCAGCAGGAAAGTGACATGATTAAACCGTGTTTTACGAAAATTAGTTTGGCACAAGCATGCAGATGGATTGGGGTGAGGAGAGGTGGCAGACTGTGGCCGCAATTCAAGCAGGAGATGATGGCAACCCAAACTAGAGAGGTGCCAGTAGAAATGGAGAAAATGAATGATCTAATAGACCTTTTAAAAGGCATGATGACATAATTCTGGGACAGACTGGCAAAGGGCAATTCAAGGAGAAGGAAGAGTTAAAAATGACTCAAGGACTTGAAATATTACCCTGGAAGATTGGAATGGCAGTATCAGGGTCAGAAATGGGGAAACTGGAATGCACAGACAATCTGGGGAGGGAAAATAAATTGGGTTTAAGATATACTGAATTTGAGGTGATGGTTCTCAAATTTTAAACTTTGAAAAGAAACAACATCCTCTAAAGAACAGATGACTGCACGAAGAATGAAAAAAATAAGAATGGGAGAGAATAAGAAATATTTCATTCAGATAGGGCAACTAACACTCCCATGCCAGAAAAAAATTAAAGAGGCTGATATTTTAGACGTCTCAGAATTAGATTAACTATTTCCTAAGGATCTTACTTTACCTGTTGTAAGGAAGGTTTTCCTATCATAGAAAGACCAGTTTCTCATTTAACATCAAACACGCTTTCTAGGTCAGAGAATGTGTACAATACAACTAAGTAATTTTCCAAACTATGTACGCTGGTTAGCAATTCAAGTACTGGTTTGCTGCTTTTCAGGTTTTGGCTTCAATTAATACCAGCAGTTACTATGAGCACCATTATTTCACACTCCTTATTCCAGAATTTTTAAGCTGAGAAGGTCATTACACCTATCATAAGGGCCTGGGCATGGCAAGTGTCAGTGCTTTGCTTTTAATTGAAAATAGGTTGTTAAGTACTTCACCATGGTTGTGTGAGGAGTAGAATGGAACCACAAATAAGTTTCAGGGAACCTAAACTCTGTTTTCTTCCCTGTTCCTTGTTTTCTGAATTTTAGGAAAAAAATGAAGGGGAGGAATGCTGGAATATAAAATTATAGACTGGAATAAAAAGCCTTTTTCTGTTTGATCATATGAAATAATCTGCATGAAAGTAACCTTTGGTACCAGAATCATAATTAATTTGAGTAATAAATTGTTTCCCTAGTGATGAAAGGAATGGAAATAAAACAGCGCAGTAAGCTGGCATCTGAACATTGTAGGCTATCTGCAAAATTCTTGGACCAAGAAAAATTGTGTTAAAATTGCCTAACCAAAAGGCAGGTCTAAAAATCTCCCCACACTCTTCCACAATTTCGAAATCTTCCTTAATACTTTTCATGCAAAGATCACAAAAGTATATTACAATTAAAATACTCAGCATGTTAAAATTAAAAGCTAACATGACGGGGGGAGGTGGTGCATAATATATGATTTCAGATAATATGAACTCAACTGAAAGAGGGGTAGGTGAGCCATTATCAAAATTACAGGCAGCATGACTTGATAGGAAAAAATAGTCCTATTTTGAAAACTCAGTAAATGATAGCATAATTAAGAGGATGAACATGACACAATATTCAAACTTCCAAGTATTTACTGTCCAAGCACATAAAAACGAGAAAGCACTCTTCAAAGACCAGAGAACCATTAAATTTTTCTTGTGCTTTGACAACTACTACTCTATGAGGTCCCTCCCCCTTTTTATTTTCTCAAATATGATCCAAGATGTCAATTTAAAAAAAAAACTCCGTATGAGTTTTCAAAAAATCATTCTCAGCTCCTAGGGGACTAATTTCCATATATATTTAATGTTTGCATATTTAATACTTGGGAATACAAACTCTCCTGCAGGTATGTTAAATTATTTCAGAGCTGAAAGGCTTTAAAAACCATCTACTCCAAACCCCTCATTTTACCAATGGAGAAATCAAGGCCCAGAAATGGGAAGTAACCTGACCAAGGTCACAGGGCCAGTAAGAAGCAGGGCTGGGACTAACATACAAGAGCCCTCACTCTCAATCCATTGCTCTTTCTACGTTTCATAGCTACTTCTCAACCTGAACCTCTAATTGTGTGATATTTAAGAAACGTCAGAATGAGGAGTGATCAAGACACGGAAAGGATTATTGAATTCATTTACAAAGGGATTAGATAGGAAGAAAGGATGGATGAATACATGGATGGGTGGATATTCTATAATGTTATTCACAAAATATATTATGTTTCTGTTTTGAAGAGTCCAAGCCTAGGTCTCGTCACTTGTTACAGCTGTCACCGTGTTCCACCAGACATCAATCTTGGCGGCAAAGAGTCCGCTGGTACATCCTGCAGTTTAAAGACTGTTCATCGCCAGCATACACAGAAGCAAGGAGACTCACCCCTACTCCAATCCCTCTGGCTCCCAACCCCCTAACTTCCCTGTCCTATACTCACTTTTTACCCGGTGTTGGTGCATCACATTTGCTTTCTCCTCACTTCCTTTACACTTGTCTCCCTCAGTTTCCCCATTTAGACCAGGTGTCCTTTCCTAACTATATGCCTCAGTCAGCCCTCCCCCACTCCACAGGCCCCTCGATTGCCTTATTCCTCTGTCGCCAAATCTCAGCCTTTTCAAACCCCATGGCTCCCTCTCGCTTACACAGTGATGTGGCCGGCGCCCCGCACCAATACAGGGTCGGGGGCATATCTCCGCAGATGCTCTTCGCTCACTACCCGAGGCGGGGGCGGCGTATCCTCCACCTGCTCCTCTTCTTCTTCCTCCTCCTCCTCTTCTTCCTCCTCCTCCTCATCTTCCTCGTCATCGTCGGGCCCCGATACCGACGACGACGACGACGGCGACGACGACGACGTTGCCGCTTCTTCTTCCTCCTCCTCCAGTTCCGAGATCGTGTCGAACTCCGCCATGTTGGGCAGCAGGATGCTCATCACGTGACCTTTCGATCACCGCCACCCTCACGCAGAAGAGTTTGAACCTGCTGAGGTGCTGGAAGAGGAGGGGGAACGAAATGCAGAGAAAGATGAGGGGGGTAGGGACAGGATTTAAGGAGATGCGCCTGCGTGGTGGGGTAGACCGGGGGGTGGGGGGGGGCGGAGGGTGTTGGAGGCGGGGGCATGAGGGAGAGAGGAGCAAAATCAGTGTACGCTTGCGCGGCTCCAAGGGAAGGGGGGCGTTAGAGGTGAACTACTGGGAATTGTCGAGGTACGGTATGCGGGTGCTGCTCTTAATACTGCTGTTTGGGCTTCTGCTGCTTGTTTCCCGCGGACGTATCTTCTGGTTTTATTTCCTATTAATTAATAATGGGTATTATTACCCCCTTCCCTCCAGTGCAGGGAAGGGATATTCTATAAAAGTGAGGTTAGAACTTTGCCCCATATATCTTAAGGTATACACCAATCCCTTACGTTTGTTCAGCATTACAGTTTAAAAGACTTTTACAGCAGAACTTTGCCACACCCTGGGAGGCATTTTTATTAACATTTTACTGAAGAGGAAACTTTCTACTACTTCTACTATGCAATACTTATGGAGGACTTACTAAGTGTCAGGGACTGTGCTAAGTGCTCTATGTGCATATCTCATTTAATACTTCACAACCCTATGAGATATGTACCATGATGATCTCATTTTACCGGTGGGAAACCTAGATGCAGAAAGGGTAAATAACTTGCCCAAGGTCATGGAGTTACTAAATGGCAGACCTGGTTTTAAACTTGGGTGGTCTTTTCTAATTCCAGAAGCCCAGCACTCTTAACCAAAGGGCTATACTGCCTGAAGTTGTTTGGAAGGGCTTCGTAGAGTGGTGCCTTTTGGGCATCTTGAAAGATGTTTGAATTTTGGAGTTTTCGGGGGCGGGGGAGGAGGGAAGTGGAGGGAGGACTCCAACCCTAGGAAACATTAATTAACATCATCCATTTTCCAGACACTGGGCTAGACTCTTTCACATACAATATCTCAGTTAACCCTTAAACAATCCTGTGAGGTAAGCATCATCATTATCTATTTTATAGATAGAAAAGCAGTCTCGGGAAGTTTAAGTAATTTATTAAGGTCTCTGGTGACCTTTTGTCCAAGATTTTCTATTTCAAATATTCTATCTTCCCCACACCCACTAAAATGTTACAGAGATCACATATTTTGAGTTTCCAATCCATGTCTCAAACTATTTCATACTTGGCAGCAGCACAAAAATCCATGCCATAATTCAGGGATCATTAAGACAATAAATTCACACAGCTGCTAAGTAATAAAACAAATACTGTAATCCAGGTATTCTAATGTTAGCTTCACTGCTCTTTCTGCTACACTAGCTGCATCACAGTTAGTTGATGAGACAGGAAACAGATATAGCCACACTTGAATTTAGGGTGAGCATTTTATTAACAGTATAGCAGTAAAAACAAAGCATTTAGGATGTATGAGGGAGGAAGAAATTAGATCTGTGAAAGGCACTGATCAAACCATCATCATTATCAAGGAGGTTGCATTATTAAAATGGAAAAAAATTTGTTGTACTCAAAAGCTTGATTATTTAGGAACTTTAAAAGTAAGTTGCAGCACTATCAGTGAGCAACAAAATCTAGTATTTTATAGCAGAGAGAACTTTATCTACTAGCCAGAAATTATAATTAAAGATAGAACCTTAAAGTATTTTATAATAGCCTTCTTGTATGTCTTTTCTTGGGCATTAATAAATAATGTCATGTCATTTATCAGAGCAAAATACCTTAGACTTAAGATCAAATCAATATTCTGCATCAGTTCTTCTCTTTCAAAAAGCAAAAAAGCCATAGGCAATACTAAAAATGTTTCAAATATCTTATATTATCTGTAAAGTTCCACTAAGTCAATCTCTAGAGGGAAGTATTGTGCTATTACTGCTTAAGTGGTAGTTCACTACTCAGGATTAGCCTAGGTAGGGATATTTGAAGGGAGAGTATAAGGAGTGGACTTGTGTTAAGTGTAAATGAGATATTGGTACTATGGTAAAAGTGAAGAAATGATGGTTGTAGGAGATGGGAGGGAAGGAGAGGGAGGGTGAAATTCCATAATCAAAATGGAAAGAGACCCCTGACACTTAGATATCAAAAGGATGAAAGAGTTAAGAGAAGTGCTATGCTTGGAGAAACTCACGAGTATAGTCAAATCTGCTTATCTGTTCTCCTGCATATACAGTGGACTAAAAAGGTATATATGATTCCAAAGGTAATTTGTTTTGCTAAACTATAGGAGAATTTGGAATTGGAAAAGCTGAGAAAAACATGATTTGTCAGCAACGCAAGAGACAACATGATTTTTAAATGATACTTTAGCAACCATCAAGGATAGTAAAGCTAGGAGTGAATGAAACAGAAAGCACACCATGTAACTTTCCGTCTGATGTGCTAAGCAGGGAATGGAGGTAATTCTCCCATATGAGGCAAAAGGTCACAGGTTTAACCATTTGAGGCGGGAAATTTCAACATAAAACAGTCGAAAAGAATTGCAACTTTTTTATTGGAGTATAATAGCTTTACAATGGTGTGTTAGTTTCTGCTTCATAACAAAGTGAATCAGTTATACATATACATATGTTCCCATATCTCTTCCTTCTTGCGTCTCCCTCCCTCCCACCCTCCCTATGCCACCCCTCTAGGTGGTCACAAAGCACCGAGCTGATCTCCCTGTGCTATGCGGCTGCTTCCCACTAGCTATCTATTTTACGTTTGGTAGTGTATATATGTCCATGCCACTCTCTCACTTTGTCACAGCTTACCCTTCCCCCTCCCCATATCCTCAAGTCCATTCTCTAGTAGGTCTGCGTCTTTATTCCCGTCTTACCCCTAGGTTCTTCATGACATTTTTTTCTTAGATTCCGTATACATGTGTTAGCATATGGTATTTGTCTTTCTCTTCCTGACTGACTTCACTCTGTATGACAGACTCTAGGTCCATCCACCTCACTACAAATAACTCAATTTCGTTTCTTTTTTGGCTGAGTAATATTCCATTGTATATATGTGCCATATCTTCTTTATCCATTCATCTGATGATGGACACTTAGGTTGCTTCCATCTCCTGGCTATTGTAAATAGAGCTGCAATGAACATTTTGGTAAACGACTCTTTTTGAATTATGGTTTTCTCAGGGTATATGCCCAGTAGTGGGATTGCTGGATCATATGGTAGTTCTATTTGTAGTCTTTTAAGGAACCTCCATACTGTCCTCCATAGTGGCTGTACCAATTCACATTCCCACAAGCAGTGCAAGAGTGTTCCCTTTTCTCCACACCCTTTCCAGCATTTACTGTTTCTAGATTTTTTGATGATGGCCATTCTGACTGGTGTGAGATGATATCTCATTGTAGCTTTGATTTGCATTTCTCTAATGATTAATGATGTTGAGCATTCTTTCATGTGTTTGTTGGCAATCTGTATATCTTCTTTGGAGAAATGTCTACTTAGGTCTTCTGCCCATTTTTGGATTGGGTTGTTTGTTTATTTGTTACTGAGCTGCATGAAATTTTGGAAATTAATCCTTTGTCAGTTGCTTCATTTGCAAATATTTTATCCCATTCTGAGGGTTGTCTTTTGGTCTTGTTCATGGTTTCCTTTGCTTTGCAAAAGCTTTGAAGTTTCATTAGGACCCATTTGTTTGTTTTTATTTCCATTTCTTGAGGAGGTGGGTCAAAAAGGATCTTGCTGTGATTTATGTCATAGAGTGTTCTGCCTATGCTTTCCTCTAAGAGTTTGATAGTTTCTGGCCTTACAATCAGGTCTTTAATCCATTTTGAGCTTATTTTTGTGTATGGTGTTAGGGAGTGTTCTAATCTCATACTTTTACATGTACCTGTCCAGTTTTTCCAGCACCACATATTGAAGAGGCTGTCCTGTCTCCACTGTACATTCCTGCCACCTTTATCAAAGATAAGGTGACCTTATGTGGGTGGGTTTATCTCTGGGCTTTCTATCCTGTTCCATTGATCTATCTTTCTGTTTTTGTGCCAGTACCATACTGTCTTGATTACTGTAGCTTTGTAGTATAGTCTGAAGTCAGGGAGCCTGATTCCTCCAGCTCCGTTTTTCGTTCTCAAGATTGCTTTGGCTATTCGGGGTCTTTTGTGTTTCCATACAAATTGCAAAATTTTTTGTTCTAGTTCTGTGAAAAATGCCAGTGGTAGTTTGATAGGGATTGCATTGAATCTGTAGATTGCTTTGGGTAGTAGAGTCATTTTCACAATGTTGATTCTTCCAATCCAAGAAAATGGTATATTTCTCCATCTATTTGTATCATCTTTAATTTCTTTCATCAGTGTCTTATAATTTTCTGCATACAGGTCTTTTGTCTCCTTAGGTAGGTTTATTCCTAGATATTTTATTCTTTTTGTTGCAATGGTAAATGGGAGTGTTTTCTTGATTTCACTTTCAGATTTTTCATCATTAGTATATAGGAATGCCAGAGATTTCTGTGCATTAATTTTGTATCCTGCTACTTTACCAAATACATTGATTAGCTCTAGTAGTTTTCTGGTAGCATCTTTAGTATTCTCTACGTATAGTATCATGTCATCTGCAAACAGTGACAGCTTTACTTCTTCTTTTCCGATTTGGATTCCTTTTATTTCCTTTTCTTCTCTGTTTGCTGTGGCTAAAACTTCCAAAACTATGTTGAATAAGAGTGGTGAGAGTGGGCAACCTTGTCTTGTTCCTGATTTAGTGGAAATGCTTTCAGTTTTTCACAACTGAGGGTGATGTTGGCTGTGGGTTTGTCATATATGGCCTTTATTATGTTGAGGAAAGTTGCCTCTATGCCTACTTTCTGTAGGGTTTTTAACATAAATGTGTGTTGCATTTTGTCGAAGGCTTTCTCTGCATCTATTGAGATGATCATATGGTTTCTCTCCTTCAGTTTGTTAATATGGTGTATCATGTTGATTGATTTGCGTATATTGAAGAATCCTTGCATTCCTGGAATAGACCCCACTTGATCATGGTGTATGATCCTTTTATTGTGCTGTTGGACTCTGTTTGCTAGTATTTTGTTGAGGATTTCTGCATCTATGTTCATCAGTGATGTTGACCTGTAGTTTTCTTTCTTTGTGACGTCCTTGTCTGGTTTTGGTATCAGGGCGATGGTGGCCTCGTAGAATGAGTTTGGGAGTGTTCCTCCCCCTGCTATAATTTGGAAGAGTTTGAGAAGGATAGGTGTTAGCTCTTGTCTAAATGTTTGATAGAATTTGCCTGTGAAGCTATCTGGTCCTGGGCTTTTGTTTGTTGGAGGATTTTTAATTAGAGTTTCAATTTCAGTGCTTGTGATTGGTCTGTTCATATTATCTCTTTCTTCCTGGTTCAGTCTTGGCAGGTTGTGCATTTCTAAGAAATTGTCCATTTCTTCCAGGTTGTCCATTTTATTGGCATAGTGTTGCTTGTAGTAATCTCTCATGATCTTTTTATTTCTGCAGTGTCAGGTGTTACTTCTCCTTTTTCATTTCTAATTATATTGATTTGAGTCTTATCCCTTCTTTTCTTGATGAGTTTGGCTAATGGTTTATCAATTTTGGGTCCTTCTTTGTCTCTTCTAATAGTCTTTATATTAACGTCTATTTTGTCTGATATGGGAATTGCCACTCCAGCTTTCTTTTGTTTTCCATTTTCATGGAATATCTTTTTCCATCCCCTTACTCTCGGTCTGTATGTGTCCCTAGGTCTGAAGTGGGTCTCTTGTAGACAGCATATATAAGGGTCTTGTTTTTTTGTCCATTCAGCCAGTCTGTGTCTTTTGGTGGGAGCATTCAATCCATTTACATTTAAGGTAATTATCGATATGTATGTTCGTATTCCCATTTTCTTAATTGTTTTGGGTTTGTTATTCTAGGTCTTTTCCTTCTCTTGTGTTTCTTGTCTAGAGAAGATTATTTAGCATTTGTTGTAAAACTGGTTTGGTGGTGCTGAACTCTCTCAGCTTTTGCTTGTCTGTAAAGGTTTTAATTTCTCCATCAAATCTGAATGCGATCCTTGCTGGGTAGAGTAATCTTGGTTGCAGGTTTTTCTCCTTCATCACTTTAAATATGTCCTGCCAGTCCCTTCTGGCTTGCAGAGTTCTGCTGAAAGTTCAGCTGTTAACCTTATGGGGATTCCCTTGTGTGTTATTTGTTGTTTTTCCCTTGCTGCTTTTAATATGTTTTCTTTGTTTTTAATTTTTGACAGTTCGATTAATATGTGTCTTGGCGTGTTTCTCCTTGGATTTATCCTGTATGCGACTCTCTGTGCTTCCTGGACTTGGTTATCTATTTCCTTTCCCATATTAGGGATGTTTTCACCTGTAATCTCTTCAAATATTTTCTTAGTCCCTTTCTTTTTCTCTTCTTCTTCTGGGACTCCTAAGAATTACAATTTTTAAAAGACAGCTTCCTTCCTCCCTCCTCCCTTCCTCCCTCCTTCCTTCTTTTCTCCCTCCCTTCCTTCCTTCCTTCCTTCCTTCCTTCCTTGCTTGCTTGCTTGCTTTCTCTCTATTTAGATATCTATTTATTTAAACATATGATTCAGTGATTATAGTGAATTTACAGTGTTGTGCAGCTATCACCACAAACTAATTTTGGAACATTTCTGTCACATTCAGAAGAAATCACGCTCCCATTTTCAGTTATTCACCACTCTTTACCCATAGCCCTAGGAAATAATTAATCTACTTTCTGCCTCTAAGTTTTCTTTTCCGGACCTTTCAAATAAATTAGATTGTACAACATGTGTGCTTTTGTGTCTAGCTTCTTTCGCTTACCATAGTGTTTTTGAGGTTCAGCCAGGTTGTGTCTTGTATGAGTACTTCGTTCCTTTTAATTGATGAATAGCATGCCATTGTAAGGATATATCATATTTTGTTTATCCATTCACCAAATGATGACATTTTGGTTGTTTCTACTTTTTAGATATTATGAAAATGCTGCTATGAAAATTCACATACAAGTCCTTGTGTGAACATATATTTTAATTTCTCTAGGTTAGGTACCTATTAGTGGGATTGCTGAGACATGTGGTAAGACTGTGCTGAATTTAAGAGAACTGCCAAACTGTTTTCCAAAGTTTCTCAATCAGTTTACATTCCCACCAGCAATGTATGAGGAGTCCATTTTCTCCACATCCTCTCCAGCATTTGTTATTGTCTATCTTTTTGATTATAGCTATTCTTGTGGGTATGAAGTGCTATTACATTGTAGTTTTACTTTGCATTTCCCTAATGACTAATGATGTTGAGCATCTTTTCATGTGCTTGTTGTCCATGTGCTTGTATACCTTCTTTGATAAAATGTCTGTTCAAATCTTTTGCTCCATTTAAAAAATTAAGCTTTATTTTAAGATAATTGGAGATTCATATATAGTTGTAAAAAATAATACAGAGAAGTCCCATTTAGCCCTTTACTCGTTATCCCTGAATGATAACATCTTCCATAACTATAGTACACTATCACAACCATGAAACTGACATTGATACAATCCACCCATCTTAGGTTTCCAGTCATACATGTACTCATTTGTGTATGTGTATTTATTTCTATACAGTTTTATCACAGATGTAGGTTGGTAATAACCACCATAGTCAAGATGGAGAAGAGTTACATCACCACAAGGATCCCTCTTGTTATCCTTTCATTACCACCACCCCCTCCTCACAACCATTAAATTTTCTACCAGCTATAATTGTGATAATTTCAAGAATATTATGTAAATTTTATCATACAGTATGTAACCTTTGGGGTTTGGCCTTTTTCACTCAGTATACTTCCGAGAATCATCTAGGTTATTGGTTGTATCAATGGTTCATTCCTTTTTATCGCTGTATAATATTCCACAGTACAGATGTACCACAGTTTGTTTAGCTATTCACCTACTGAAAGACATCTGGATTTTGCCCCAGATTTTAACTGTTATAAGTAAAATTGCTATGAACGTTTGTGTATGGCTTTTTGCCCTTTTAAGAATTTGGTTATTTGTTTACTTATTATTGAGTTATAAGTTACCTTTTCTATATTCCAGATAAAAGTTATTTATCAGATATATGGTGTACACATATTTTCTCCCAGTCTGTGGCTTGCCTTTTCATGTTGTTAATGGTGTCTTCTGTTAGTTTTATTTTTAACATCTTTATTGGGGTATAATTGCTTTACAATGGTGTGTTAGTTTCTGCTTTATAACAAAGTGAATCAGTTATACATATACATATGTTCCCATATGTCTTGCGTCTCCCTCCCTCCCACCCTCCCTATCCCACCCCTCCAGGCTGTCACAAAGCACCAAGCCAATATCCCTGTGCTATGCGGCTGCTTCCCACTAGCTATCTACCTTACTACGTTTGTAAGTGTGTATATGTCCATGACTCTCTCTCACCCTGTCAGAGCTCACCCTTCCCCCTCCCCATATCCTCAAGTCCGTTCTCCAGTAGGTCTGCGTCTTTATTCCTGTCTTACCCCTAGGTTCTTCATGACATTTTTTTTCTTAAATTCCATATATATGTGTTAGCATACGGTATTTGTCTTTTTCTTTCTGACTTACTTCACTCTGTATGACAGACTCTAAGTCTATCCATCTCATTACAAATAGCTCAATTTCGTTTCTTTTTAAGGCTGAGTAATATTCCATTGTATATATGTGCCACGTCTTCTTTATCCATTCATCCGATGATGGGCACTTAGGTTGTTTCCATCTCCGGGCTATTGTAAATAGAGCTGCAATGAACATTTTGGCACATGACTCTTTTTGAATTTTGGTTTTCTCAGGGTATATGCCCAGTAGTGGGATTGCTGGGTCATATGGTAATTCTATTTGTAGTTTTTTAAGGAACCTCCATACTGTTCTCCATAGTGGCTGAACGAATTCACATTCCCACCAGCAGTGCAAGAGTGTTCCCTTTTCTCCACACCCTCTCCAGCATTTATTGTTTCTAGATTTTTTGATGATGGCCATTCTGACTGGTGTGAGATGATATCTCATTGTAGTTTTGATTTGCATTTCTCTAATGATTAATGATGTTGAGCATTCTTCCTTGTGTTTGTTGGCAGTCTGTATATCTTCTTTGGAGAAACGTCTATTTAGGTCTTCTGCCCATTTTTGGATTGGGTTGTTTGTTTTTTTGTTATTGAGCTGCATGAGCTGCTTATAAATTTTGGAAATTAATCCTTTGTCAGTTGCTTCATTTGCAAATATTTTCTCCCATTCTGAGGGTTGTCTTTTGGTCTTGTTTATGGTTTCCTTTGCTGTGCAAAGGCTTTGAAGTTTCATTAGGTCCCATTTGTTTATTTTTGTTTTTATTTCCATTACTCTAGGAGGTGGGTCAGAAAGGATCTTGCTGTGATTTATGTCATAGAGTGTTCTACCTATGTTTTCCTCGAAGAGTTTGATAGTTTCTGGCCTTACAATCAGGTCTTTAATCCATTTTGAGCTTATTTTTGTGTATGGTGTTAGGGAGTGATCTAATCTCATACTTTTACATGTACCTGTCCAGTTTTCCCAGCACCATTTATTGAAGAGGCTGTCCTTTCTCCACTGTACATTCCTGCCACCTTTATCAAAGATAAGGTGTCCATATGTGCGTGGGTTTATCTCTGGGCTTTCTATCCTGTTCCTTTGATCTATCTTTCTGTTTTTGTGCCAGTACAATACTCTCTTGATTACTGTAGCTTTGTAGTATAGTCTGAAGTCAGGGAGCCTGATTCCTCCAGCTCCGTTTTTCGTTCTCAAGATTGCTTTGGCTATTCGGGGTCTTTTGTGTTTCCATACAAATTGCAAAATTTTTTGTTCTAGTTCTGTGAAAAATGCCAGTGGTAGTTTGATAGGGATTGCATTGAATCTGTAGATTGCTTTGGGTAGTAGAGTCATTTTCACAATGTTGATTCTTCCAAATCCAAGAACATGGTATATTTCTCCATCTATTTGTATCATCTTTAATTTCTTTCATCAGTTTCTTATAATTTTCTGCATACAGGTCTTTTGTCTCCTTAGGTAGGTTTATTCCTAGATATTTTATTCTTTTTGTTGCAATGGTAAATGGGAGTGTTTTCTTGATTTCACTTTCAGATTTTTCATCATTAGTATATAGGAATGCCAGAGATTTCTGTGCATTAATTTTGTATCCTGCTACTTTACCAAATACATTGATTAGCTCTAGTAGTTTTCTGGTAGCATCTTTAGTATTCTCTATGTATAGTATCATGTCATCTGCAAACAGTGACAGCTTTACTTCTTCTTTTCTGATTTGGATTCTTTTTATTTCCTTTTCTTCTCTGTTTGCTGTGGCTAAAACTTCCAAAACTATGTTGAATAAGAGTGGTGAGAGTGGGCAACCTTGTCTTGTTCCTGATCTTAGTGGAAATGCTTTCAGTTTTTCAACATTGAGGATGATGTTTGCTGTGGGCTTGTCATATATGGCCTTTATTATGTTGAGGAAAGTTCCCTCTATGCCTACTTTCTGCAGGGTTTTTATCATAAATGGGTGTTGAATTTTGTCGAAGGCTTTCTCTGCATCTATTGAGATGATCATGTGGTTTTTCTCCTTCAATTTGTTAATATGGTTTTTCACATTGATAGATTTGTGTATATTGAAGAATCCTTGCATTCCTGGAATGAACCCCACTTGATCATGGTGTATGATCCGTTTAATGTGCTGTTGGATTCTGTTTGCTAGTATTTTGTTGAGGATTGTTGCATCTATGTTCATCAGTGATATTGGCCTGTAGTTTTCTTTCTTTGTGACATCCTTGTCTGGTTTTGGTATCAAGGTGATGGTGGCCTCATAGAAGGAATTTGGGAGTGTTCCTCCCTCTGCTATATTTTGGAAGAGTTTGAGCAGGATAGGTGTTAGCTCTTCTCTAAATGTTTGATAGAATTCGCCTGTGAAGCCATCTGGTCCTGGGCTTTTGTTTGTTGGAAGATTTTTAATCAGAGTTTCAATTTCAGTGCTTGTGATTGGTCTGTTCATATTATCTCTTTCTTCCTGGTTCAGTCTTGGCAGGTTGTGCATTTCTAAGAATTTGTCCATTTCTTCCAGATTGTCCATTTTATTGGCATAGAGTTGCTCGTAGTAATCTCTCCTGATCTTCTGTATTTCTGCAGTGTCAGTTGTTACTTCTCCTTTTTCATTCCTAATTCTATTGATTTTAGTCTTCTGCCTTTTTTTCTTGATGAGTCTGGCTAGTGGTTTATCAATTTTGTTTATCTTCTCAAAGAACCAACTTTTAGTTTTATTGATCTTTGCTATCGTTTCCTTCATTTCTTTTTCATTTATTTCTGATCTGATTTTTATGATTTCTTTCCTTCTGCTAGCTTTGGGTTTTTTTTGTTCTTCTTTCTCTGATTGCTTGAGGTGCAAGGTTAGGTTGTTTATTTGAGACGTTTCCTGCTTCTTAAGGTGGGCTTGTATTGCTATAAACTTCGCCTTTAGAATTGCTTTTGCTGCATCCCATAGGTTTTGGGTCGTTGTGTCTCCATTGTCATTTGTTTCTAGGTATTTTTTAATTTTCTCTTTGATTTATTCAGTGATCACTTCATTATTAAGTAGTGTATTGTTTAGCCTCCATGTGTTTGTATTTTTTACAGATCTTTTCCTGTAATTGATATCTAGTCTCATGGCGTTGTGGTCAGAAAAGATACTTGATACAATTTGAATTTTCTTAAATTTACTAAGGCTTGATTTGTGACCCAAGATATGATCTATCCTGGAGAGTGTTCCATTAGCACTTGAGAAAAATGTGTATTCTGTTGTTTTTGGATGGAGTGTCCTATAAATATCAATTAAGTCCTTCTTGTTTAATGTATCATTTAAAGCTTGTGTTTCCTTATTTATTTTCATTTTGGATGATCTCTCCACGGGTGAAAGTGGGGTGTTAAAGTCCCCTACTATGAATGTGTTACTGTCAATTTCCCCTTTTATGGCTGTTAGTATTTGCCTTATGTATTGAGGTGCTTCTATGTTGGGTGCATAAATATTTACAATTGTTATATCTTCTTCTTGGATCAATCCCTTGATCATTATGTAGTGTCCTTCTTTGTCTCTTTTAATAGTCCTTATTTTAAAGTCTATTTTGTCTGATATGAGAATTGCTACTCCAGGTTTCTTTTGGTTTCGATTTGCATGGAATATCTTTTTCCTTTCCCTTACTTTCAGTCTGTATGTGTCTCTAGGTCTGTAGTGGGTCACTTGTAGACAGCATATATAAGGGTCTTGTTTTTGTATCCATTCAGCCAATCTGTGTGTTTTGGTGGGAGCATTCAATCCATTTACATTTAAGGTAATTATCAATATGTATGTTGCTATTCCCATTTTCTACATTGTTTTGGGTTCGTTATTATAGGTCTTTTCCTTTTCTTGTGTTTCTTGTCTAGAGGAGTTCCTTTAGCATTTGTTGTAAAACTGGTTTGGTGGTGCTGAACTCTCTAAGCTTTTGCTTGTCTGTAAAGGTTTTAATTTCTCCATCAAATCTGAATGAGATCCTTGCTGAGTAGAGTAGTCTTGGCTGCAGGTTTTTCTCCTTCATCACTTTCAGTATGTCCTGCCACTCCCTTCTGGCTTGTAGGGTTTCTGCTGAGAGATCAGTTGTTAACCTTATGGGGATTCCCTTGTGTTTTATTTGTTGTTTTTCCCTTGCTGCTTTTAATATGCTTTCTTAGTATTTAATTTTTGACAGTTTGATTAATATGTGTCTTGGCATATTTCTCCTTGTATTTATCCTGTATGGGACTCTCTGTGCTTCCTGGACTTGATTAACTACTTCCTTTCCCATATTAGGGAAGTTTTCAACTATAATCTCTTCAAATATTTTCTCAGTCCCTTTCTTTTTCTCTTCTTCTTCTGGAACCCCTATAATTCGAATGTTGGTGCATTTAATGTTTTCCCAGAGGTCTCTGAGACTGTCCTCAGTTCTTTTCATTCTTTTTTCTTTATTCTGCTCTGCAGTAGTTATTTCCACTATTTTATCTTCCAGGTCACTTATCCGTTCTTCTGCCTCAGTTATTCTGCTATTGATCCCTCCTAGAGTACTTTTAATTTCATTTATTGTGTTTTTCATCATTGCTTGTTTCATCTTCATTTCTTCTAGGTCCTTGTTAACTGTTTCTTGCATTTTGTCCATTCTATTTCCAAGATTTCGGATCATCCTTACTATCATTTTTCTGAATTCTTTTTCAGGTAGACTGCCTATTTCCTCTTCATTTGTTAGGTCTGATGCATTTTTATCTTGCTCCTTCATCTGCTGTGTGTTTTTCTGTCTTCTCATTTTGTTTATCTTACTATGTTTGGGGTCTCCTTTTTGCAGGCTGCAGGTTCATAGTTCCCGCTGTTTTTGATGTCTGTCTCCAGTGGCTAAGGTTGGTTCAGTGGGTTGTGTAGGCTTCCTGGTGGAGGGGACTAGTGCCTGTGTTGTGGTGGATGAGGATGGATCTTGTCTCTCTAGTGGGCAGGTTCACGTGTGGTGGTGTGTTTTGGGGTGTCTGTGGCCTTATTATGATTTTAGGCAGCCTCTCTGCTAATGGGTGGGGTTGTGTTCCTGTTTTGCTAGTTGTTTGGCATAGGTTGTCCAGCACTGTGGCTTGCTGGTCGTTGAATGAAGCTGGGTGCTGGTGTTAAGATGGAGGTCTCTGGGAGATTTTCGCCATTCAATATTATGTGGAGCTGGGAGGTCTCTTGTTGACCAGTGTCCTGAAGTTGGCTCTCCTACCTCAGGGGCAGAGCCCTGACTCCTGGTTGGAGCAGCAAGAGCCTTTCATCCACACGGCTGAGAATAAAAGGGAGAAAAAGTAGAGAGAATTAGTAGAAATATGAGGAAAGAAAGAAGGAAAGGAGCGAAGGAAGGAAGGAAGAAAGAAGCAAAGAAAGAAAGAAGGCAAGAAGGAAAGAAAGGAGGGAGGGAGGGAGGGAGGGAGGAAGGAAGGAAGAAAGGAGGGAAAGAAGGAAAAAAGGCAGAAAGAAAGAAGATACAGTAAAAATAAAATAAAGTATAATAAAGTTATTGAATTAAAAAATACTTATTTAGAAAAAAAAAAAGGGACGGATAGAACCTTAGGACAAATGTTGGAAGTGAAGCTATACAGAGAAAATCTTACACAGAACCATACACATACACCCTCACAAAAAGAGGTAAAGGGGGAAAAATCATAAATCTTGCTCTCAGAGACCACCTCCTCAATTTGGGGTGATTCATTGTCTAAAGGAGGGAAGGAAGGAAAGAAAGAAAGAAAGAAAGAAAGAAAGAAAGAAAGAAAGAAAGAAAGAAAGAAAGAAAGAAAAAGAAAGAACGAAGGTAAAGTATAATAAAGTTATTACAATTAAAATTATTAAGAAAATAATTTTTTAAAAAAATCATGGACGGATAGAACCCTAGGACAAATGGTGGAAGCAGGACTATACAGACAAGATCTCACACAGAAGCATACACATACACATTCACAAAAAGAGGAAAAGGGAAAAAAATCATAGATCTTGCTCCTAAAGTCCACCTCCTCAATTTGGGATCATTCCTTGTCTATTCAGGTATTCCACAGATGCAGGGTATATCAAGTTGATTGTGGAGCTTTAATCCGCTGCTTCTGAGGCTGCTGGGAGAGATTTCCGTTTCTCTTCTTTGTTCTCACAGCTCACAGGAGCTCAGCTTTGGATTTGGCCCTGCCTCTGCGTGTAGGTCGCTGGAGGGCGTCTGTTTTTTGCTCAGACAGGACGGGGTTAAAGGAACCGCTGATTCGGGGGCTCTGGCGCACTCAGGCCGGGGCGGGGGGCATGGAGTGCGGGGCGGGCCTGCGGCGGCAGAGGCCGGCGTGACGTTGCTCCAGCCTGAGGCCCACCGTGCGTTCTCCCGGGGAAGTTGTCCCTGGATCCCGGGAACCTGGCAGTGGCGGGCTGCACAGGCTCCGCAGAACAGGGGTGTGGAGAGTGACCTGTGCTCGCACACAGGCCCCTTGGTGGCGGCAGCAGCCGCCTTAGCGTCTCCCGCCCGTCTCTGGGGTCCGTGCTTTTAGCTGCGGCTCGCGCCCGTCTCTGGGGTCCGCGCTTTTAGCCACGGCTCGCGCCCGTCTCTGGAGTTCCTTTAAGCAGCGCTCTTAAACCCCTCTCCTCGCGCACCAGGAAACAAAGAGGGAAGAAAAAGTCTCTTGCCTCTTCGGCAGGTGCAGACTTTTCCCTCCGGACTCCCTCCCGGCTAGCCGTGGTGCACTAACCCCTTCAGGCTATGTTCAAGCCACCAACCCCAGTCCTCTCCCTGCGCTCCGTCTGAAACCGAAACCCGAGCCTCAGCTCGCAGCCCCGCCCGCCCCGGCGGGTGAGCAGACACGCGTCTCGGGCTGGTGAGTGCTGGTCGGCACCGATCCTCTGTGCGGGAATCTCCCCGCTTTGCCCTCCGCCGTTAATGGTGTCTTTTGAACTGAAAAAGTTTTCAATCTGGATGAACTACAGTTAATCAATTTTTCTTTTGTCACTTGTGCCTTTGATGATATATCTAAGAAATTTTTGTCTAACTTAATGTCAAAAATTGCTTTTTGTTTACTTCTAAAAGTTTTTTTTAATGTCTGTTATCCATTTTGAGTTCATTTTTGTGTATGGTATGTAGTAAGGGTTTAAATTCATATTTTTGCATGTGGCTATTGAATTGTCCCAGAACCATTTGCTGAAGACTATCTTTTTTCTGTTGAATTACCTTGGTACCTTTGTTGAAAATGAATTAGCCATAAATGTATGGGTTTATTCCTGGACCCTTAATTCTATTCAGTTGATCTGTATGTCTGTCTTTATGCCAGTACCACACCATCTTGAATACTATAGTTTTGTAGTAAGTTTTAAAATTGGAGCATGTAAGTCCACCAAATTTGCTCTTTTTCAATACTATTTTGCCCCCCCACCCCCGGAGTCGTTCACATTTCCAGAAAAATTTTAGGATCGTCTCATCAATTTCTTCTAGAAAAACCAGCTGGAATTTTGATAGGAGTCACATTGAATCTGTATATGAATTTGGGAATATTGCCAACTTAACAATATTGACTCTTTTGATCCATGAACACACCTCTTCATTTATTTAGATCCTTAATTTCCTTCAATAATGTTTTGTAGCTTTCAGTGTAAAAAAATTGTAATTCTTTTGTTAAATTTATTGCTAAATGATTTTGTTCTTTTTGATACTATTGTGAATGGAATTTAGCTGATTAGTTTATGGTAATACAGTTTATTTTTGTATATTGATGTGTAGCCTGTGACCTTACTGAACACATTCACTAGTTCTAATAGATGTGTGTGTGTATCTGTGTGTGTGTGAAAACCTTAGGATTTCTACATATAAATTCATGTAATCTGTAAATAAGCATAGTTTTACCTGTTCCTTTTCTTTTCCTTCCCTTTCTTTCTTCTCTCCTTCTTCTTCTCTTCCTCCTCCTCCTCCTCCTCCTTCTCTCTCTCCTCCCTCCCTTCCTCCCTCCCTCCCTCCCTCCCTCCCTTTCCTGCCTGATTACATGGCCTTCAATTTACAGTACAATATTGAACAGAAGGGTTGAGAGCAGAATTCCTTGACTTGTTCCCAATCTCAGGAAAAAAATGATTCAGTCTTTCACCATTAAGTATGATGTTAGCTGTAGTTTTATTCTTTTGTAAATGTCCTTATTTAGGTTGAGCAATTTTCCTTCTATTCCTAGATTGTTGAGTTTTGTTTTTTTTTTTATCAGGAATGGGTCTTTGGTTTTTGTCAAATGCCATGTCAATTGAAATGATCATGGAGTTTTTGTTCATTATTCTCTTATATGTTTTATTACATAATATGATTTTCAGTTCAGTTCAGTTTTTTTTTTTTTTTTTTTTTTTTTTGCCATGTCTTGTATCATGTGGAATCTTAGTTCCCTGACCAGGGATTGAACCCATGCTCCCTGCAGTGGAAGTGCAGAGTCCTAACCACTGGACCAACAGGGAATTCCCTGATTTTCAGTTCTTAAACCAACCTTTCATTCCTGGGATAATTCTCCTTGGTCTTAGTGTATAATCACTTATATATGTGGGTGGATTCAGTTTCTTAATATTTAAGTTTTTGCATTTATATTCATGAGGGATATTGGTCTCTATTTCTTTCCTTGTGATATCGGTTTGGATTTGGTATTATGGTAATGATAGCCTCTTAGAATCATTTGGGGATTTTTCCCTTTTCCTCTATTTTCTGGGAGAATTTGTGAAGAATTTTTATTTTTCTTCTTTAAATGTTTGAAGGAATTCACCAGGCCTAGGCTTTTTTTTATGGGTAGTTTTTAATTACTAATTCAATCTCTTTGTTACAGATCTATTCAGATTTTATATTTCTGCTTAAGTCAGTTTCAGTACGTTTTGTCTTTCTAGGAATTTATCCATTTCATATAAGTTGTCTACTTTGTTGGCCTAAAATTTTCCAGAGCATTCTATCGTAATCCTTTTAATTTCTGTAAGATTAGTAGTGATATCTCCTCATTCATTATGGCTTTAGTAATTTATATGTTCGCTCTCATTTTTCTTGGTCAGTCTAGCTACAGGTTTTTCAATTTTGTTTATCTTTTCACAGAACCAACTGTTGATTTCACTGATTTTAAACTACTTTTTTCTATTATCCATTCCATTGATTTGTGTAGTAATTTTTATTATTTCCTTCTGATTTCTTTGGGTTTAATTTGCTCTTTTATTCTAATTTATTAAGACAGAAACATAGGTGATTGATTTGAGATCCTTCATGTACATTATAGATATTAACTCCTACAAATTTCCTTCTAGGGACTGCTTTAGCTGTATCTGAGAAATTTTTCTGTGTTGTGTTTTTGTTTGCATCCAGCTCAAAATATTTTCTACTTTCCCTGGTGATTTTTATTTGACCCATTTGTTATTATGAAGTGTGTTGTTTCAATTCCATATATTTGAGGATTTCCAAAATTTTTGTCTGTTGTTGATTTCTTTTTTTGTTGTTGTTGATTTCTAATTTAATTCCACTGTTGTTTGAGAACACAAATTGTGTGATATCAGTCCTTTTAAATTTACTGAGACTTGTTTCATGGCTTATCATATCATTTATTTTTGAGAAAGTTCCATGTATATTATGCTCTTGTTGATTGGATTGTTCTAAAAGTGTCAGTTAGGTCTACATTATAGTGCTGTTCATGTCTTCTATATCCTCCTTGATTTTCTGTCTCATTTTGCTGTTCATTACTTAGAGGTGGGTCACTGAAGTCTCCAAATATTATTGTTAAATTTTCCACTTCTTATTCATTTTTGTTAGGTTTTGCTTCATGTACTATGGGGCTCCTCTGTTAGGTGTAACTATGTTTACATACTCTATTTTAAATTGATCCTTAATAATTATATAATATCCCTTTATATCTCAAGTAAAAATGTTAGTTTATTTTTTGTATTGATATAGAAACTCCAACTCTCTTATTGTTACTGTTTGCATCATACTATGTGCATCATATTGCACATTCTTTTATTTTTCTAATTAACATTTTAATTGAAATATCATTGACATAAAACATCGTGTAAGTTTAAGGTGTACAACATATTGACTTCATAAATTTATATTGCAATAATATTGCCATTGTAACATTAGGTAACACCTCTGTTGTGCCACATAATTATCATTTCTTCTAGGGGGTGGGAACAATTAAGATGTACTCTCTTAGTAAGTTTAATGTTTATAATACAGTTTTGTTGTTTGTAATCACTGTACTGTATATTAGATCGCCAAGATTTACTTATTTACTACTTTCAAGTATGTACACTTAAACAACATCTCTCCAATTCTGACTCCCCAGCCCCTGGTAATCATTATTCCACTCTCTATTCTTTTGAGTTCAGTTTTTTTTTTTTTAAGATTCCACATTTAAGAGATATCATACAGTATTTGTTTTTCTCTGTTTGATCTCAGGAAAATGTATTCAAGGTCCATCCATGTTGTTGCAAAAGGCAGAATTTCCTTTTTTCTCAAAGCTGAATAGTATTTGTATATGTACACCAAACCTTTATCCATTCAATCACTGATGGACACTTAGGTTGTTTTCATGTCTTTGCTATTTCGAATAATGCTACAAAAAACCTGGGAGTGCATATATCTTTTCAATAACTTGTTTTCATTTCCTTTGAATATATACCCAGAAGTGGGCTTGCTGGATCATATGGTAGTACTAGTTTTAATTTTTTTTCAGAACCTCCATACTGTTCTCCATAGTGGCTGAACCAGTTTACAATCCTACCAACAGTGTACAAGGGTTCCCTTTTCTCCACATCCTCACCAACACTTGTTATCTCTTGCCTTCTTGATAACTGCCATTCTTACAGGTGAGAGGTGATATCTCATTGTGGCTTTGATTTGTATTTCCCTGATCAATAGTAATGTTGAGTACCTTTTCATGTACTTCTTGGCCTGTTGGACATACCTGTTGGATTCTTTAGAAGAATTTCTATGTAGTTCCTCTGCCCATTTTTAATTAGATTGAGTTGTATGAGTTCTTTATAAATTTTGGATATTAACCCCTTATTCAATACATGCTTTGCAAATTTTTTTTCTTATTCCGTATTTTCATTTTGTTGATTATTTTATGTGGTGCAAAGTTTTAAAGTTTTTTTCAGCATATTATGCTTTATTATTTCAAGAAAGGTAAAAATGCAACTGAAACACAAAAAAAGATTTGTGCAATGTATGGAGAAGGTTCTGTGACTGGTCAAATGCATCAAAAGTGGTTTGTGGGGACTTCCCTGGTGGTGCAGTGGTTAAGAATCCACCTGCCAATGCAGGGAACACGGGTTCAAGCCCTGGTCCGGGAGGATCCCACATGCTGTGGAGCAACTAAGTCCATGCACCACAACTACTAAGCCTGCGCTAGAGCCCACGAGCCACAACTACTGAGCCTGCATGCCACAACTACTGAAGCTCGCATGCCTAGAGCCCATGGTCTGAAACAAGAGAAGCCACCGCAATGAGAAGCCTGCACACTGCAATGAAGAGTAGCTCCCGCTCGACACAAACAGAGAAAGCCTTCCCACAGCAATGAAGAACCAACATAGCCAAAAATTAATTAATTTTTAAAAAAAATATTTATTTATTTATTTATTTTTGGCTGTGTTGGGTCTTCATTTCTGTGCGAGAGCTTTCTCTAGTTGTGGCAAGTGGGGGCCACTCTTCATCGCAGTGCGCGGGCCTCTCACTATCGCGGCCTCTCGTTGCGGAGCACAGGCTCCAGACGTGCAGGCTCAGTAGTTGTGGCTCACGGTCCTGGTTGCTCCATGGCATGTGGGATCTTCCTGGACTGGGGCACGAACCCGTGTCCCCTGCATTGGCAGGCGGACTCTCAACCACTGCGCCACCAGGGAAGCCCAAAATTGTTTCCTCTTGATTCAGTCTGAGCAGGCTGTATGTTTCTAGAAATTTGTCCATTTCTTTTAGATTGTCAAATTTGTTTGCATATAACTTTATTCTTGCATATACAGTATATGCATAGACAGTATTCTCTTATGTTTATTTTGTATCTTTGTGATACCAGTTGGTATTTCTCCTCTTTCTTTTCTTATTTTGGATCCTCTCATTTTTCTTCTTCATGAGCCTGGCTAAAGATTTATCAATTTTGTTTATCTTTTCAATAAACAGCTCTTGGTTTCCTTGATCTTTTCTACTGTTTTTTTAAATCTCTATTTTATTTATTTCCTCTCCAATCTTTATTATTTCCTTCCTTCTGCTAGTTTGGGCATTGTTTGTTCTTCTTTTTCTGGTTCTTTTAGGTGGTAAGTTAGGTTGTTTACTTGAGATTTTTCTTGTTTCTTGAGGTAGGCCTGTATCACTATGAACGTCCCTCTAAGAAATGCTTTTGCTGCATCCCATAGATTTTGGAAAGTTGTGTTTCTATTTTCATTTGTCTCTAGGTATTTTCTGAATTCCTCTTTGATTTCATGATTGCCCCACTGATTTTTCAATAGTATGTTGTTTAGTCTTCATGTGTTTGTTCTTTTCTCATTTTTCTTTCTGTAGTTGATTTCCTGTTTCACGTCATTGTGGTCAGAAAAAATGCCTGACATAATTTTTATCCTCTTAAATTTGTTGTGGCTTGTTTTGTGGTCTAGTATGGGATCTATCCTGGATAAAGTTCCATGTGTAGTTGAAAAGAATGTGTATTCTTCTATTTTTGGATATAATCTCTTGGAGATATCTATTTGTCCAACTGATCTATTGTGTCGTTTAAGACCACGATTGCTTTCTTGATTTTCTGTCAGTGTGATCTGTCTATTGATGTAAGTGGGGTGTTAAAGTCCCCTACTATTATTTTAGTTATATCTACTTGATTTAAACTGATAGTCATTTAAGTTCAAACACACTCCAAAAGGTCTACATTTTTTACTCCCTTTCCCCACATTTTTGTTTTTGATGTCATACTTTATATATTTCTGCTTATTATTTTACTATTTATTGTATTGAGTTGGCCAAAAAGTTCATTCAGTTTTAAGTAAAAATAAAAGACACATTTTTCATTTTCACTAAGAAATTTATTGAACAATGTATTCACTAACCAAATGAACTTTTTGGCCAACCCAATAGTTTTAGTTGCCTTTACAATTTTTTTTTTGTCTTTTAATCTGTGTGCTGTCTTATTTAAGTGATTTTCATTTCTTACTATATATTTGCTTTTCCTACTGGGATTTTCTCTTTGCTGTAGTTTCTCACTTCTTTTTCATTTAGACAAGACCCTTCGACATATATTTTAGGGTAGATTTAGTACTGATGAATTCTTTTAGTTTTTGCTTGTCTGAGTTTCTTTCTCTTTCCTATTCTAAATGATAATCTTGCTGGGTAAATTATCCTTGATTGCTGATTTTCCCCTTTCAGCACTTTGAATATATCATTTCACTCTCTTCTGACCTGAAAACTTTGTGCAGAGAAATCAACTGATAGCATTATGGGGGCTCCCTTGTATATGACTCTTTGTTTTTCTCTTTCTGCCTTTAGAATTTTCTATTTATTTATTTAATTTTAACTTTTGCTGTTTTGATTATATGTCTTGGTGTGTGTGGGTCTGTTTGTATTCATCTTGCTTGGGACCCTCTGTGCTACCTGTACCTGGAGATCTGTTTACTTCTTTAGGTTTGGGATGTTTTCTGCCATAATTTCTTCAAATACATTTTCAATCCCCTTCTCTCTCTCTTCTCCCTCTGTAACCCCTGTAATGTGACTGTTGACATGTTTAATGTTATCCCATAGATCTTTATGTTACTTTCCTTTTTTTCCATTTGTCTTTCTGTCTGTTGTTTGGATTGGGTGATTTCCATTATTCTATCTTCCAGATCACTTATGCATTCTTCTATGTCATTTAGTCTGCTATTTATTGCTTTTAGAGTGTTTTTTAAATCTCAGATATTGAATTATCTATTTTTGATTGAGTCTTCTTTATATTTTCTAGTTCCTTATAAAATTGATCTGTGTTTATATCAACTATTTTCCCTATTTTAGTTAGCATTTTTATTACCAATGTTTTGAATTCTTTATTTGGTAGATAAACCTTTCCCAGGTTCTGGATGCCCTAGATCCAGTGCCAAGTTGTGGCATGGGGTGAGCAGTGCTGGGGCGTTTGCTCAGTTCAGGTTGGGCTGCATGTCTAGGTGGCAGCCAGTGAGTCAGACCTCTCTCTGCCCTGCCCGGGGGCAAGCCAATACTCTCGCATTCCTCATGAGTTCAGTGTAGGCTTCTCCATCCCTTCTATCCATTTCAGTGGTTCTCCAAGTAGCTAAGGGGCTTGTCTCTTATGTGTAAGACCCCAGGACTGGGATGCCCAGACTGTGGCTTGATCTGCTCACTCCCCAGGGAGAGTGTCCACCCTTGTGATATACCTTTTCCTCTGAGTCCCCTATCTGGGGCACAGGTCCCAACCCAATCGCTCTTCTTCTCTTCCTACCTGATTACGTGTGTATCTTTCTTACAACCTTGGTTGCACAGGAGTCCTTCTGCCAGTTTCCAGTTAGTTTTCTGTGAGTGTTGTTCCACATGTATACATATTTTTGATGTGTTCATGGGGAAATGTGAGCTCCGTGTCCTCTTACTCCACCATCTTGTTCTTCCTGGTCTAAAAACCTATTCTGATGTAGAGTTGCAATTTTCTGACTCTGTCTGTATACTTATCACCTTACTACAAGTTTTGTGTACTTTTTGCCTTTTTGTCTCTGATAGAATAGCTCCTTTCAACATTTCTTATAAGGCAGGTCTAGTGTTGATGAACTCTCTCAGCTTTTGTTGTTCTGGGAATGCCTTTATTTCTCCTTCATATCTCAATGATGCCTTTTCTGAATAGAGTATTCTTGGCTGACACGTTTTATCTTTCAGTATTTTGAGAATGTCCTTCCACTCCCTCCTGGCCTGTAAAATTTCTGGTCAGAAATCTGCTGATAGCCCAACAGGGGTTCCTTTGTAGGTTCCCATCTCTTTTTTCTCTGGCTGCTTTTAACATTCTTTCTTTGTTGTGGATTTTGACAGTTTTAATATAATGTGTCTTCAAGAATATATTTATGTGTTGAGACAATTAGGTGTTTTCTTAGCTTCTTGGACTTGTATATTCATTTCCTTTCCCAGGTTTGGGAAGTTCTCAGCTATTATTTCTTTAAATAAACTCTCTGCTCCCTTCTCCTCTTCTTATTCTGGGATACCCATTACCATAATGTTACCCTTCCTCAAAGGGTAGTTCTCATAGGATTTCATTTTTCAAAACGGTCTTAATTCTCTTTCCTCTTCTACCTGTTATCATTTCAAGATTTGTAACTTCGAGCTCACTAATGCTCTCTTCTTTATGGTATGCTCTATTTCCAATGCTTTCTAATGCATTCTTCCTCTCAATTATTGTGTTACTCAGCTCCAGAATATCTGTGTGTTTCTATTTCAACATTTCAATCTCTTTGGTAGGACATTAACTCTATTCATTAATTTTATTCCTGAGATCATCAAATTGCCTTTCTGAATTTTCTTATATCTTGTTGAGTCTCTTCATGACAGCTATTTTAAATTCTCTATCAGTTAGATCACAGTATTCCACGACTTTATCTTTTGTTTCTGGAGAATTGTCATTTTCTTTTTATTATAACTCTTACTGTGGTTCTTCATGGTGCTGATGAGTTAGTTATTCCTTAGCCTGACATTTGAAGTATCAAACACGTTTCTTCATTATGTAAAGCTTTTATTTATTTGTGTTAAAACTTGATTCTAATAATTTATCAGGTTAGAAATTAAAGACCTTTCTTTTATTTTCCAGTAGGTGGCAATATAGTACAAGTTTTTGGTTTCTCTTAACCTGCGCTGCCTCTGATTATATTTAATAGTGGGCATTTTCTACCCTGTCAGAGGTGTTGCCAAGCATCCTTGTTATTGCTGCTCATACCTCCAGGGTTATTGGTGCCTCGCTGTTGCTGGTGTCGTTGCGTGAGGCCATGAGATGACAGGCAGTTCCACTGCTTTCAGTATCTCCTGAGTCACAGACTCTACCATTGCAGGGGGCAACCAGGTCACAGGTGCCTCTAACCATGTTGGGTGTTGTTGGATTCACAGGTGCCACCTGTGAAGGGCAGAGGGCCAGAATCATGGTCACCTCCCTGCCTGAAGAGATGGGGTTACAGGACCTGCTGCTACTGCTGCCTAGTTACTTGTGGATGTGAGTACTGGAGTCATGTGCTCTGCCTCCCCTGCTTCTATGGGGTTCTCTGGGCTCTGGGCTGCCATGGCTGAGGGACAGGATCTCAGGCACCACCTCTACTGTTTCTTCATTTCTGTCTCCTCTATGTATTCTAGTCCATCCACCTTTAGACATACAGATGTGTGGAACTCTTTGGCATCCTGTTGTGTTGGTGGGCAGAGGCACCTTTGTTGAGTTGTGGATGTTTTACTGGCTGTATATTGGAAGGTGGAGACAAAGAGAGCATCTCACTCTGCCACCATGCTGTTGTCACAGCCTGTTTTATGCATTTCTTATCCATTTTCCCCTCTTTATCTGCTTTCTTTACTTTAATTGAGCATTTTTATTTTTCCATTTTATCTCTTTTATTTATTATTTATATTTCTTTGTAAAAATGTTTTAGCGTTCTACCTTGGGTTTACAATATGCATTTGAAATAATCTAAGTACACCTTTGAATAATATTTCACTGCTTCATGTGTAGTGTGAAGACATTTTAAGAATATATTTCCAGTTCCTCCTTCTCTCCCTTGTACGATTGTTGTCATATATTTCACTTTAGGTAATCTATAAGTATCTAATACATTGTTAATATTTTTGCATTATGGTCAGTTATACTTAGAGCAATTAAAAGTAATAAAGTATTTTACCCTCATTTATTCTATTTCCTATGCTTCTACTTCTTTTTGTAGGTGGAAAATTTTGACATATCATATTCCTTCTGCTTGAAAAACTTAAAAAATATATTTTTGTAGTGTAGGTATGTTGGCAATAAATTTCTTCAGTTTTTATTTGTCTAAGAAGTGTTTCTTTTCACTTTTGAAATATTTTTTAAAACTTTATATAGAATTCTGCATTGACAGTTTCTTTCAGTAATTTAAAGATGTCACTCCATTTTCTTCTTGTTTGCAGGATTTCTGATGAGAATTCTGGTGGAATTCTTATGTTCTGTAGGGTTTTTTTTTTTTTTGGTCTGTTTTTGTTTTTTTGGTCTGACTGCCTTCAAGATTTTCTCTTGCTTTGTCTTCACTAGTTTGAATATGATATGTTTCTATGGATGTTTTTGTTTGTTTGCTTGGCATTTGTCCTGCTTGGTATTCTCTGAGCTTCTTGGACAGAACATTCTGCCCAATATCGGTATAATATACACTCTTCTAAAATGTGCACATTTTGCAGTAGATCATATGTTAGACCACAAAACAAGTCATCAAATTTAATATTGAAATCATATCAGGTATCTTTTCCAACCATAATGATTTGAAACCAGAAATCAATAACTGGAGGAAAATTGGAAAATTGGCAAATGTCTATTCAGGTCCTTTACCCATTTAAAAAGTGGGTTATTATTATTGTTGTTATTTTGCTATGGAGTTGAGTTCCTTATACAGTTTACTTTACTCTGTTGATTATTTCCAGTGTTGTGTAGAAGTTTTTAGTTTGACGCAATCTCGCTTGTCTATTTTCACTTTTGTTGCCTGTTTTTCTGGGGTCAAATACAAAAATTCATATTTTTCTCTTATGATGTTTTCTAGGAGTTTTACAGTCTTGACTCTTACATTTAAATCTTTAATCCACTTTGAGTTGATTTCTGTATATGGAATGAGAAAAGTGTCTAATTTCATTCTTTTGCATGTGGATATCCAGTTTCATAATACCATTCATCCTGTTTCCACTGAGTGTTCTTGGCACTTTTGTCAAAGATCAGTGAACCATAAATGTATAGATTTATTTTCTGGCCTCTCTTTCCTGTTACTTTGTTCTATATGTCTGTTTATATGCCAGCACCATACTGTTTTGATTACTATAGCTTTGTAGTATATTTTGAAATCAGGAAGTATAATTGCTGAAACTTTATTTTTCTTTTCAAGATTGGTCTGACTCTTCAGGTTCTATTATGGTCCCATATGAATTTTATGATTTTTTTTTTGTTTCTTTGAAAAATGTCATTGGGATTTTGATAGGGATTGAATTGAATCTTTATATCACTTTGGGTATTATGGACATATTAACAATATTAATTCTTCCAATCAATGAACACAAAATATTGATATATTTCCATTTAATTGTGTCTTCTTTAATTTCTTTCATCAGTGTTTTGTACTTTTCAGTATACAGATTTTCACCTCTATGGTTATATTTATTCCCAAGTATTTTATTCTGTTTGATGCTATAGTAAATTGGATTGCTTTTGTAATTTTTTTCAGCTAGTTTGTTGTCAGCGTATAGCAAGACAACTGATTTTTGTATGTTGATTTTGTTTTCTGCAACTTTAATGAATTTATTTATTAGTTCTAATAGGTTTTTGTTGAAGTTGTTAGGGTTTTCTATATATAAGATCAGACAATTTTAAAACAAAATTTTACTTCTGCCTTTCTGATTTATATGCCTTTTATATTTTCTCTGCCTAATATTTCTGTCTAGGACTTCCAACACTATGTTGAACAGAAGTAGCAAGAGCTGGCACTCTCGTCTTGTTCTTTTTTTTGTGTGTGTGGTATGCGGGCTTCTCACTGCTGTGCTGTGGCCTCTCTCATTGCGGAGCACAGGCTCCGGACGTGCAGGCTTAGCAGCCATGGCCCACGGGCCCAGCCGTTCCGTGGCATGTGGGATCTTCCCAGACCAGGGCACGAACCCGTGTCCCCTGCAATGGCAGGCGGACTCTCAACCACTGCGCCACCAGGGAAGACCCTCTTGTCTTGTTCTTGATCTTAGAGGAAAAGCTTTCAGCATTCACTGTTTAGTATGATGTTAGCTGCGGGTTTCTAATATGTGATGTTTATTATTTTGAGCTACACTCCTTCTATAACTAATTTGTTGACAGTTTTTTAAATCATAAATGTATTTCGAATTTTGGAAAATGCCTTTTTTGCATCTATTAAGAAGGTCATAAACTTTTAAACCTTCATACTGTTAATACGGAATCACAATTATTGATATTGCAGTTGAACCACTTGTACACCTGAGGGATAAATCCCAGTTGGTCATGTTGGGTGATCCTTTTGATTTGCTGGTAAATTTGGATTGCTAGTATTTTTCAAGGGTTATTGCATTTATGTTCATTAAGGTATATTGGCCTGCAATTTTATTTTCTTGTAGTGTCCTTTCCTTGCTTTGGTATCAGGTAATTCTTGCCTCATAAAATAAGTTTGGAAGAGGGGAGGTCAAGATGGCAGAGTAGGAGGATGTTGAGCTTACCTACCCCCATCAACACATCAAAAATACATCTATAGGTGGAGCAGCTTTCACTGAAAACAAACTGGAGACAGGCAGAAAGGCCGTTCTACAACCAAGGCTATAAAGAAAGATCCACACGGAGTTGGGCAGAAAGGCAGGAGAAGCAATTAGGTCAGGATCCATACCCCTAGCAGGGGACACAGAAGAGGAAGGGGATATCATGGGTTCAGAGATCCTGCCTGGGGAGTGAGTGGTTGAGCCTCATATTGGGCAACCCAGCCCTGAGGTCCAACACCAGGAAGGTGAGTTTCCTTAGCTGGTTTGAAAACCAGTGAGACTTACTGGAGGGCTGTAAGAAACCGAGACGCCCTGCATGAAGTATGCACACACACACTTGGTTACTCCCAGCACCAAGGTGGAGGAAGCAGATTGAAAATTCCCTGGGGTTCTGACTGGTTTCCTGTGACCACCTCAGCATGCATCCCAGCTCGCACTGGGTGCCTGCTCCAGCCCCTCGTACTCTGGTGCAGTTCCACACTAAGGCAAAGGCTGCCCTTGCTGAGGAGAGTGCACACATGGAAGGGATGGGGCCACCTGGACCCAGCACTGCATCTGAACAGGATGAGGGTAACCATTGCTGGTGCAACTATAGGCAAAAACTTGGGAGCAACTTGGGGCTCTGACTGGCATGCTGGGACCTTCCTAGCATGTGGGGCAGCCTGTACCAGGTACCCACTCCAGCTCCTCTTGCTCGGGCACTGTTCCTCACTGGGGTGAAAGTGCTGTTTGCTGGGGAGCTGCATGCACTTGGAGGAAGCAGAGATCGCTCAGACCTGGCCCTGCCTCTGAATAGGGTGGGGTCAGCCAGTGCTGGTGAGCTGTAGAGGCAGCAGATTGGAAATAGACTGGGGCTCTGACTGGCTTGATGGGATCATCCCAGAATAAACCCCAGCTTGCACCAGGTACCCACCCCAACCCTTCTTTTTCTGACACTGCTCTCCACTAGAGTGGAAGTGCCATTGTTGGGGGAAGAGTGCACACTTAGAAGGAGTGGAACCAGGGCCTCCTCCCTAGCTCTTGGGGTCCCAATCCCACCCCCCTGATAAGGTGATGATGGCCATTGAGGATAGGAAAAGCCCCAGCTCACACCTGGCTCTGGCTCTAGCCCCTCCATCTCCAGCCTTACCTTCCACCAAGGTGGTAGCTGCCAGCACACCCAAAGGGAAGATGGAACCTGTGCTCACTTCACATCCAGCTCTCCAGTGGCAAAAGCCACTGGGCACATACAGATTGCATAGGGACATACCCACATAAGGACACCATTTTAAGATCAGAATAGGTAACAGTTCATCTAACTTCATAGCGACAGAGAAAGTTAAACAAAATCAGAAGACAGAGGAATTTGTTTCAAACAAAAGAAAAAGGAAGAAAAAACTGAAAAAAACCCTAATGAGACACAGAGAAATAATTTACTAGATAAAGAGTTCAAAGCATTAGAATAATAAGAATAGCATTAGTAATAAGAATGCTAACTGAACCTGGGCAAAGAATAGATGAACACAGTGAGAATTTAAACAAGTAACTAGAAAATATAGAAAATAACCAGTCAGGGCTGAAGAATACAATAACTGAAATGAAAAAACACTAGAAGGAATTAACAGACAGACTAGGTGATACAGAATAGTACATAAGCAATCTGGAAGTTAGAAAAATGGAAATCACCCAATCAGAACAGGAAAAAGAAAAAAAATTTAAAAAATGAGGATAGTTTAAGGGACTTTGGGAAAACATGAGGCATACTAACATCTGCATTATAGGGGTCCCAGAAGGAGATAAGAGAAAGAAAGGGGTAGAAAATATAGTTGATGAAATTATGGCTGAAAACATCCCAAAGCTGAAGAAGGAAACAGATTTCCAGCTAGAGGAAACACAGAGAGTTCCAAAAAAGATGAACCCAAAAAGACCCACATAAAGACATATCACAAATAAAATGGCAAAAGTTTAAGATAAAGAGAGAATTTTAGGGACTTCCCTTGTGGTTCAGTGGTTAAGACTCCAAGCTCCCAATGCAGGGGGCCTGGGTTCAATCCCTGGTCAGGGAATTAGATCCCACATTCATGCTGCAACTAAGAGTTTGTATGCCACAACTAAGGAACCAAGAAGCCACAACTAAGGATCCCACATGCCACAACTAAGGCCCAGTGCAACCAAATTAATTAATTAAAAAAAGAGAATTTTAAGCCAGCAAGAGAAAAACAAAAAGTCACATGCAAGGGAACCCCTATAAGGCTATCAGCTGATTTTTCTGCAGAAATTCTGCAGGTCAGAAGGGAGTGGAATGATAAATTTAAAGCACTGAAAGGGAAAAAACCTACAACCCAGGATACTGTACCCTGGGTTAGAGTATCACACAAAGTTATCAGTCAGAATTGAAGAGAGATGAAGAACTTTTCAGGCAAGCAAAAACTAAGAGTTCATCAATATTAAACTGACCCTAAAAGAAGTGTTAAAAGATCTTCTCTAAGTGGAAAAGAAAAGGCTACAACAAGAAATAATATGTAGGAAAGGAGGAACCACACTAATAAAAGCAATATATAGTAATCGCTGTGGATCAACCACTTAAATAAGTAAGCACAAAGATTAAAAGACAAAAATTGTAAAATCAAATATAACTACAATAAACAGTTAAGGGATAGGCATGAAGATGTATAGTATAACATCAAAAACACAAACTTGGGGGAGGGGAATAAAACACGTAGATCTTGTAGAATGTGTTTGAACTTAAATGACTATCAGTTTAAAACAAATAGATATACTTATAGGTCAACATATATGAACCACATGGTAACCACAAATAAAAAACCTATAACAGAGACACAAAAACAAGAGAGAAAACATCACAAGCATACCACTAAGGAAAATCATCAAACTACAAGGGAAGTAGCTAATGAAGAAGAAAAGAGCAAATAAGAACTACAAAAACAACCAGAAAACAAGTAACAAAATGGCAGCAAGTACATACCTATCAATAATCACTTTAAATATCAATGGACTAAATGCTTCCATCAGGAGACATAGGGTGACTGATTGGGTAAAAAACAAGACCCATCTATATTCTGCCTACTAGAGACTCATTTCAGAGCTGAACACACACACGGACTGAAAGTGAGGGGATGGTAAAAGATATTTTATGCAAATGGAAATGACATGAAAGCTGAGGTAGCAATACTCATATCAGCCAAGCAGACTTTAAAACAAAGTGTATAAGTAAAGACAAAGGAGGACATTAAGTAATGATAATGCAATTGAAACAAGAAGAGGATATGACATTTCTAAACATATATGCTCCTAATACAGGGAGAATTTAATAAATCAAGCAAACATTAACAGACATAAAGGGAGAAAATGACAATAATACAATAATAGTAGGGGTGTTAACACCTCATTTATATTAATGGACAGATCTTTCAGATAGAAAATGAATAAGGAAACAATGGCCTTAAATGACACATTAGACCAGTTGGAATTAGTAGATATCTACAGGACATTTCATCTCAAAACAGCAGAATACACATTATTTTCAAGTGCAAATGGAATGTTCTCCGAGAGAGATCACATGCTAGGCAACAAGAAAAGTCTCAATAAATATAAAAGGATATAAATAATATCAAGAAATTTTTCTGACCACAGTGGTATGAAATTAGGTATAAATTACAGGAAGAAAAATGGGGAAAACACAAACACATGGAGATTAAACAACATGCTACTAAAAGAAAAATGGTCAGTGAAGACATCAAGGAAGAAATCAAACAATATCATGAAACAAATGAAAATAAAAATGCAAATTTACAATATCTATGTAATACCACGAAAATAGTTCTAAGAGTTTATTGCTATACAGGCCTACATCAAGAAACAAGAAAAACTCAAACAAACTAACTAACCATCTAAAAGAATTATAAGAAGAAGAACAAAAAAAAAAATAACCCAAAGTAAGCAGAAGGAAGGAAATAATAAAGATTAGAAAGGAAATAAATATAGACCAAAATAACAGTAGACAAGATCAGTGAAATTTGAGCTGGTTTTTGTAAGGAGAAAAAAATTGATAATCCTTTAGCCCAGCTCATTAATAAAAAATTAGTAGACCCAAATAAACAAAATAAGAAATAACAGAGGAGAAATTACACCTGATATCACAGAGATGTAAACAATTGTAAGAGAATACTGTGTACAGTTACATGCCAACAAATTGGACAACATAGAAGAAATGGATAGACTAGAAACATATAATCTTCCAAGACTAAATCAGGAAGAAATAGATAATCTGAATAGACTGATCACTAGTAGTAAAATTAAATCAGTAATCAAAAAATCTCCCACCAAACAAAATCCAGGACAAAACAGCTTCACAGGGGAATTGTACAAACATATAATGAAGAGCTAATACCTATCCTTCTCAAACTATTCCAAAAATTTGAAGAGGATGGAACACACTCAAATTCATTCTATGAGGCCATATTACCCTGGTACCAACTGCAGACACTACAAAAGGACACTACAAAAAAAGAAAATTGTAGGCCAATATCTCTGATGAATATAGACGCAAAAATCCTCAACAAAAAACGAATACAATTCAACATATAAAAAAGGATCATACACCATGATCAATTGGGATTTATTCCAGGGATGCAAGGATGGTTTGATATTTGCAAACCAATCAATGTGATATACCACATTAACAAAAGGAAGGATAAAAATCACATGATCATCTCAATAGATGCAAAAAAACAATTGGACAAAATTCAACATCCATTCATGACAAAAATTCTCATCAAAGTTGGTATAGAGAGAATATATCTTATAACATACGTAAATATTTATGACAAACCCACAGCTAACATTATACTCAAGGATAAAAAGCTGAAAGCTTTTGCTGTAAAATCAGGAACAAGACAAGAATGTCCACTCTTGCTACTTCTATTTAACATATTATTCCAAATCCTAGCGACAACAATCAGACAAGAAAAAGAAATAAAAGGCATCCAAATTGGAAGGGAAGAAGTAAAACTGTCACTATTTAGATGACATGATACTATATATAGAAAACCCTAAAGTCCCCACCAAAAAACTATTAGAACTAATAAATGAATTTGGTAAAGTTGTAGGTTACAAGATTAAGATACAGAAAAATGTTGCTTTTCTATACACTAGTAATGAACTGTCAGAAAGAGAAAGGAAGAAAACAATCCCATTTAAAATCTCATCAAAAAGAATAAAATACCTAGGAATAAACTTAATGAAGGAATGTGAAAGACCTATACTCTGAAAACTATAAAACATTGGTGAAGGAAATTGAATATGATATAAAGAAATGGAAAGATATCCTGTTTTCATGGACTGGAAAAATTAATATTGTTAAAATATCTATTGAAAGCAATCTACAGACTTAATACAGTCCCTATGAAAATACACATGACTTATTGCATAGATCTAGAACAAATAATCCTAAAATTTATGTGGAACCACAAAAGACCCTGAATAGCCAAAGCAATTTTGACAAGAATGTAGAAAACTGGAGGTATCACCTTCTTTGAATTCAGACTATACTATAAAGCTAAATTCATCAAAACAGTATGGTACTGGAACAAAAACAGACAGATCAATGGAACAGAGAGATAAACCCATGCACATATGGTAAATTAATCAACAACAAAGAAGGCAAGCATATACAAAGAAGTCTCTTCAATAAGTGGTATTTAGGATAACTGTGCAGTTACATATAAAAGAACAAATTTAGAATATTTTGTCACACCATATACAAAAATAAACTCAAAATGATTTAAAGACATAATTATAAGACTGGAAACAATAAAAATACTAGAAGATAGCATAGGCAGTACAATCTCTGACATAGGTCTTAACTATATATATATATATTTGGATCTGTCTCCTCAGCAAGGGAAACAAAAGCAAAAATAATCAATTAGTACTATATCAAACTTAAAAGCTTTTGCACAGCAAAGGAAACCATTGACAAAATGAGAAGACAACCTACTGAATATGAGAAAATATTTGCAAATGATATGTCTGATTAGAGGTTAATATCCAAAATATATAAACAGCTCATACAACTGAATATCAAAAAAAAAAAAATAACACCCCAATGAAAAAATTGGCAGAAGACCAGATTGGACATTTTTCCAAAGAAGACATGCAGATAACTAACAGGCACATGAAAAGATGCTCAGCATCACTTATCAGGGAAATGCAAATCAAAACTGCAGTGAGATATTGCCTCACACCTGTCAGAATGGCTATTGACAAGCTTCCACAAATAACGAATGTTGGCAATGATGTGGAGAAAAGGGAATCCTAGTACACTGTTGGTGGGAATGTACTGTGGTGCAGCCATTTTGGAAAACATTATGGAGGTTCCTCAGAAAACTAAAAATAAAACTACCATGTGATCCAGCAATTTCACTCCCACGTATATTTCAGAAGAAAATGAAAACACTAATTAAAAAGATATATGCACTGCTATGTTCAAAACAACATTGTTTACAATAGCCAAGCAATGGAAGTAACCTGTGTCTTTCAACAGATGAATGGATAAAGAAAATGTGGTTTATGTATAAAATAGGATATTGCTCAGCCATAAAAAAGAATGAAAATTTGCCATTTGTAGCAACATGGAGGGACCCTGGAAGTTATTATGCTTAGTGAAGTAAGTCAGAAAGAGAAAGACAAATACTGTATGTTATCATTTATGTGTGGAATCTAAAAAATAAATGACTAAATATAACAAAATCAAAACACACTCACAGATGTAGAGAACAAACTAGTGTTTACCAGTGGAAAGGGAAATGGTGTAGGGGCAAGTTGGAGGTAGAGGATAAATAGGTACAAACTACTATGCCTAAAATAAACAAGCTACAAGGATATTTTGTATAGAGAATATAGCCAATATTTTATAATAACTTTAAATTGAGTATAATCTATATAAATATTGAATCACTGTGTTGTACAAAAGAAATTAATATATTATAAATCAATTAAACTTTAATTAAAAATTAGAAAAAATAATGAAAACTATTATTTTTCAGTGTAGCATTGAATTTAAACCAAATGAGCCCAGGAGAACCATATCAATTTAATTTATATTGCTTTTAAAATAATGAACTATATATTAGCATTCCTTGAAAAAATATGATGAAATGAGTTTGGTAGTTTTCCCTCTTCTTTTCTTTTTTTGGAAATTTTGAGAGCATTTTCATTATTTCTTTAAATATTTCATAGAATTTATTGGTGAAGCCATCTTGTCTCAGGTTTTACTTTGTTAGCAGGTTTGTGTTAATTGATTCAATCTATTTACTCATCTGTCCATTCAGATTTCCCATCTCTTCATTATTCAGTTTTTATAGGTTTTATGTTTCTAGGAGTCTGTACATTTGTTCTAGGTTATCCAACTTGGTGACATATAATTGACTTATGACCCTTTTTATTTCTGTGGTATCATTTTAATATCTCCTCTCTCATATATTTTATTCGAGTCTTCTTTTTTATTAGTGAGGTAAAGGTTTTTCAATTTTGTTTATTTTTTTAAAAATTCCAGCTCTTAGTTTTGTTGATTTTTTCTATTATTTTTCTAGTCTCTAGTTCATTTATTTCTGCTCTTAGCTTTATTATTTCCTTCCATCTGCTAACTCTGAGCTAAGTTTGTTTTCTATTTATATTCCCTTGAATTATAAAATTAGATTGTTTATATGAGATATTTTTCTTTTCTTTTTTAAAGATCTATTGAGATATTATTGATGTATAACATATGTTAAAGACAAACTACGTGATGATTTGATACACATATATATATTACAAAATGATTACCACAAAAATGTTAGTTAACACCTCCATCCCCTTCAATAATTTCCACTTTTTGAAAGAAGATAACATTTAAGAGCTACTCTCTTAACATTCAGATATATAATACAGTATACTTAATTATGGTCAATATGTTGTACATTAGATCCCCAGAACTAATCATCTTATAGCTTGGAATGTGTACTCTTTGATCAACATCTCTCCACTACCCCCACACCCCCAACACCTGGCAACCACAATTTTACTCTCTGTTTTTATGAGTTCAGCTTTCATATATTTTGTATATATGTGAGAATATACAGTATTTGTCATTCTCTGACTTATTTCACTTAGCATAAAATACCCTCAGGTTCCATCCGTGTTGTTACAGAAGGCAGGACTTCCTTCTTTCTCGTGGCTGAATAATATGCTATGTTATAGATAGATAGATATCTATATCTTCCTATCCACTCATCCACTGATGAACACGTAAGTAATTTCACATATTGGTTGTTGTGAATAATGCTGCAGTGAATCTGAGAGTGTTCATTGTGTTAAGCATTGTTCTTTCTCAAAATTGCTTTAGCTCTTTGGGGCCTTTTGTGGTTCCATATGAATTTTAGGATTGTTGTTTCTATTTTGATCCAGAAACATGGGATATCTTTCCATTTATTTGTGTTTCTTTAATTTCTTTCATCAATATCTAATAGTTTTGGTGTAGAGATCTCTCACTTTCTTGGTTAAGTTTATTCCTAAGTATATTATTGTTTTTGATGCTATTATAAATAGGATTTTATTTCTTTTTAGATAGTTCATTTTAGTGTATAAAAGGCAACTATTTTTGTGTGTTAATTTTGTATCCTGCAAATTTACTGAATTCTTTTATTAGTTCTAAAAAGTTTTTAGTGGGATACTTGAGATTATATATATATATATATATATATATATATATATATATATATATATATATACATACATACATATAAGATCATGTAAAAAGCAAACAGATAATTTTATTTCTTACTTCCCCATTTACATGCCTTTAAAAAATATTTCTTGCCCAATTGCTTTTAGTAGAACATCCAGGTCTATCCTGAATAAAGTGATGAGAATGAGCATCCTTGTCTTATTCCTGATCTTAGAGGGAAGGCTTTCAATCATTTACCATTGACTACGATGTTTCCTATAAGTTGTTTATTTGAGATCTTTCTTTATTCTTAATGTAAGCTTTAAAAAATCAGTATTGGCCTGGCTCTTAGCATTGATTTTACTGTGTTCCATATGTTTTGGTATGTTATCTTTCTATTTTCTTTTGTTTCAAGATGATTTTTGATTTTCCTTTCTTCTTCGTCACATTGGTTAAGAGTGTGTTGTTTAACTTATATATATTTGTTAATTTTTCTGCTCTTTTTATTTCTAGTTTTATACCATTTTGGTGGGAAAAGTTACTTCAGATGATCTCAAAGTTCTTAAATTTGCTCAATCTTATTTTGTGGTATAACACATGAGGTATCCTGGAGAATGTAACACATGATCTCTCCTGGAGAACGTTATATCAGAACTAGAGATAATGAGATAATGTGTATTCTGCTACTGTTGGTTGGAATGCTCTGAATATATCTAAGTCCATTTTGTGTAAAGTATGGTTCAAGTCTATTATTTCCTTACTAACTTACTGTATGGACAATACATCCATTGTTGAGAGTGATGTATTTAAGTTCACTGCTATTATTGTATTGCTGTCTATTTCTCCTTTTAGATATGTTAGTACTTGCTTAATATGTTGTTGTGGTTTGATGTTGGGTGTATATATTTGGTTGGCCAAAAAGTTCGTTGGGGTTTTCCATAAGAGCTTACAAGAACTGAACTGAACGAACTTTTTGGCCAACCCAATATTTTTAAAATGTATTTTATTGAGGATAGTTGATTTACAGTGTTACATGATGTACAACATAGTGATTAACAATTTTAAAGGTTATATGTTTATAGTTATTATAAAATATTAGCTATATTCTCTGTGCTGTACAACATATCCTTGTAGCTTGTTTATTTTATACATAGTAGATTGTACCTCTTCATCCACTACAACTAACTTGCCCACACTCCTTTCCCTCTCCCACCTGGAAACCACTAGTTAGCTATCTATACCTGTGTCTGTTTCTTTTTTCTTATATTCAATAGTTTGTTTTATTTTTTAGATTCCACACATAAGTGATATCATACAGTATATGTCTTTCTCTGTCTGTCTTATTTCGTTAAATATAAACCCCTCCATATTGCAAATGACAATTTTTTATTCTTCTCTATGGCTGAAAAGTATTCCATTGTATATATGTACCACATCTTCTTTATACAATCGTCTATTGACACATACATTGCTTCCATACCTTGGCAATTGTAAATAGTGCTGCAATGAGCATGTGGGTGGATATATCTTTTCAAATTAGTGTTTTTGTTTTCTTCAGATATATACCCAGAAGTGGAATTTCTGGGTCATATGGTAGTTCTATTTTTAGATTTTTGAGGAACCCCCCCACTGGTTTCCACAGTAGCTTCTCCAATTTACATTCCCACCAATAGTGTACATGTGTTCCCTTTTCCCCACATCCTCACCAACATTTGTCATTTGTGGTCTTTTTGATGAAGCCATCCTGTTGGTTGTGAGATAATACCTCATTGTAGTTTTGATTTTCAGTTCTCTGATGATTAACAATGTTGAGCATCTTTTCTTCTGCCTGTTGGCCATGTGTAATTCTTCTCCGGAAAAGTGCCTATTCAAATCTTCTGCTCATTTTTTAATGGGTTGTTTGTTTTTAATGGGTTGTTTGTTTTTCTGATGTTGAGTTTTATGAACTGTCCATATATTTTGGATATTAATTGCTTATCTATCATATCATTTGCAAATATTTTCTCCCATTCTGTAGGTTTTCTTTTCATTTAAATTAAGGAAACAATCCCATTTACTGTCACATCAAAAAGAAGAAAATACATAGGAATAAACCTGTACTTGGAAAATTGTAAGACACTGATGAAAGAAACTGAAGCAACACAAACGATGGAAAGGTATACTGTGTTCTTGGATTGGAAGAATTAATATTGTTAAAATAACCATGCTACCCAGGGAAATCTACAGATTTAATACAATACCTATCGACACACCAAAGGTATTTTTCATGAAACTAGAACAAATAATTTTAAAATTGGTATGGAAACAGAAAAGACCCCAAATAGCCAAAACACTCTTGAGAAAGAACAGAGCTCAAGGAATCATGCACATTTACTTTAGACTATACTACAAAGCTACAGTAATCAAAACAGTGTGGTACTGGCACAAAAGCAGACACATAGATAAATGGAACAGAATAGACAGCCCAGAAATAAACCCAAACACTAATGGTCAATTAATCTATGACAAAGGAGGCATGGCTATATCATGGAGAAAATACAGTCTCTTCAATAAGTGGTGCTGAAAAACTGGACAGTTACATGTAAAATAACGAAATTAGAGCATTTTCTAATACCATATACAAAAATAAACTCAAAATGGATTAAAGACCGAAATGTAAGACCAGAAACCATAAAACTTCTAGAAGGAAACAGACAGAACACTCTTTGACATAAATTGTAGCAATATTTTTTTTGGATCTGTCTCCTAAAGCAAAGAAATAAAAACAAAAATAAACAAATGGGACCTAATTAAACTTAAAAGCTTTTGCACAGCAAAGGAAATCTTCAACAAAACGAAAAGGCAACCTACAGAATGTTTCAAGATTTTTTGTTTATTTTGGCTGTACAGCTTGTGGAATCCCAGCTCCCTGACAAGGGACTGAACCTGGGCCCTCAGCAGTAAAAGCGTGGAGTTGTAACCAATGGATCACCAGAGAATTCCCTCAAGTTATTTTTTGATTTCCCTTTTGATTTCTTCTTTCACCCACTGATTGTTTAGAAGTGTGTTGTTTAATTTCCACATATTTATAAGTATTCCAGCTTTACTTTGTCATTGATTTCTAATTTCATTCCACTGTGGTTGAAAATGATAGTTGGTATGATTTTGTAACTGAGTAGGACCCTATGGGGCCTTCATGGGACAGACACTTCCCCTCCCCCACTTTGGCCCAATGCCCTCCACCTGCCTCTTGTTTGTAGAGAAATTTCAGCCTCCTAAGCCTTCCTCAAGTTCCAAAGAATACATTTAATCAGAGAAATGAGAAAATGCAGAAGCAAAGGAAAATAGTCAAGCAAGACAAAATAATAATAGTTTAGCCATTAAACAAACTCAAGTACTTTTAGTTCCTATTCAAGGACTATAAATAATATCTGAGACACATTATTTGAGCTGTTTTGCAGATACTGAAACTCCCACCAGGTGGAAGAAGTTAACTACATGATGACCAGACTGTAGCTATGACATAAGCTGCTCCATCTTACACAATTGCAATAACTGGCTTCAAGGAAGTGGGAACAAACCAACCCTGGAATTGAAGATTAACTGTACTTAATCAAGATGATGCTGATCAGACCACCATATGACCAATTTCAAGATGATTGTTGGAGCTGAATGTGCTCTTCTACACGTAGAAACCCCCTCTCGCCTATGTACCCCTGAAACTCCCCTTTAAAAGCTCTTGTCCCCTGATGGGCAGTGAGGAGTTGGTTCCTTGGCACATGAGTTCACCTTCTGCCAAGTGTTGCCAGCTTTCTCAATAAATCTACTTTTTCTTTTACCCAACACTTATCTCTCAGTACAGTAAGTCCCCTAGATGTGAATGTGTCCATTCCAAGAATGTGTTCATAAGTCCAATTTGTTCATAAGTCCAGCAATGTTAGCCTAGGTAACCAACTAGCACAATCAGCTATATAGTATTGTACTGTAATAGGTTTATAATAATTTTCACACAAATAATACATAAAAAACACAAAAAATAAAGAAAAATTTTTAATCTTACAGTAAAATACCTTGAAAAGTACAGTAGTACAGTGCAACAGCTGGCATACAGGGGATGGCATCGGGCGAATAGGCAAGAAGAGTTACTGACTGGAGGTGGGAGATGGTAGAGCTGAAGGATCGTCAGCAGTAGGAGATGGAGGGCAAGCTGCAATTTCACTCTCGCCTGATGTTGATGGCCCAGGTTCTGGGTGCTTGCTGGATTCAATTCTATCTAATCTCTTGAAAAAATGATCCAGTAATATCTGGGTAGTGGCTCTTTTTTTCTCATCATAGACGACATGGTAGCACTGGATTGCATTCTGAATGGCTGCTGCAACTTTTGTATACCATTCTACATATGGGTCCTATGCCTCAAAAACTAACAGTGCCTAATCAAATAAAGAAAATCCCCTTGCCATTTCCTGCATCTTGAATCTCTTTGGTTCTTTGGTTACTTCTTCCTCTTGTCTCTCTTCATCCTTTCTCTGGTCCTCCAATTCCAACAGGTCTTCATTAGTAAGCTCCTTGTGTTGCACAGCAAGGAGTTCAATGAAGTCATCCTCTTGCAGATCTAGCTCCAGCTTCTTGCTGTGGGTCACTAAGTTGCTGAAGACCTCTTTGGACTCCTCATTCACCTTCTCAAATTCACGAAAATCATGAACAAACTGCAGGCAAAGGTTCTTCCAAACCCCATTCATGGTGACAGCTGTAACCTCAAACAAAGTCAATGATTTTATGGCCTTGTAGATGTCATAGTCCTTCCAAAATTGTTGTAATGTTGTTCCTGATTCATCTCTCGCCTTTACTGTCTGAGGAAAAATGTGACGTAAATAATATTTCTTGAAAGTCGCTATAACTCCCTGGTCCATAGGTTAGATGAGCGTCATAGTATTAGGTGGCAGATGCACTACTTTGACGGTGGGATGAATGTCGTCCACGAATGGGGGGCGGCCCGGAGCATTGTCAAGCAGTGAAAGAATGTTGAATAGGACGTGCTTTTCCAAACAATATTTCTGTACCTCCAGGATAAAGTGGTGGACAAACCAGTCCTGAGAAATGGCCTGCGTAACCCAGGATTTGGGGTTACTCTTCCACACAAAATGAAGAGAGCCCTTGGCTATGTTTTTAAGGGCTCTTAGGCTCTCTGAATGATAAAGAGAGGACTCAGCTTCACATTGCCAAAAGCATTGCCATCAAACAACAGAGTTATCCTATCCCTTGCTGATTTATAGCCTGGCATAAACTGTTCCACCTTACTGATGTAACTTCGGTCTGGCATCTTCTTCCAGTACAGTCTTGTCTCATCCATATTAAAAACCTGCTTGGGTAAACACATGCCTTCATCAATAATTTCTCGAAGCATTTCAGGAAATTACCGGGCAGCTACTGTATCTGCACTCCCTGCTTCATGACTTACTGTTTTTTCTTTTTTAATATCTTTATTGGAGTATAATTGCTTTACAATGGTGTGTTAATTTCTGCTTTATAACAAAGTGAATCAGTTATACATATACATATGTTCCTATATCTCTTCCCTCTTGCGTCTCCCTCCCTCCCACCCTACCTATCCCACCACTCTAGGTGGTCACAAACCACAAGCTGATCTCCCTGTGCTATGCAGGTGCTTCCCAATAGCTATCTATTTTACGTTTGGTAGTGTATACATGTCCATGCCACTCTCTTGCTTTGTCACAGCTTACCGTTCCCCCTTCCTATATCCTCAAGTCCATTCTCTAGGTCTGTGTCTTTATTACCGTGTTACCCCTAGGTTCTTCATGACCCTTTTTTTCCCCCCTAAATTCCATATATATGTGTTAGCATACAGTATTTGTTTTTCTCTTTCTGACTACTTCACTCTGTATGACAGACTCTAGGTCTATCCACTTCATTACAAATAGCTCAATTTCGTTTCTTTCTATGGCTGAGTAATATTCCATTGTATATATGTGCCACATCTTCTTTATCCATTCATCCAATGATGGACACTTAGGTTGCTTCCATGTCCTGGCTATTGTAAATAGAGCTGCAATGAACATTTTGGTACATGACTCTTTTTGAATTATGGTTTTCTCAGGGTATATGCCCAGTAGTGGGATTGCTGGGTCGTATGGTAGTTCAATCTGTAGTTTCTTAAGGAACCTCCATACTGTTCTCCATAGTGGCTGTATCAATTTACATTCCCACCAACAGTGCAAGAGGGACCCCACACCCTCTCTAGCATTTATTGTTTCTAGATTTTTTGATGATGGCCATTCTGACTGGTGTGAGATGATATCTAATTGGAGTTTTGATTTCTCTAATGATAAATGATGTTGAGCATTCTTTCATGTGTTTGTTGGCAGTCTGTATATCTTCTTTGGAGAAATGTCTATTTACGTCTTCTGCCCATTTTTGGATTGGGTTGTTTGTTTTTTTGTTATTGAGCTGCATGAGCTGCTTTAAATTTTGGAAATTAATCCTTTGTCAGTTGCTTCATTTGCAAATATTTTCTCCCATTCTGAGGGTTGTCTTTTGGTCTTGTTTATGGTTTCCTTTGCTGTGCAAAAGCTTTGAAGTTTAATTAGGTCCCATTTGTTTATTTTTGTTTTTATTTCCATTTCTCTAGGAAGTGGGTCAAAAAGGATCGTGCTGTGATTTATGTCCTAGAGTGTTCTGCCTAAGTTTTCTTCTAAGAGTTTGATAGTTTCTGGCCTTACATTTATGTCTTTAATCCATTTTGAGCTTATTTTTGTGTATGGTGTTAGGGAGTGTTCTAATCTCATACATTTACATGTACCTGTCCAGTTTTCCCAGCACCACATATTGAAGAGGCTGTCCTCTCTCCACTGTACATTTTTGCATCCTTTATCAAAGATAAGGTGACCATATGTTCATGGGTTTACCTCTGGGGTTTCTATCCGGTTCCATTGATCTATATTTCTGTTTTTGTGCCAGCACCATACTGTCTTGATTACTGTAGCTTTTTGTATAGTCTGAAGTCAGGGAGCCTGATTCCTCCAGGTCCATTTTTCTTTCTCAAGATTGATTTGGCTATTCGGGGTCTTTAGTGTTTCCATACAAATTGTGAAATTTATTGTTCTAGTTCTGTGAAAAAGGCCAGTGGTAGTTTGATAGAGATTGCATTGAATCTGTAGATTGCTTTGGGTAGTAGAGTCATTTTCACAATGTTGATTCTTCCAATCCAAGAACATGGTATATCTCTCCATCTATTTGTATCATGTTTAATTTCTTTCATCAGTGTCTTATAATTTTCTGCATACAGGTCTTTTGTCTCCTTAGGTAGGTTTATTCCTAGATATTTTATTCTTTTTGTTGCCATGGTAAATGGGACTGTTTTCAGAATTTCACTTTCAGATTTTTCATCATTAGTGTATAGGAATGCCAGAGGCTTATGTACATTAATTTTGTATCTTGCTACTTTACCAAATACATTGATTAGCTGTATTAGTTTTCTTTTTTTTTTAACATCTTTATTGTGGTATAATTGCTTTACAATGGTGTGTTAGTTTCTGCTTTATAACAGAGTGAATCAGTCATACATAAACATATGTTCCCATATGTCTTCCCTCTTGCGTCTCCCTCCCTCCCACCCTCCCTATCCCACCCCTCCAGGCTGTCACAAAGCACCGAGCCAATATCCCTGTGCCATGCGGCTGCTTCCCACTAGCTATCTACCTTACTACGTTTGTTAGTGTGTATGTGCCCATGACTCTCTCTCGCCCTGTCACAGCTCACCCTTCCCCCTCCCCATAACCTCAAGTCCGTTCTCTAGGAGGTCTGCGTCTTTATTCCTGCTTTACCCCTAGGTTCTTCATGACATTTTTTTTTCTTAAATTCCATATATATGTGTTAGCATATGGTATTTGTCTTTTTCTTTCTGACTTACTTCACTCTGTATGACAGACTCTAGGTCTATCCACCTCATTACAAATAGCTCAATTTCATTTCTTTTTATGGCTGAGTAATATTCCATTGTATATATGTGCCACATCTTCTTTATCCATTCATCCGATGATGGGCACTTAGGTTGTTTCCATCTCTGGGCTATTGTAAATAGAGCTGCAATGAACATTTTGGTACATGACTCTTTTTGAGTTTTGGTTTTCTCAGGGTATATGCCCAGTAGTGGGATTGCTGGGTCATATGGTAGTTCCATTTGTAGTTTTTTAAGGAACCTCCATACTGTCCTCCATAGTGGCTGTACCAATTCACATTCCCACAAGCAGTGCAAGAGTGTACCCTTTTCTCCACACCCTCTCCAGCATTTATTGTTTCTAGATTTTTTCATGATGGCCATTCTGACTGGTGTGAGATGATATCTCATTGTAGTTTTGATTTGCATTTCTCTAATGATTAATGATGTTGAGCATTCTTTCATGTGTTTGTTGGCAGTCTGTATATCTTCTTTAGAGAAATGTCTATTTAGGTCTTCTGCCCATTTTTGGATTGGGTTTTTTGTTTTCTTGTTATTGAGCTGCATGAGCTGCTTGTAAATTTTGGAGATTAATCCTTTGTCAGTTGCTTCATTTGCAAATATTTTTTCCCATTCTGAGGGTTGTCTTTTGGTCTTGTTTATGGTTTCCTTTGCTGTGCAAAAGCTTTGAAGTTTCATTAGATCCCATTTGTTTTTATTTCCATTACTCTAGGAGGTGGGTCAGAAAGGATCTTGCTGTGATTTATGTCATAGAGTGTTCTGCCTATGTTTTCCTCTAAGAGTTTGATAGTTTCTGGCCTTACATTTATGTCTTTAATCCATTTTGAGCTTATTTTTGTGTATGGAGTTAGGGAGTGATCTAATCTCATACTTTTACATGTACCTGTCCAGTTTTCCCAGCACCACTTATTGAAGAGGCTGTCCTTTCTCCACTGTACATTACTGCCACCTTTATCAAAGATAAGGTGTCCATATGTGCATGGGTTTATCTCTGGGCTTTCTATCCTGTTCCATTGATCTATCTTTCTGTTTTTGTGCCAGTACCATACTGTCTTGATAACTGTAGCTTTGTAGTATAGTCTGAAGTCAGGGAGCCTGATTCCTCCAATTCCTTATTTTGTTCTCAAGATTGCTTTGGCTATTCGGGGTCTTTTGTGTTTCCATACAAATTGCAAAATATTTTGTTCTAGTTCTGTGAAAAATGCCAGTGGTAGTTTGATAGGGATTGCATTGAATCTGTAGATTGCTTTGGGTAGTAGAGTCATTTTCACAATGTTGATTCTTCCAATCCAAGAACATGGTATATCTCTCCATCTATTTGTATCATCTTTAATTTCTTTCATCAGTGTCTTATAATTTTCTGCATACAGGTCTTTTGTCTCCTTAGGTAGGTTTATTCCTAGATATTTTATTCTTTTTGTTGCAATGGTAAATGGGAGTGTTTTCTTGATTTCACTTTCAGATTTTTCATCATTAGTATATAGGAATGCCAGAGATTTCTGTGCATTAATTTTGTATCCTGCCACTTTACCAAATTCATTGATTAGCTCTAGTAGTTTTCTGGTAGCATCTTTAGGGTTCTCTAAGTATAGGATCATGTCATCTGCAAACAGTGACAGCTTTACTTCTTCTTTTCTGATTTGAATTCCTATTATTTCTTTGTCTTCTCTGATTGCTGTGGCTAAAACTTCCAAAACTATGTTGAATAAGAGTGGTGAGAGTGGGCAACCTTGTCTTGTTCCTGTTCTTAGTGGAAATGGTTTCAGTTTTTCACCATTGAGGATGATGTTGCCTTTGGGTTTTCATATATGGCCTTTATTATGTTGAGGAAAGTTCCGTCTATGTCTACTCTCTGAAGGGCTTTTATCATAAATTTGTGTTGAATTTTGTCGAAGGATTTCTCTGCATCTTTTGATATGATCATATGGCTTTTCTCCTTCATTGTGTTAATTTGGTGTATCACATTGATTGATTTGCATATATTGAAGAGTCCTTGCATTCCTGGAATAAACTCCACTTGATCATAGCGTATGATCCTTTTAATGTGCTGTTGGATTCTGTTTGTTGAGGATATTTATATCTATGTTCATTAGTGATATTGGCCTGTAATTTTCTTTCTCTATGACATCCTTGTCTCGTTTTGGTATAAGGCGGATGGTGGCCTTGTAGAATGAGTTTGGGAGTGTTCCTCCCTCTGCTATATTTTGGAAAAGTTTGAGAAGGTAGGTGTTAACTCTTCTGTAAATGTTTGATAGAATTCGCCTGTGAAGCCATCTGGTCCTGGGCTTTTGTTTGTTGGAGGATTTTTAATCACAGTTTCAATTTCAGTGCCTGTGATTGGTCTGTTCATATTTTCTATTTCTTCCTGATTCAGTCGTGGCAGGTTGTGCATTTCTAAGAATTTGTCCATTTCTTCCAGGTTGTCCATTTTATTGGCATAGTGTTGCTTGTAGTAATCTCTCATGATACTTTGTATTTCTGCAGTGTCAGTTGTTACTTCTCCTTTTTCATTTCTAATTCTATTGATTTGAGTCTTCTCCCTTTTTTTCTTGATGAGTCTGGCTAATGTTTTATCAATTCTGTTTATCTTCTCAAAGAAGCAGCTTTTAATTTTATTGGTCTTTGCTATCATTTCCTTCATTTCTTTGTCATTTATTTGTGATGTGATTTTTATGATTTCTTTCTTTCTGCTATCTTTGGGTTTTTTTTTTGTTCTTCTTTCTCTAATTGCTTTAGGTGCAAGATTATGTTGTTTGTTTGAGGTGTTTCCTATTTTTTAAGGTAGGATTGTATTGCTGTAAACTTTCCTGTAAGAACTGCTTTTGCTGCATCCCTTAAGTTTTGGGTCATAGTATGTCCATTGTCATTTGTTTCTAGGTATTTTTTGATTTCTTCTTTGATTTCTTCAGTGATCACTTCGTTATTAAGTAGTGTATTGTTTAGCCTCCATGTGTTTGTATTTTTTACAGATCTTTTCCTGTAATTGATATCTAGTCTCATAGTGTTGTTGTCAGAAAAGATACTTGATATGACTTCAGTTTTTTTAAATTTACCAAGGCTTGATTTGTGACCCAAGTTATGATCTATCCTGGAGAATGTTCCATGAGCACTTGAGAAAAATGTGTATTCTGTTGTTTTTGGATGGAATGTCCTATAAATATCACTTAAGTCCGTCTTGTCTAATGTATTATTTAAAGTTTGTGTTTCCTTATTCATTTTCATTTTGGATGATCTCTGCATTTTTGAAAGTGTGGTGTTAAAGTCCCCTACTATGAATCTGTTGCTGTCGATTTCCCCTTTTATGGCTGTTAGTGTTTGCCTTATGTATTGAGGTACTCCTATGTTGGGTGAATAAATATTTACAATTGTTATATCTTCTTCTTGGCTCGATCCCTTGATCATTATGTAGTGTCCTTCTTTGTCTCTTGTAATAGTCTTTATTTTAAAGTCTATTTTGTCTGATATGAGAATTGCTACTCCAGCTTTCTTTTGATTTCCATTTGCATGGAATATCTTTTTCCATCCCCTCACTTTCAGTCTATATGTGTCCCTAGGTCTGAAGTGGGTCTCTTGTAGACAGCATATGTATGGATCTTTTTTTTGTATCCATTCAGCCAGTCTGTGTCTTTTGGTGGGAGCATTTAGTCCATTTACATGTAAGGTAATTATCGATATGTATGTTCCTATTCCCATTTTCTTAATTGTTTTGGGTTTGTTTTTGTAGGTCTCTTCCTTCTCTTGTGTTTCTTGCCTAGGGAATTTCCTTTAGCATTTGTTGTAAAGCTGGTTTGGTGGTGCTGAACTCTCTCAGCTTTTGCTTGTCTGTAAAATTTTTGTTTCTCCATCAAATCTGAATGAGATCCTTGCTTGTTAGAGTAATTTTGGTTATAAATTTTTCTCCTTCATCACTTTAATTATGTCCTTCCACTCCCTTCTGGCTTGCAGAGCTTCTGCTGAAAGGTCAGCTGTTAGCGTATGGGGATTCTCTTGTGTCACCACTTACTTTTATGTTGTGAAGGTTGGCTCTAGCCTTGAACCAATGAAACCAACCATGGGTGGCATTAAACGGTGAGCCCTCTGAATCTTCACTGTGTTTTTTCTTCAAGTCTTCATAAAGGCTTTTAGCTTTCTTTTGAATCAGTATTAAGCTGAGTGAGACTTAATGCTGATGCTGATCCTGCGTCTACACACTGAGAAGTTTCTCCATCTTCTCCATCATTTTTCCATGCTTCTTCAATATTATTGTTGATTTCATTGGCACAACAGACTTCACATGTTCCATGATCTTGTCCTTGTCCTTTAGAATCATTGCTGTGGTTGAATGATTCATGTTATATGAGCAAGCGATGTCTACCATCTTTTCACCTTGCTTCACTCTCTCAATTATTTTCACTTTTCTTTCCATCGTTATCACTTGGCACTCCTTAGCAGTATCAGCTATGTCACTGCTGCTTTTATGCTTGCTTCCAGATATCCTGGCCTTAAGATAAAGATACTGTACTACTGTACTCTATACAGTACTGTACAATAAAGTACACAAAAGCACGACCAATTGAAGAGGATGCACGCACATGACAGTGTACGCCAGACCCACGAACTAACTTAACGTGATTGGACATGAAGTTCATGTTTGCATCTTTGAAAGTTTGCAACTTGAAGTTTCATATGTAGGGGAATTACTGTAGATTCATTCGTATTATTTTTTAGATTACACATGTAAGTGATATCATATAGTATTTGTCTTTCCCTCTCTGACTTACTTCACTAAGTATATTTTCTAGCTTTATCCATGTTGCTGCCAATGGCAATATTTTATTTTTTTAAATAATAGTTGATTTTCAATACTGTGTTTGTTTCAGGTTCACAGCAAAGTGATTCGGATGTATCTATAGATCGATAGATCAATAGATCGATCAATAGATAGATAGATAGATTTGTCTTTCTTTGTCTGACTTACTTCACGAAGTATAATATCCTCTAGGTCCATCCATGTTGCTGCAAATGGCAATATTTCAACATTTTTTATGACGAAGTAATATTACATTGTATACATATACAATATGTTCTTAAGCCAATAATCTATTGATGGGCACGAGGGTTGTTTCCATGTCTTGGTTATTGTAAATAGTGCTACTATGAACATTGGGGTGATGTATTTTTTCAAATTACAGTTTTCATATTTTCCAGATATATGCCCAGGAGTGGAATTGCAAGATCATATGGTAGCTCTATTTTTAGTTTTTAAGGAAATTCCGTACTGTTTTCCACAGTGGCTGCACCAATTCAGATTCCCACCAATAGTGACAGTGGTTTCCTTTTTCTCCACACCCTCTCCAGCATGTATTAATTGTATTTTTTTGATGATAGCCATTCTGACAGTTGTGAGATGATACTTCATTGTAGTTTTGATTTGCATTTCTCTAATAATTAGTGATGATGAGCATCTTTTCACATGCCTGTAGGCCATCTGTATGTCTTCTTTGGAGAAATGTCTATTTAGGTCTTTTGCCCATTCTTTGATCAGATTGTTTTTTGATATTGTGTTGTATGAACTTTTGTGTATATATATATATATATATATATATATATATATATATATATATATATATATATATTTACATCTTTATTGGGGTATAATTGCTTTACAATGGTGTGTTAGTTTCTACTTTATAACAAAGTGATTCAGTTATACATATACATATGTTCCCATATCGCTTCCCTCTTGTGTCTCCCTCCATCCCACACTCCCTATCCCACCCCTCCAGGTGGTCACAAAGCACCAAGCTGATCTCCCTGTGCTATGCGGCTGCTTCCCACTAGCTATCTACCTTACGTTTGGTAGTGTATATATGTCCATGCCTCTCTCTCGCTTTGTCACAGATCACACTTCCCCTACCCATATCCTCAAGTCCGTTCTCTAGTAGGACTGTGTCTTTATTCCTGTCTTACCCCTAGATTCTTCATGACAATTTTTTTCTTAAATTCCATATATATGTGTTAGCATACGGTATTTGTCTTTTTCTTTCTGACTTACTTCATTCTGTATGACAGACTCTAGGTCTAGCCACCTCATTACAAATAGCTCAATTTCGTTTCTTTTTATGGCTGAGTAATATTCCATTGTATATATGTGCCATATCTTCTTTATACATTCATCCGATGATGGGCACTTAGGTTGTTTCCATCTCCGGGCTATTATAAACAGAGCGGCAATGAACATTTTGGTACATGACTCTTTTTGAATTATGGTTTTCTCAGGGTATATGCCCAGTAGTGGGATTGCTGGGTCATATGGTAGTTCTATCTGTAGTTTCTTAAGGAACCTCCATACTGTTCTCCATAGTGGCCGTACCTATTCACATTCCCACAAGCAGTGCAAAAGTGTTCCCTTTTCTCCACACCCTCTCCAGCATTTATTGTTTCTAGATTTTTTGATGATGGACATTCTGACCAGTGTGAGATGATATCTCATTGTAGTTTTGATTTGCATTTCTCTAATGATTAATGATGTTGAGCATTCTTTCATGTGTTTGTTGGCAGTCTGTATATCTTCTTTGGTAAATGTCTATTTAGGTCTTCTGCCCATTTTTGGATTGGGTTGTTTGTTTTTTTGTTATTGAGCTGCATGAGCTGCTTGTAATTTTTGGAAATTAATTCTTTGTCAGTTGCTTCATTTGCAAATATTTTCTACCATTCTGAGGGTTGTCTTTTGGTCTTGTTTATGGTTTCCTTTGCTGTGCAAAAGATTTTAAGTTTCATTAGGTCCCGTTTGTTTACTTTTGTTTTTATTTCCATTTCTCTAGGAGGTGGGTCAAAAAGGTTCTTGCTGTGATTTATGTCATAGAGTGACCTGCCTAAGTTTTCCTCTAAGAGTTTAATAGTTTATGGCCTTACATTTAGGTCTTTAATCCATTTTGAGCTTATTTTTTTGTATAGTGTTAGGGCGTGATCTAATCTCATACTTTTACATGTATCTGTACAGTTTTCCCAGCACCACTTCTTGAAGAGGCTCTCCTTTCTCCACTGTACATTCCTGTCTCCTTTATGAAAGATCAGGTGACCATATGTGCGTGGGTTTATCTCTGGTCTTTCTATCCTGCTCCATTTATCTCTCTTTCTGTTTTTTGCCATGACCATACTCTCTTGATTACTGTCGCTTTGTAGTATAGTCTGAAGTCAGGAAGCCTGATTCCTCCAGCTCTGTTTTTCATTCTCAAGATTGCCTTGGCTATTCAGAGTCTTTTGTGTTTCCATACAAATTGTGAAATTTTTTGTTCTAGTTCTGTGAAAAATGCCAGTGGTAGTTTGATAGGGATTGCATTCAATCTGTAGATTGCTTTGGGTAGTAGAGTCATTTTCACAATGTTGATTCTTCCAATCCAAGAACATGGTATATCTCTCCATCTATTTGTATCATCTTTAATTTCTTTCATCAGTGTCTTATAATTTTCTGCATACAGGACTTTTGTCTCCACAGGTAGGTTTATTCCTAGATATTTTATTCTTTGTTGCAATGGTAAATGGGAGTGTTTTCTTGATTTCAGTTTCAGATTTTTCATCATTAGTGTATAGGAATGCAAGAGATTTCTGTGCATTAATTTTGTATCCTGCCACTTTACCAAATTCATTGATTACCTCTAGTAGTTTTCTGGTAGCATCTTTAGGGTTCTCTAAGTATAGTATCATGTCATCTGCAAACAGTGACAGCTTTACTTCTTTTTTTCTGATTTGTATTCCTTTTATTTCCTTTTCTTCTCGGATTGCTGTGGCTAAAACTTCCAAAACTATGTTGAATAAGAGTGGTGAGAGTGGGCAACCTTGTTTTGTTCCTGATCTTAGTGGAAATGCTTTCAGTTTTTAACCGTTGAGGATGATGTTGGCTGTGGGTTTGTCATATACAGCCTTTATTATGTTGAGGAAAGTTCCCTCTATGCCTGCTTTCTGCAGGGTTTTTATCATAAATGGGTATTGAATTTTGTCAAAAGCTTTCTCTGCATCTATTGAGATGATCGTATGGTTTTTCTCCTTCAATTTGTTAATACGGATTATCACATTGATTGATTTGTGTATATTGAAGAATCCTTGCATTCCTGGAAGGAACCTCAGTTGATCATGGTGTATGATCCTTTTAATGTGCTGTTGGATTCTGTTTGCTAGTATTTTGTTGAGATTTTTGCATCTATGTTCATCAGTGATATTGGCCTATAGTTTCCTTTCTTTGTGACATCCCTGTCTGATTTTGGTAGCAAGGTCATGGTGGCCTTGTAGAATGAATTTGGGAGTATTCCTCCCTCTGTTATATTTTGGAAGAGATTGAGAAGGATAGGTGTTAGCTCTTCTCTAAATGTTTGATAGAATTGTCCTGTGAAGCCATCTGATCCTGGGCTTTTGTTTGTTGGAAGATTTTTAATCAGAGTTTCAATTTCAGTGCTTGTGATTGGTCTGTTCATATTTTCTATTTCTTCCTGATTCAGTCTTGGCAGGTTGTGCATTTCTAAGAATTTGTCCATTTCTTCCAGGTTGTCCGTTTTATTGGCATAGAGTTGCTTGTAGGAATCTCTCCTGATCTTTTGTGTTTCTGCAGTGTCAGTTGTTACTTCTCCTTTTTCATTCCTAATTCTATTGATTTGAGTCTTCTCCCTTTTTTTCTTGATGAGTCAGGCTAGTGGTTTATGTAGTTTATCTTCTCAAAGAACCAGCTTTTAGTTTTATTGATCTTTGCTCTCATTTCCTTCATTTCTTTTTCATTTATTTGTGATTTGATTTTTATGATTTCTTTCCTTCTGCTAAATTTGGGGTTTTTTTGTTCTTCTTTCTCTAATTGCTTTAGGTGCAAGGTTAGGTTGTTTATTTGAGATGTTTCCTGTTTCTTAAGGTGGGCTTGTATTGCTATAAACTTCCCTGTTAGAACTGCTTTTGCTGTATCCCATAGGTATTGGGTCGTCGTGTCTCCATTGTCATTTGTTTCTAGGTATTTTTTAATTTCCTCTTTGATTTCTTCAGTGGTCACTTCGTTATTAAGTAGTGTATTGTTCAGCCTCCATGTGTTTGTATTTTTTACAGCCCTTTTCCTGTAATTCATATCTAGTCTTATGGCATTGTGATCAGAAAAGATACTTGATACAATTTCAATTTTCTTAAATTTACCAAGGCTTGATTTGTGACCCAAGAATTGATGTATCCTGGAGAATGTTCCATGAGCACTTGAGAAAAATGAGTATTTTGTTGTTTTCGGATGGAGTGTCCTTTAAATATCAATTAAGTCCATCTTGTTTAATGTACCATTTAAGCTTGTGTTTCCTTATTTATTTTCATTTTGGATGATCTGTCCATTGGTGAAAGTGGGATGTTGAAGTCCCCTACTACGAATGTGTTACTGTCGATTTCCCCTTTTATGGCTGTTAGTATTTGCCTTATGTATTGAGGTGCTCCTATGTTGGGTGAATAAATATTTACAATTGTTATATCTTCTTCTTGGATCGATCCCTTGATCATTATGTAGTGTCCTTCTTTGTCTCTTGTAATAGTCTTTATTTTAAAGTCTATTTTGTCTAATATGAGAAATGCTACTTCAGCTTCCTTTTGGTTTCCATTTGCATGGAATATCTTTTTCCTTCCCCTTACTTTCAGTCTGTATGTGTCTCTAGGTCTGAAGTGGGTCTCTTGTAGACAGCATATGTATGGGTCTTGTTTTTGTATCCTTTCAGCCAGTCTGTGTCTTTTGGTGGGAGCCTTTAGTCCATTTGCCTTTAAGGTAATTATCGATATGTATGCTCCTATTCCCATTTTCTATATTGTTTTTGGGTTCATTATTGTAGGTTTTTCCTTCTCTTGTGTTTGTTCCCTAGAGAACTTCCTTTAGCATTTGTTGTAAAGCTGGTTTGGTGGTGCTGAACTCTCTCAGCTTTTGCTTGTCTGTAAAGCTTTTAATATCTCCATCAAATCTGAATGAGATCCTTGCTGGGTAGAGTAATCTTTGTTGCAGGTTTTTCTCCTTCATCACTTTAAATATGTCCTGCCACTCCCTTCTGGCTTGCAGTGTTTCTGCTGAAAGGTCAGCTGTTAACCTTATGGGGATTCCCTTGTGTGTTATTTGCTGTTTTTCCCTTGCTTCTTTTAATATGCTTTCTTTGTATTTAATTTTTTACAGTTTGATTAATATGTGCCTTGGCATATTTCTCCTTGGATTTATCCTGTATGGGACTCTGTGTGCTTCCTGGACTTGATTAACTATTTCCTTTCCCATATAAGGGAAATTTTCAACTATAATCTCTTCAGTTATTTTCTCAGTCCTTTTCTTTTCCTCTTCTTCTTCTGGAACTCCTATAATTCGAATGTTGGTGTGTTTAATGTTGTCCCAGAGGTCTCTGAGACTGTCCTCAGTTCTTTTCATTCCTTTTTCTTTATTCTGCTCTGCAGTAGCTATTTCAACTATTTTACCTTCCAGATCACTTATCCATTCTTCTGCCTCAGTTATTCTGCTATTGGTCCCATCTAGAGCATTTTTCATTTCATTTATTGTGTTATTCATCATTGTTTCTTTCATCTTTATTTCTTCTAGGTCCTCGTTAAATGTTTCTTGCATTTTGTCTATTCTATTTCCAAGATTTTGGATCTTCTTTGCTATCATTATTCTGAATCCTTTTTCAGGTAGACTGCCTATTTCCTCTTCATTTGTTAGGTCTTGTGGGTTTTTTTCTTGCTCCTTCTTCTGCAGTGTGTTTTTCTGTCTTCTCATTTTGTTTATCTTACTGTGTTTGGGGTCTCCTTTTTGCAGGCTACAGGTTTGTAGTTCCCATTATTTTTGGCATCTGTCCCCAGTGGCTAAGATTGGTTCAGTGGGTTGTGTAGGCTTCCTGGTGGAGGGGACTAGTGCCTGTGTTTTGGTGGATGAGGCTGGACCTTGTCTCTCTGGTGGGCAGGTCCACACCTGGTGGTGAGTTTTCAGGTGTCTGTGGACTTATTATGATTATAGGCAGCCTGTCTGTTAATGGGTGGGGTTGTGTTCCTGTTTTGCTAGTTGTTTGGCATAGGGTGTCCAGTACTGTAGGTTGCTGGTCATTGAGTGCAGCTGGGTGCTGGCGTTGAGATGGAGATCTCTGCGAGATTTTCCCCATTTGATATTATGTGGATCTGGGAGGTCTCTTGTTGACCAGTGTCCTGAAGTTGGCTCTCCCACCTCAGAGGCACAGCACTGACTCCTGGCTGCAGCACGAAGAGCATTTCATCCACACAACTCAGAATAAAAGGGAGAAAATGTAGAGAGAAATAATTAGTAGAAGTAGGAAGAGAGAAAGAAAGAAAGAGAGAAAGGAAGGGGGAGGGTGGGAGGGAGGGAGGGAGGAAGGAAGGAAGGAAGGAAGGACAGAAGGAAGGAAGGAAGAAAGAAAGAAGAAAAGAAGGAAAGAAGGAAGGAAATAAAGAAAGGAGGGAGCGAGGGATGGTGGGAGGGAGGGAAGGATGGTGGAAGGAAGGAAGGAAGGAGGGATGGAAAGAAAAAAGAAAGAAAGAAAGAAGGTAAAGTAAAGTAAAATATAATAAAGTTATTAAATTAAAAAATAATTATTAAGAAAAAAATACGGACGGATAGAACCTTAGGACAAATGGTGGAAGCAAACTATACAGACAAAATCTCATACAGAAGCATACACATACACACTCACAAAAAGAGGAAACGGGGAAAAAATCATAAATCTTGCTCTAAAGTCCACCTCCTCAATTTGGGATGATTCGTTTTCTAAAGGAGGGAAGGAAGGAAAGAAAGAAAGAAAGAAGGAAAGAAAGAAAGAAAGAAGATAAAGTAAAATAAAATAAAGTTATTGAAATAAAAAATAATTATTAAGAAATAAAACACGGACGGATAGAACCCTATGGCAAATGGTGGAAGCAAAGCTATACAGACAAAATCTCACACAGAAGCATACATCTACACACTCACAGAAAGAGGATAAGGGGAAAAAATTATAAATCTTGCTCTCAAAGTCCACCTTCTCAATTTGGGATGATTCTTTGTCTATTCATGTATTCCGCAGATGCAGTGTACATCAAGTTGATTGTGGAGCTTTAATCCGCTGCTTCTGAGGCTGCTGGGAGAGATTTCCCTTTCTCTTCTTTGTTCTCACAGCTCCCAGGGGCTCAGCTTTGGATCTGGCCCCACCTCTGCGCGTAGGTCGCCGGAGGGCATCTGTTCTTCACTCAGACTGGACGGGGTTAAAGGAGCTGCTGATTTGGGGTCTCTGGCTCACTCAGGCCACGGGGAGGGAGGGGCATGGAGTGCGGGGTGAGCCTGCGGCGGCAGAGGCCAGCATGACATTGCACCAGCCTGAGGCTCGCCATGCGTTCTCCTGGGGAAGTTGTTCCTGGATCCCGGGAACCTGGCAGTGGCGGGCTGCACAGGCTCCCAGGAAGGGAGGTGTGGATAGTGACTGGTACTGGCACACAGGCTTCTTGGTGGCAGCAGCAGTAGCCTTAGCATCTCCTGCCCGTCTGTGGGATCTGCGCTTTTAGCCGTGGCTCGTGCCCATCTCTGGAGCTCCTTTAAGCAGCGCTCTTAATCCCCTCTCCTCACGCACCAGGAATCAAAGAGGGAAGAAATAGTCTCTTGTCTCTTTGGCAGCTCCAGACCTTTTTCCCGGACTCCCTCCCGGCTAGCCATGGTGCACTAACCCCTTCAGGCTGTGTTCACGCCACCAACCCCAGTCCTCTCCTTGCACTCCAACCAAAGCCCGAGCCTCAGCTCGCAGCCCCGCCCGCCCCGGCGGTGAGCAGACAAGCCTCTCGGGCTGCTGAGTGCCAGTCAGCACCACTCCTCTGTGCGGGAATCTCCCCGCTTTGCCCTCCACACCTGTGTTGCTGCGCTCTCTTCCGTGGCACCACGGCTCCCCCGCACCCACCACCCACAGTCTCCACCTGCAAAGGGACTTCCTAGTGTGTGGAAACCTTTCCTCCTTCACAGCTCCCTCCCACTGGTGCAGGTCCCGTCCCTATTCTTTTGTCTCCTTTTTTTCTTTTGCCCTACCCAGGTACGTGGGGAGTTTCTTGCCTTTTGGGAGGTCTGAGGTGTTCTGCCAGCGTTCAGTAGGTGTTCTGTAGGAGTTGTTCCACGTGTAGATGTATTTCTGGTGTATCTGTGGGGAGGAAGGTGATCTCTGCGTCTTACTCTTCTGCCATCTTCCCCCTGATGGGCTGTATATTTTGGATATTAACCCCTTGTCATTTGCATTGTTTGTGAATATTTTCTCTCATTTCATAGGTTTTTTGTTTTGTTGATGGTTTACTTTGCTGTGCAAAAACTTTTAAATTTGATTATGTCTGCATTGTTTATTTTTGCTTTTATTTGTTTCACTTTTGGAGACCGATCTAAGAAAGTATTGCTACTACTTATGTCAAAGAGTGTTTTGCCTACATTCTCTTCTAGGAGTTTTATGGTGTCATGTCTTATATTTAGGTCTTTACCATTTTGAGGTAATTTTTGTATATGGTATGAGGGAGTATTCTAATTTTATTGATTTACATGCAGTTGTCCAGCTTTCCCAGCACCACTTGTTGAAGAGACTGTCTTTTCTCCATTGTATATTCTTGCTGCCTTTGTCATAGATAAATTGACTGCAGGTGTGTGGGTTTATTTCTGGGCTCTCTATTCTGTTACATTGATCTATATGTCTATTTTTGTGCCAATACCACATTGTTTAGATAACTGCAGCTTTGTAGAATAGGCTGAAGAGTGGAAGGGTTATACCTCCAACTTTGTTTTTTTTCCTCAGGATTGCTTGGTGTATTCAGGGACTTGTTGTACCATATAAATTTTAGGATTATTTTTTCCAATTCTGTGAATAATGTCCTGGGTATTTTGATAGGGGTTGCATTAAATCTGTTGATTGCTTTGTGTAGTATGGCCATTTTAACAATATTAATTCTTCCAATACAAGAACACAGGGTATATTTCCATTTCTTTGAATCATCTTCAATTTCCTTCATCAATATTTTATAGTTTTCAGCACATATGTCTTTCACCTCCTTATTTAAGTTTATTCCTAGGTATTTTTTGATATAATTTTAAACAGGATAGTTTTTTTACTTTTCCTTTCTGATATTTCATTATTAGTGTGAAGAAATGCAACAGAGTTCTGTATATTAATTTTGTATCCTGCTACCTTTCTCGGTTCATCTATTAGCTCTAAGAATTTTGGGGTGGGAATTTTAGGGTCTGTATATAAATTATCATGTCATCTACAAATAGTGACAATTTTACCTCTTTTCTTCCAATTTGAATACATTTTATTTATTTTTCTTGTCTGACTGCTGTGGCTAGGATTTCCAATACTATGTTGAATAAAAGCGGTGAAGAGTGGGCATCCTTGTCTTGTTCCTGAATTTAGGAAGAAGGCTTTCCATTGAGTATGATGTTGGCTGTGGTTTTGAAGTAAATGGCATTATGTTGAGATATGCTCCCTCTAGACCCACTTTGATGAGAGTTTTGATCATGAATGGATGTTGAATTTTGTTCGAATGCTTTTTCTGTTTCTATTGAGATGATCATGTGTTTTTCTTGTTGTTGTTGTTAATGTGGTGTATCACATTGATTGAAATGCTTATGGTGAACCATCCTTGTGACCCTGGAGTGAATCCCACTTGATCATGGTGTATGATTCTTTTTTTAAAAACAATTTATTTATTTATTTATTTGGCTGTGCCAGGTCTTAGTTGCGGCACAAGGGATCTTCACTGTGGCATGTGAGATCTTTAGTTGCAGCATGTGGGATCTTTAGCTGCACCACATGAACTCTTAGTTGCAGCATGTGGGATCTAGTTCCCTGATCAGGGATCAAACCTGGGCCCCCTGCATTGGGAGAGTGGAGTCCCAGCTACTGGACCACCAGGGAAGTCCCATGATTCTTTTTATGTATTGCTGGATTTGGTTTGCTAAAATTTTGCTGAGGATTTTTGCATCTATATTCATCAAATATACTGGCCTGTAATTTTTTTTTATAGTGTCTTTGTCTGGTTTAGGTATCAGGATGGTGGTGGCTTCATAGCATGGCTTTGGGAATGTTTCCTCCTCTTCTATCTTTTGTGATGGTTTCAGAAGGATAGGTATAAATTATTGTTTGTATATTTGCTTGAATTCCCCAGTGAAGCCATCAGGTCCTGGACTTTCGTTTGCAGGAAGTTTTTTGTTTGTTTGTTTTTTACAGATTCTATTTCACTTCTAGTGATTGATCTGTTCAAATTGTCTGTTTCTTCTTGGCTCAGTTTTGACAGTCTATGTTTCTAGAAACTTCTAGGTTGTTCAATTTGTTGGCACATAATTTCATATTATTGTCTTATGATTTTACTCTGTACTTGGGTGGTATCAGTTATTTCTTCTCTTTCACTTCTTATTGTTTTTGGGTCCTCACTCTGTTTTACTTGGTGAGCCTGGCTAGAGGTTTGTTGACTTGTTTATCTTTTAAAAAAAACCAGCTCTTTGTTTTATTGATCTTTTCTGTGTTTTAAAAATCTCTATTTTCTTTATTTCCTCTCTGATCTTTATTATTCATTTCCTTCTGTTGCCTTTGGGTTTTGTTTGTTCTTTTTCTAATTCTTTTAGGTGGTAGGCCTTTGTTTTATACTCAGTTTTGTCTGATATGAGTTTTTGTTACTCCTGCTTTCTAGTTCTTTCCATCTGCATGAAATATTTTTTGCCATTCCCTCACCTTCAATCTGTTTGTGTCTTTTACCCTGAAGTGGGTCTCTTGTAGGTAGCATATTGCAGGTTCTTGTTTTTTAATCCAATCTGCTACTCTGTGTCTTTTGATTGATCCATTGGCTTTTAAAGTAATTATTGTTAGCTTTGTATTTATTGCCATTTTAATCCTTGTTTTCCAGTAGTTTTTGTAGTTCTTTGTTCATTTCTTCATTTTTACCCTTTGGTAGTTTGATGATTTTCTTTTGTAGCTTGCTTCAGTCCTTTCCTATTTGATTTTTGTGAATCTATTGTATATTTTTGATTTGTGGTTACCATAGAGTTTATGTATGTTGACCCATAACTATATATACTTGCTTTTATCTGGTAGTCATTCAAGTTCAAACGCTTTCTAAAAGATCTGCATTTTTATATTCCCCTCCCCCACATTTTGTGATTTTGATGTTTTGTTTTATGTGCTCATGCTTATTCTTCTGCTGTTAATTGTAGTTATAATTGCTTTTACAAAAATTTTTTATTGTTTTTAAATCTATGTACTGGCTTATTTAATGGTCATCAATCCTTTTATATATTTGCCTTTCCTATTGTGATTTTCCCTTTCCTATAGATTCTTGCTTTTTTCTATTTAGAGAAGACCTTTAAATATTTCTTTTAAGATACCTTTAGCACTGCTGGATTCTTTTAGTTTTTGTTTGTCTGAGAAATTCCTTATCTCTCCTTCTATTCTAAGTTATCTAGCTGCGTAGAGTATCATAGGTTGTAGGTTTTTCCCTTTCAGGACTTTGAATATATCATGTCACTCCCTTCTGGGAGTTCCCTGCAAAGTTTCTGCAGAGATATCAGCTGATAGCCTTATGGGCATCCCCTTGTAATTGACTGTTTTTCTCTTGCTGCTTTAGAATCCTGTCTTTAACTTTTGTCCTGTACTTGCATATATTTTTCCTTCTTTGGTTTTAGGAAATTTTCAGCCATAATGTCTTCAAATACATTTTCAATCCTCTTTCCTCTGTCTTCTCCTTCTGGAATCCCTATTATGCATAGGTTGGCATGTTTTATTTCATACCATAGGTCTTGTATGTTGCTTTCATTTTTTTTTCATTTTCTTTTTGTCTGCTATTCTGATTGGGTGATTTCCATTATTCTACCATCTAGATCACTTTTTCGTTCTTCTGTGTCATTTAGTCTGTCTGCTATCATTGCTTCTAGATTGGTTTTTATCTTGGCAATTGAATTGTCTATTTTTGATTAGTTCATCTTAATAATTTTTTAGTTCCTTGTTACAGTGATCTGCATTTCTATCAATAATGTTTCTTAATTTGATTAGCATTTTTATTATCATCTTTTAGAACACAGGGTCTAGTAGACTGGTGAGCTCTGTTTTATTATTTATTCTTTCAGGGAATCTGTCTTGTTCTTTTAATTGGGAGTAGTTCCTCTGCCTTTTCATTTTACTTAACTTTCTCTGTCTCTATGAATGTAGGGGAAACAATTATCTACTATGGTCTTGAAGGGATGTATTTATGTGGGAGCATCCCTGTGTAGACTGTGTGTATTGAATTGTGTTTGGTGCAAGGACTGGTTTTGGCATGGATCCTAGCCATGTCTTTCCTCATAGTGTGCTGGCCGTTATCCCCTTAATAGGGGGTGTTGTTGTTGTGGTACCTAGAGCCTGTGAAAGTTGTGAGGCAGAGCTTTCTCTGTACTCCATGTCTGTCACTGCCCTGTCAGGGGTGTGGTCTGCTCTCCAGTTGTTAGAGTATAAGCCCTGAGAGTTGGGTTCGATCAGGCTCCATTGCCCTTGAGTGTTTGCCCTGCCCCAAAGGAGGTGATTGCTGAAACAAGTGAGGCCTGTGTGGTCACAGAGGACCTATGTATCACTATGTATATGTTCATGGTTCTGCTCAAAAGTAGCCCAAGTTTGCATCATTTTCACTGTTGTGTTAATCTCCAATCTAGTGTGATGCTGTGGCATGGAGTAGGCTGGGACTGGGGGTTGGGGTGTTGTGGCTGCAGGAATTGAATTGGTTGCATTGCTGACTGAGATCTGGGCTGTCTCTGTGGCAGTCTTCTCCCAGTACCTGTCTGCCTCAGATGTAGTGTTAGGCTGTGGAGTGGAGTGGGCAGAGCTGGGGTGCTCTCAGTTGGAGAGGAACCACTGTGTGCTTCTGCATGCGCTGACAGTGTCTGCTGCTGCCCCACCCATATCACACCCAGGCCTTTCAGGCTGTCTCTGCATTGTTAGATGAGTCCTCTCCCAGTGCCTGTCTGCCCAAGATTCAGCTCAGACCCTGCATGGTCTTGTGGCACTGCCCCATGCATTTGCTGACAATGGTCACCACACTGCCATCTGCCACCTTGTGCGTGCACTGACAATGGCCTCCATGGCTCCACCCAGATCACAGCCCAGGCACACTGGTCTGTTTCTCCATGGATAGGCTGAGGCTTTGTGCAGATCTTGTACCAGGCTATAGTGTGGAGTGAGTGGGCCCAGGCTATTAACCCCTTTGGATTGGGGAGTGTGGATAGGCTGTAGCTGCCAGCACAAGGCTCTCTCTGTCCTGATTGTTGGCAAGCCAGTGCTCACTCTTCCTTGTGAGTAGAGTCTAGGATTCTCTAGCCCTTCTATCTGTCCCAGTAGATTACCCGGCAGGACCTGGAGGCTTGTCTCCTCTGTGCAGGATCCCTGGACTGGGATGCCCAGATTGTGGCTTGGCCTGCTACTTGCCAGGGCAAGGGTCTGCCCACGTGGACTTCTCTTCCTCACATATCCTTCCCAAGGGTGCAGATCCTAACTCAATGCCTTTTTTTCTGTCCTACCTGGTTACGTAGAGATCTTTCTTGCAGCTTTGGTTGTATAGGAGTTCTTCTGCCAGTTTCCAGTTAGTTTTCCATGAGAATTGTTAACATGTGGATGGTTTTTTTTGTTTGTTTGTTTTTGGTTTTTTTTTTTGTGGTACACAGGCCTCTCACTGTTGTGGCCTCTCCCGTTGCGGAGCACAGGCTCCGGATGCGCAGACTCAGTGGCCATGGCTCACGGGCCTAGCTGCTCCATGACATGTGGGATCTTCCCGGACCGGGGCACGAACCCATGTCCCCTGCATCATCAGGCAGACTCTCAACCACTGTGCCACCAGGGAAGCCCTATGTAGATGTATTTTTGATGAGTTTGTAGGGGAAGTATGTTCCACATCCTCCTACTCTGCCATGTTGATCCCAGCCTCTGCCCTATCCTGAGTTTTGACTAGGGAGATTAAGCTTTCTTTAAAGGCTTTTAAAATCTGCCCCTGTAGAATTTCCAGGTTGCTGGGCTTTTCAGCTCTAACTCTGAAATACCTGAGGAAGAGAGTGAAATTAGTGAAATTATCATCCTGTTGCTACTAATGTGCCTTTTCTCATCACATGTAAGAATCTTCATATATTTCTGTATAATATCCAGAGTATTTTGTAGTTAACAGGAGGATTAGGGAAAAGTATGTTTACTTTTACTTCCCATAAGTGAAAGTCCTCTGGCTTTCTTTTTAAAAGATATTGATAATTTTAGGTCAAAATTTTTTTTCTTCCTTTTTCTACTTTTACAAAGTTTTCTACTGTCTTCCTTGCAATATTTTTTCTTTAACATATTTATTGGAATATAATTGCTTTACAATGTTGTGTTGGTTTCTGTTTGTATAACAAATTGAATCAGCTGTACGTATAAATATACCCCATATCCCCTCCCTCTTGCGTCTCCCTCCCACCCTCCCTATCCCACCCTCTAGGTGGTCACAAAACACCAAGCTGATCTCCCTGTGCTATGTGGCTGCTTCCCACTAGCTATCTATTTTACCTTTAGTAGTGTATATATCTCAATGCTACTCTCTCACATTGTCTCAGCTTACCCTTCCCACTCCCTGTGCCCTCAAGTCCATTCTCTACATTTGTGTCTTTATTCCTGTCCTGACCCTAGGTTCAGCAGAACCCTTATTTTTTCTTTTATTTTTAGATTCCATATATATGTGTTAGCACACAGTATTTGTTTTTCTCTTTCTGACTTACTTCATTCTGTATGACAGAACTCTACTTCCATCCACCTCGCTACAAATAACTCAATTTCATTTCATTTTATGGCTGAGTAATATTCCATTGTATATATGTGCCACATCTTCTTTATCCATTCATCTGCCAATGGACACTTAGGTTGGTTCTGTGTTCTGGCTATTGTAAATAGCTTGCAATAATTTGAATGAAAAATCTCTTGTCATCCCTTTCTTTTTGTTGTTTTTCCTCTGTACATAAATTGTGTATTATTTCTGGTTGACCTTAATATACTCTTTTTTATTATTGATTTTGAAGAATTTGATTATGATGTGACTTGTTTGTTGTTTCTTGTGTCTCAGGTTTTTTATCATATTGGATTTACGAATTTATATCTTTTTATAAATTTTCTTATTTTTTATTTTTTTACATCTTTATTGGAGTATAATTGCTTTACAATGGTGTGTTAGTTTCTGCTTTATAACAAAGTGAATCAGTTATACATATACATATGTTCCCATATCTCTTCCCTCTTGCATCTCCCTCCCTCCTACCACCCTATCCCAAAGCACCGAGCTGATCTCCCTGTGCTATGCGGCTGCTTCCCACTAGCTATCTACCTTACATTTGGTAGTGTATATGTCCATGCCTCTCTCTCGCATTGTCACAGCTTGCACTTCCCCCTCCCCATATCCTCAAGTCCATTCTCTAGTAGGTCTGTGTCTTCATTCCTGTCTTACCCCTAGGTTCTTCATGACATTTTTTTCCCTAAATTCCATATATATGTGTTAGCATATGGTATTTGTCTTTCTCTTTCTGAGTTACTTCATTCTGTATGACAGACTCTAGGTCCATCCACCTCATTACAAATAGCTCAATTTCGTTTCTTTTTATAGCTGAGTAATATTTCATTGTATATATATGCCATATCTTCTTTATCCATTCATCCGATGATGGGCACTTAGGTTGTTTCCATCTCCTGGCTATTGTAAATAGAGCTGCAATGAACATTTTGGTACATGAATCTTTTTGAATTATGGTTTTCTCAGGGTATATGCCCAGTAGTGGGATTGCTGGCTCATATGGTAGTTCTATCTGTAGTTTCTTAAGGAACCTCCATACTTTTCTCCATAGTGTCTGTACCAATTCACATTGCCACCAGCAGTGCAGGAGGGTTCCCTTTTCTCCACACCCTATCCAGCATTTATTGTTTCTAGGTTTTTTGATGATGGCCATGCTGACTGGTGTGAGATGATATCTCATTGTAGTTTTGATTTGCATTTCTCTAATGATTAATGATGTTGAGCATTCTTTCATGTGTTCCTTGGCAGTCTGTATATCTTCTTTGAGAAATGTCTATTTAGGTCTTCTGCTCATTTTTGAATTGGGTTGTTTGTTTTTTTTGTTATTGAGCTGCATGAGCTGCTTGTAAATTTTGGAGATTAATCCTTTGTCACTTGCTTCATTTGCAAATATTTTCTCCCATTCTGAGGGTTGTCTTTTGGTTCTTTTTACGGTTTCCTTTGCTGTGCAAAAACTTTGAAGTTTCATTAGGTCCCATTTGTTTATTTTTGTTTTTATTTCCATTTCTCTAGGAGGTGAGCCAAAAAGGATCTTGCTGTGATTTATGTCATAGAGTGTTCTGCCTATGTTTTCCTCTAAGAGTTTGATAGTTTCTGGCCTTACATTTAGGTCTTTAATCCATTTGGAGCTTATATTTGTGTATGGTGTTAGGGAGTGATCTAATCTCATACTTTTACATGTACCTGTCCAGTTTACCCAGCACCACTTATTGAAGAGGCTGTCCTTTGTCCACTGACCATTCCTGCCTCCTTTATCAAAGATAAGTTGACCATATGTGCATGGGTTTATCTCTGGGCTATCTATCCTGTTCCATTGATCTGTTTTTCTGTTTTTGTGCCAGTACCATACTGTCTTGTTTACTGTAGCTTTGTAGTATAGTCGGAAGTCAGAGAGCCTGATTCCTCCAGCTCCTATTTTTGTTCTCAAGATTGCTTTGGGTATTCGGGATCTTTTGTGTTTCCATAGAAATTGTGAATTTTTTTGTCCTAGTTCTGTGAAAAATGCCAGTGGTAGTTTGATAGGGATTGCACTGAATCTGTAGATTGCTTTGGGTAGTAGAGTCATTTTCACAATGTTGATTCTTCAAATCCAAGAACATGGTATATCTCTCCATCTATTTGTATCATCTTTAATTTCTTTCATCAGTGTCTTATAATTTTCTGATTACAGGACTTTTGTCTCCTTAGGTAGGTTTATTCCTAGATACTTTATTCTATTTGTTGCAATGGTAAATGGGAGTGTTTTCTTGATTTCACTTTCAGATTTTTCATCATTAGTGTATAGGAATGCCAGAGACTTCTGTGCATTAACTTTGTATGCTGCTACTTTCCCAAATTCAGTGATTAGTTCTAGTATTTTTCTGGTAGCATCTTTAGGATTGTCTATGTATTGTATAATGTCATCTGCCAACGGTGACAGCTTTACTTCTTCTTTTCCAACTTGTATTCCTTTTATTTCCTTTCCTTCTCTGATTGCTGTGGCTAAAACTCTAAAACTATGTTGAATAAGAGTGGTGAGCGTGGGCAACCTTGTCTTCTTCCTGATCTTAATAGAATTGCTTTCCGTTTTTCACCATTTAGGACGATGTTGGCTGAGGGTTTGTCATATATGGCCTTTATTATATTGAGGAAAGTTCCCTCTATGCCTACTTTCTGCAGCATTTTTATCATAAATATGTGTTGAATTTTGTCGAAAATTTTCTCTGCATCTATTGAGATGATCATATGGTTTTTCTCCTTCAATTTGTTAATATGGTGTATCACATTGATTGATTTTGTATATTGAAGAATCCTTGCATTCCTGGAGTAAACCCCACTTGATCATGGTGTATGATGCTTTTAATGTGCTGTTGGATTCTGTTTGCTAGTATTTTCTTGAGGATTTTTGCATCTGTATTCATCAGTGATATTGGCCTGTAGTTTTCTTTCTTTGTGACATTCTTGTCTGGTTTTGGTATCAAGGTGATGGTGGCCTCTTACAATGAGTTTGGGAGTGTTCCTCCCTCTGCTATATTTTGGAGGAGTTTGAGAAGGATAAGTGTTAGCTCTTCTCTAAATGTTTGATAGAATTCACCTGTGAAGCCATCCGTTCCTTGGCTTTTGTTTGTTGGAAGATATTTAGTCACAGTTTCAATTTCAGTGCTTGTGATTGGTCTGTTCATATTTTCTCTTTCTTCCTGATTCAGTCTTGGCAGGTTGTGCATTTCTAAGAATTTGTGCATTTTGAAGAATTTGTCTATTCCTTCCAGGTTGTCCATTTTATTGGCATAGAGTTGCTTGTAGTAATCTCTCATGATCTTTTGTATTTCTGCAGTGTCAGTTGTTACTTCTCCTTTTTCATTTCTAATTCTGTTGATTTGAGTCTTCTCCCTTTTTTTCTGGGTGAGTCTGGCTAATGGTTTATCAATTTTGTTTATCTTCTCAAAGAACCAGCTTTGAGTTTTATTGATCTTTGCTATCATTTCCTTCATTTCTTTTCCATTTATTTCTGACCTGACCTTTATGACTTCTTCCCTTCTGCTGACTTTTGGGTTTTTTTGTTCTTCGTTCTCTAATTGCTTTAGGTTCAAGTTTAGGTTGTTTATTTGAGATGTTTCCTGTTTCTTATGGTAGGACTGTAATTTTTTAAAATTTAATTTAATTTATTTTTTATACAGCAGGTTATCTATTTTATACATATTAGTGTATACATATCAATCCCAATCTCCCAATTCATCCCACCACCACCACCATCACCACCATCCCACCTTAGTGTCCATACGTTTGTTCTCTACATCTGTGTCTCCATTTCTGCCCTGTAAACCGGTTTATCTGTACTGTTTTTCTGGATTCCACATATATGCGTTAATATGCAATATTTGTTTTTCTATTTCTGACTTACTGCACTCTGTATGACAGTCTCTAGGTCCATCCATGTCTCTACAAATAACCCAATTTTTTTCCTTTTTCTGGCTGAGTAATAATTCATTGTATATATATGTACAGCATCATCTTTAGCCATTCGTCTGTCGATGGGCATTTAGGTTGCTTCCATGACCTGGTTATTGTAAATAGTGCTGTAGTGAACATTGGGGTGCATGTGTCTGTTTTTTCTTTTAACATCATTTTGGGGTATAATTGCTTTACAATGGTGTGTTAGTTTCTGCTTTATAACAAAGTGAATTAGTTATACATATACGTATGTTCCCACACCTCTACCCTCTTGCATGTCCCTCCCTCCCACCCTCCCTATCCCACACCTCCAGGCGGTCACAAAGCACTGAACTGATCTCCCTGTGCTATGCGGCTGCTTCCCACTAGCTATCTACCTTACCTTTGGTAGTGTATATATGTCCATGCCTCTCTCTCACTTTGTCACAGCTCACCCTTCCCCCTCCCCATATCCTAGAGTCCATTCTATAGTAGGTCTGTGTCTTTATTCCTGTCTTACCCCTAGATTCTTCATGACATTTTTTCTTAAATTCCATATATATGTGTTAGCACATGGTATTTGTCTTTCCCTTTCTGACTTACTTTACTCTGTATGACAGACTCTAGGTCTATCCACCTCATTACAAATAGTTCAATTTCGTTTCTTTTTATGGCTGGGTAATATTCCACTGTATATATGTGCCACATCTTCTTTATCCATTCATCTGATGATGGGCACTTAGGTTGTTTCCATCTCTGGGCTATTGTAAATAGAGCTGCAATGAACATTTTGGTACATGACTCTTTTTGAATTATGGTTCTCTCAGGGTATATGCCCAGTAGGGGTATTGCTGGGTCATATGGTAGTTGTATTTGTAGTTTTTTAAGGAACCTCCATACTGTTCTCCGTAGTGGCTGTACCAATTCACATTCCCACCAGCAGTGCAAGAGTGTACCCTTTTCTCCACACCCTCTCCAGCATTTATTGTTTCTAGACTTTTTGATGATGGTCATTCTGACCAGTGTGAGAAGATATCTCATTGTAGTTTTGATTTGCATTTCTCTAATGATTAATGATGTTGAGCATTCTTTCATGTGTTTGTTGGCAGTCTGTATATCTTCTTTGAGAAATGTCTATTTAGGTCTTCTGCTCATTTTTGGATTGGGTTGTTTGTTATTTTTTATTGAGCTGCATGAGCTGCTTGTAAATTTTGGAGATTAATCCTTTGTCACTTGCTTCATTTGCAAATATTTTCTCCCATTCTGAGAGTTGTCTTTTGGTCTTGTTTATGGTTTCCTTTGCTGTGCAAAAACTTTGAAGTTTCATTAGGTCCCATTTGTTTATTTTTGTTTTTATTTCCATTTCTCTAGGAGGTGAGTCAAAAAGGATCTTGCTGTGATTTATGTCATAGAGTGTTCTGCCTATGTGTTCCTCTAAGAGTTTGATGGTTTCTGGCCTTACATTTATGTCTTTAATCCATTTTAAGCTTATTTTTTGTATGGTGTTAGGCAGTGATCTAATCTTCTACATTTACATGTACCTGTCCAGTTTTCCCAGCACCACTTCTTGAAGAGGCTGTCCTTTCTCCACTGTATATAACTGCCTCCTTTATGAAAGATAAGATAACCATATGTGCGTGGGATTATCTCTGGGCTTTCTAGCCTGTTCCATTTATCTATCTTTCTGTTTTCTTGCCTGTACCATACTGTCTTGTTTACTGTAGCTTTGCAGTATAGTCTGAAGTCAGGGAGCCTGATTCCTCCAGCTCCGTTTTTCGTTCTCAAGATTGCTTTGGCTATTCGGCGTCTTTTGTGTTTCCATACAAATTGTGAATTTTTTTGTTCTAGTTCTGTGAAAAATGCCAGTGATAGTTTGGTAGGGATTGCATTGAATCTGTAGATTGCTTTGGGTAGTAGAGTCATTTTCAGAATGTTGATTCTTCTCCAAGAACATGGTATATCTCTCCATTTATTTGTATCATCTTTAATTTCTTTCATCAGTGTCTGATAATTTTCTGCATACAGGTCTTTATCTCCTTAGGTAGGTTTAATCATAGATATTTCATTCTTTTTGTTGCAATGGTAAATGTGAGTGTTTTCTTGATTTCAGTTTCAAATTTTTCATCACTAGTGTATAGGAATGCCAGAGATTTCTGTGCATTAATTTTGTATTCTGCAACTTTACCAAATTCATTGATTACCTCTAGTAGTTTTCTGGTAGCATCTTTAGGATTCTCTGTGGATAGTATCATGTCATCTGCAAACAGTGACAGCTTTACTTTTTCTTTTCTGATTTGGATTCCTTTTATTTCCTTTTCTTCTCTGATTGCTGTGGCTAAAACTTCCAAAGTGATGTAGAATAAGAGTGGTGAGAGTGGGCAACCTTGTCTTGTTCCTGATCTTTGTGGAAATTGTTTCAGTTTTTCACCATTGAGGACAATGTTGGCGGTGGGTTCATCATATATGGCCTTTATTATGTTGAGCAAAGTTCCCTCTATGCCTACTTACTGCAAGGTTTATATCATAAATGGGTGTTGAATTGTGTCAAAAGGTTTCTCTGCATCTATTGAGATGATCGTATGGTTTTCCTCCTTCAATTTGTTAATATGGTTTATCACATTGATTGATTTGCGTATATTGAAGAATCCTTGAATTACTGGAATAAACCCCAGTTGATCATGGTGTATGATCCTTTTAATGTGCTGTTGGATTCTGCTTGCTAGAATTTTGCTGAGGATTTTTGCATCTATGTTCATCATTCATATTGGCCTATAGTTTTCTTTCTTTGTGACATCCTTGTCTGGTTTTGGTTTCAAGGTGATGGTGGCCTCACAGAATGAATTTGGGAGTGTTCCTCCGTCTGCTATATTTTGGAAGTGTTTGCGAAGGATAGGTGTTAGCTCTTCTCTAAATGTTTGATAGAATTTGCCTGTGAAGCCATCTGGTCCTTGGCTTTTGTTTGTCGGAAGATATTTAGTCACAGTTTCAATTTCAGTGCTTGTGATTGGTCTGTTTATATTTTCTATTTCTTCCTGATTCAGTCTTTGCAGGTTGTGCGTTTCTAAGAATTTGTCCATTTCTTCCAGGTTGTCCATTTTATTGGCATAGAGTTGCTTGTGGTAATCTCTCAGGATCTTTTGTATTTCTGCAGTGTCAGTTGTTACTTCTGTTTCATTTCTAATTCTATTGATTTGAGTCTTTTCCCTTTTTTTTAATGAATCTGGCTAATGGTTTATTAATTTTTTTATCTTCTCAAAGAACCATCTTTTAGTTTTATTGATCTTTGCTATCGTTTCCTTCATTTCTTTTTCATTTATTTCTGATATCATTTTTATGATTTCTTTCCTTCTGCTAACTTTGGGCATATTTGTTCTTCTTTCTCTAATTGCTTTAGGTACAAGGTTAGGTTCTTTATTCGAGATGTTTCCTGTTTCTTAAGGTGGGCTTGTATTGCTCTAAACTTCCCTCTTAGAACTGCTTTTGCTGCATCACATAGGTTTTGGGTTGTCTTGTCTCCATCGTTATTTGTTTCTAGGTGTTTTTTTTTTTTTTTTTTTGTTTTTTTGTGGTAAACGGGCTTCTCCCTGTTGTGGCCTCTCTGTGGACATCTCTCTGTTGTGGCCTCTCCCATTGCACAGCACAGGCTCCGGACATGCAGGCCCAGTGGCCATGGCTCACGGGCACAGCTGCTCCACAGCATGTGGGATCCTCCCGGACCAGGGCACGAACCCGTGTCCCATGCATTGGCAGGCGGACCCCCAACAACTGCGCCACCAGGGAAGCCCTGTTTCTAGGTAGTTTTTGATTTCCTGTTTGATTTCTTCAGTGATCACTGCGTTATTAAGTAGTGTATTGTTTAGCCTCCATGTGTTTGTATTTTCTGCAGATCTTTTTCTGTAATTGATATCTAGTCTCATACCGTTGTGGTCGGAAAAGATATCTGATACAATTTCAATTTTCTTAAATTTACCAAGGCTTGATTTGTGACCCAAGATATGATCTATCCTGGAGAATGTTCCATGAGCACTTGAGAAAAATGTGTGTTCTTTTGTTTTTGGATGGAGTGTCCTTTAAATATCAATTAAGTCCATCTTGTTTAATGTATCATTTTTAAGCTTGTGTTTCCTTACTTATTTCATTTTGGAAGATCTGTCCATTGGTGAAAGTGGGGTGTTAAAGTCCCCTACTATGAATATGTTACTGTCAATTTCCCCTTTTATGACTGTTAGTATTTGCCTTATGTTTTGAGGTGCTCCTTGTTGGGTGCATAATTATTTACAATTGTTTTATCCTCTTCTTGGATCGATCCCTTGATCATTATGTAGTGTCCTTCTTTGTCTGTTGTAATAGTCTTTATTTTAAAGTCTATTTTGTCTGATATGAGAAATGCTACTCCAGCTTTCTTTTGGTTTCCATTTGCATGGAATAACTTTTTGCATCCCTTTACTTTCAGTCTATATGTGTCTCTAGATCTGAAGTAGCTCTCTTGTAGACAGCATATATATGGGTCTTTTTTTTGTATCCATTCAGCCAATCTGTGTCTTTTGGTGGGAGCATTTAGTCCATTTACATGTAAGGTAATTATCGATATGTATGTTCCTATTCCCATTTTCTTAATTGTTTTGGGTTCTTTATTGTAGGTCTTTTCCTTCTCTTGTGTTTCTTGCCTAGAGAAGTTCCTTTAGCATTTGTTGTAAAGCTGGTTTGGTGGTGCTGAACTCTCTCAGCTTTTGCTTGTCTATAATGGTTTTAATTTCTCCATCAAATCCAAATGAGATCATTGCTGGGTAGAGTAATCTTGGTTGCAGTATTTTCTCCTTCATCACTTTAAATATGTCAGGCCAGTCCCTACTGGCTTGCAGAGTTTCTGCTGAATGATCAGGTGTTAACCTTATGGGGATTCCCTTGTGTGTTATTTATTGTTTTTCCCTTGCTGCTTTTAGTATGCTTTCTTTGTATTTAAATTTTGTTTGTTTGTTTTGTTTTGCAGTATGCTGGCCTCTCACTATTGTGGCCTCTCCTGTTGCAGAGCAGAGGCTCTGGATGTGCAGGCTCAGCGGCCATGGCTCACGGGCCCAGCTGCTGTGTGGCATGTAGGATTTTCCTGGACAAGGGCACGAACCCTTGTCCCCTGCATCCACAGGCGGACTCTCAACAACTGTGCCACCAGGAAAGCCCTGTATTTAAATTTTTGACTGTTTGTTTAATATGTGTCTTGGCATATTTCTCCTTGGATTTATCCTGTATGGGACTCTGTGTACTTCCTGGACATGATTAACTATTTCCTTTCCCATATTAGAGAAGTCTTCAAGTATAATCTCTTCAAATATTTCCTCTGTGCGTTTTTTTCTCTTCTTCTTCTGGAACCCCTATAATTCGAATGTTGGTGCATTTAATGTTGTCCCAGAGGTCTCTAAAATATCCTCAGTTCTTTTCATTCTTTTTTCTTTATTCTGCTCTGCAGTAGTTTTTTCCACAATTTTATCTTCAAGTCACTTATCCATTCTTCTGCTTCAGTTATTCTGCTATTGATCCCTTCTAGAGTATTTTTAATTTCATTTATTTTTTTGTTCGTCATTGCTTTTTTCATCTTTAGTTCTTCTAGGTCCTTGTTAAATGTTTCTTGCATTTTGTCTATTCTATTTTCAAGATTTTGGATCATCTTTACTATCATTATTCTGAATTCTTTTTCAGGTAGACTGCCTATTTCCTCTTCATTTGTTAGCTCTGGTGGGTTTTTATCTTGCTCCTTCATCTGTTGTGTGTTTTTCTGTCTTCTCATTTTGCTTATCTTACTGTGTTTGGCGTCTCCTTTTCGAAGTCTGCAGGTTCGTAATTCCCGTTGATTTTGGTGTCTGTCCCCAGTGGCTAAGGTTGGTTCAGTGGGTTGTGTAGGCTTCCTGGTGGAGGGGACTAGTGCCTGTGTTCTGGTGGATGAGTCTGGATCTTGTCTTTCTGGTGGGCAGGTCCACGTCTGGTGGTGTGTTTTGGGGTGTCTGTGGACTTATTATGATTTTAGGCAGCCTCTCTGCTAATGGGTGGTGTTGTGTTCCTGTCTTGTTAGTTGTTTGGCATAGCGTGTCCAGCACTGTAGCTTGCTGGTCGTTGAGTGAAGCTGGGTGGTTGTGTTGAGATGGAGATCTCTGGGAGATTTTTCCCCTTTGATATTATATGGAGTTGGGAGGTCTCTTGTGGACCAGTGTCCTGAAGTTGGTTCTTCCACCTCAGAGGCACAGCACTGACTCCTGGCTGCAGCACCAAGAGGCTTTCTTCCACACAGCTCAGATTAAAAGGGAGAAAAAGTAGAAAGAAAGAATTAATAGAAGGACACAAAGAAAGAAAGAAAGAAAGAAAGGATGGAGGGAGTTAGGGAAAGAGGGAGGGAGGAAGAAAGGAATGAAGGAGGGAAGGAAGGCAAAAAAGAAAGAAAGTAAGAAAGATGATAAAGTAAAATAAAATAAAGTAAGATAAAATATAATAAAATTAGTAAAGTAAAAAATAATTGTTAAGAAAAAAATTTAAAAAAATATGTATGGTTGGAACCCTAGGACAAATTGTGGAAGCAAAGCTATACAGACAAAATCTCAAACAGAAGCATACACATACACACTCACAAAAAGAGGAAAAGTGGAAAAATCATAAATCTTTCTCTTAAAGTCCACCTCCTCAATTTGGGATGATTCGTTGTCTATTTAGTTATTCCACAGATCCAGGGTACATCAAGTTGATTGTGGAGCTTTAATCCACTGCTTTTGAGGCTGCTGGGAGAGATTTCCCTTTCTCTTCTTTGTTCTCACAGCTCCCAGGGACTCAGCTTTGGATTTGGTCCCGCCTCTGCGTGTAGGTCCCCTGAGGGCGTCTGTTCTTCGCTCAGACAGGATGGGGTTAAAGGAGTAGCTGCTTTGGGGACTCTGGCTCACTCAGGATGGGGGGAGGGAGGGGCACGGAGTGCGGGGCGAGCCTGTGGCGGCAGATGCTGGCGTGACTTTGCACCAGCCTGAGTCGCACCATGCGTTCTCCCGGGAAAGTTGTCCCTGTATCCTGGGACCCTGGCAGTGGCAGGCTGCACAGGCTTCCCGGAAGGGGGGTGTGGATAGTGACCTGTGCTCGTACACAGGCTTATTGCTGGCAGCAGCAGCAGCCTTAGCGTCTCATGTCCGTCTCTGGGTTCCGCGCTTTTAGCCGCGGCTCACGCCCGTCTCTGGAACTCCTTTAAGCAGCACTCTTAATCCCCTCTCCTCGTGCACCAGGAAATAAAGAGGGAAGAAAAAGTCTCTTACCTCTTTGGCAGGTCCAGACTTTTCCCCAGACTCCCTCCCAGCTAGCCGCGGTGCACTACCCCCCTGTAGGCCGTGTTCATGCTGCCAACCCTAGTCCTCTCCCTGTGCTCCGACCAAAGCCCGATCCTTAGCTCCCAGCCCCGCCCGCCCCGGTGGGTGAGCAGACAAGCCTCTCGGGCTGCTGACTGCCCGTTGGCACCGATCCTCTGTGTGGGAATCTCTCTGCTTTGCCCCCTGCACCCCTGTTGCTGTGCTCTCCTCCACGGCTCCGAAGCTTCCCCCTCTGCCACCCGTAGTCTCCACCCATGAAGGGGCTTCCTAGTGTGTGGAAACCTTTCCTCCTTCACAGCTCCCTCCCACTGGTGCAGGTTCTGTCCCTATCCTTTTGTCTCTGTTTATTCTTTTTTCTTTTGCCCTACCCAGGTACGTGGGGACTTTCTTGCCTTTTGGGAGGTCTGAGGTCTTCTGCCAGCATTCAGTAGGTGTTCTGAAGGAGTTGTTCCACGTGTAGATGTATTTCTGTTGTATCTGTGGGGAGGAAGGTGATCTCTGCGTCTTACTCTTCTGCCATCTTCCCCTCGTCCCACGAGTTTATATCTTTTATTATATTTGGAAAAATTTTTAGCCATAGTTTTTTTTCTTTAAGTTGAGATACAATTAAAACACTACAAAATTCACACCTTTAATGCATACAATTCTTTGGGTGTTAGTATATGCATAACTATGTTACTGTCACCACTATCTAATTTCAAAGTATTATTATCACCCTAAAAAGACATCCCATACCAATTAGCAGTCACTCCTTTATTTCCCTTTTTCCAGTCCCTGTCAGTCATTAATGTACTTTATATCCTATTGATTTGTCTACTTGGGAATTTTATATAAATGGAATAATAAAATATGTGATGTTTTGTGACTAGGTCTTTTTTTTATTTTTCAGATTTTTATTTTATGCTTATACTTTTTGATTGAAGGCATTTATAAACTAATATGGCATATATATATATATATTTTTAATGTTTAGTTCCTTTTAAGCAAGCAGGGATCTGGAGTAAGGACTGTATATTCTTTTATCAAATCTAAAAATTCTCTATATCTCCATAGCCCCATTCTCCCTAATCCTATCCCCAACACACATGCATATACACACTCTTCTCCTGAAGTAGAAGATAGGAAATGCAGGTGTTTGTAAGTCTTTCTCATTAGTGGGAACATTTCTAGCAGGAGGACATCAGAGATCTCAGTCTTCCATATCTCTTTTTTCAGACATAATCATCTCTCACTGCGTTACTCTTCCCAGCAAAATCCAGCATGGTAACCATGTGAAGTGGTGATATCAATATATGTTTACACTCTAAATAAAGAGCAAAACAGGACTAGCCCAGGCAGTTTCTTATCAGCAAATCTTGAATAATCTATCAAAAGCATGAGACTGATTATAAGATTGTGACTAGGTCTTTAACTTAGCATAATATTTCCAAGATTCAGCCATGTGTTAGCATGTATCAGTACTTCATTTTATGGTAAAATCGTATTCTATTATATGGATTTGCCACATTTTGTTCATTCACTCATCAGTTGATAGATATTTGGGTTATTTCTGCCTTTTGGCTATAATGCATAATGCTGTTATGAACATATGTATACAAGTCTTTTTGTGGACATATGTTTCATTTCATTTGGGTATATACATTGAAGTAGAATTTCTGGGCCAAACGGTAACTGTAACTTTTTGAGGAACTGCAAGACTACTTTTGAAACTGCTGCACTATTTTATCTTCCCACCAATAGTGTATGAAGGTTCAGATTTCTTCACCTTTTCATCACTTGTTATTAACCATCTTTCTTGAATATAGCCATCCTGGAATGTGTAAAGTTGCATTTCATTGTGCTTTTCATTACCTGTGTTTTAAAATTATATCCATCTAATGATATTAAGTGGTATTTTATTATAATTTCAATTTGCATTTCCCTAATTCCTGATGCTATGAGCATTTTTTGTGAACTTATTAGCCATTTGTTTATCTTCTTTAGAGAAATATCTATTCAAATTCATGCCTAATTTTATTTTATTTTATTATTATTATTTTTTTTTTCTGTACGCAGGCCTCTCACTGTTGTGGCCTCTCCTGTTGCGGAATACAGGCTCTGGACGCGCAGGCTCAGAGGCCATGGCTCATGGGCCCAGCCGCTCTGCAGCATGTGGGATCTTCCCGGACCGGGGCACAAACCCGTGTCCCCTGCATCGGCAGGTGGACTCTCAACCACTGCGCCACCAGTGAAGCCCCATGCCTAATTTTAAATTGATATATTTGTCTTTTTTATTGAGCTGTAAATATTCTATGTATATTCTGGATACAGCTCACTTATGAGACATGATTGCAAATATTTTCTCTCATCCTATGAATATTCTTTTCCTTTTCTTGATAGTATCATTTGAATTACAAAACAAATATTCCTGTGTCAAAAACCACACTCTTTGGTTACTACAGCTTTGTAGTAAGATTTGAAATCAGGAATTGTAAGTCCTCCAAATATGTTATTTTTAAAGATTGTTTTGACTATTCAATGTACCTTGAGATTCCATATGAATTTTAAGATGAATTTTTCTATTTGTGCAAAAGACATAATTGGCAGGAATTGCATTGAATCTGTAGATCATTTTATGTAGTATGGCCATGTTAACAACATTAAATGTTCTGATCCATGAGTTTGAGGTGCACTTACATTTTTTCCAGCTTTATTGAGATACAATTGACATATTGTATAAGTTTAAGGTGTAAAAAGTGATGATTTGACACACATATACATTATGTAATGTTTACCAAAATAAGGTTAGTTAACATATCCTTCACTTCATATAATTACCATTTAGTTGTTGTTGTTATGGTGAGAACCTTTAAGATTTAATCTCTTAGCACCTTCATGTATACAATGCAGTATTATTAAGTATACTCAGCATGCTGTACATTAGTTTCTCAGAATTTATTCTTCTTAAAACTGGAAGTGTGTGCCCTTTGTGTTTGCATTTATTTGTGTATTCTATCATTTAGTTCAGCAACATTTTGTAGTTTTCATTGTTGAAGTCTTCTGCCTCCTTGGTTAAGTTTATTTCTAAATATTTTATCCTTTTTTAATGCTGTTATGGGTGGAACTGTTTTCTTAATTTTCTTTTCATATTGTCCATTGTTAGTGTATAGCAACACAACCAGTTTTTGTGGGTTGTTTTTACATCTTGCAACTTTAGCTGAATTTGGTTTTTAGTTCTATATGTGTGTGTGTGTGTGTGTGTGTGAGAGAGAGAGAGAGAGAGATATTTATTTATTTATTTATTCTTAATAGATCTTTATTGGAGTATAATTGCTTCACAATACTGTGTTAGTTTCTGTTATACAACAAAGTGAATCAGCCATATGCATACATATATCCCCATATACCCTCCCTCTTGAGCCTCCCCCCACCCTCCCTATCCCACCCCTCTAGATCATCGCAAAACACCAAGCTGATCTCCCTGTGCTATGCTGCTGCTTCCCACTAGCTAACTAGTTACATTCGATAGTGTATATATGTTGATGTTACTCTCACTTCGCCCCAGCTTCCCCCTCCCCTCCACATGTCCTCAAATGCATTCTCTATGTCTACATCTTTATTCCTGCCCTGCCACAAGATTCATCAGTACTTTTTTTTTTAGATTCCATATATATGTGTTAGCATACGGTATTTGTTTTTCTCTTTCTGACTTACTTCACTCTGTATGACAGATTCTAGGTCCATCCACCTCACTACAGATAACTCAATTTTGTTTCTTTCTATGGCTGAGTAATATTCCATTGTATATATGTGACACACCTTCTTTATACATTCATCCAATGATGGACACTCAGGTTGCTTTCATGTCCTGGCTATTGTAAATAGAGCTGCAATGAACATTTTGGTACATGACTCTTTTTGAATTATGGTTTTCTCAGGGTATATGCCCAGTAGTGGGATTGCTGGGTCATATGGTAGTTCTATTTGTAGTTTTTTAAGGAACCTCCATACTGTTCTCCATAGTGGCTGTAACAATTTACATTCCCACCAACAGTGCAAGAGTGTTCCCTTTTCTCCACACCCCCTCCAGCATTTATTGTTCCTAGATTTTTTGATGATGGTCATTCTGACCAGTGTGAGATGATATCTCATTGTAGTTTTGATTTGCATTTCTCTAATGATTAATGATGTTGAGCATTCTTTCATGTGTTTGTTGGCAATCTGTATATCTTCTTTGGAGAAATGTCTATTTAGATCTTCTGCCCATTTTTGGATTGGGTTGTTTGTTTTTTGTTATTGAGCCGCATGAGCTGCTTGTAAATTTTGGAAATTAATCCTTTGTCACTTGCTTCATTTGAAAATATTTTCTCCCATCTGAGGGTTTTCTTTTGGTCTTGTTTATGGTTTCCTTTGCTGTGCAAAAGCTTTTAAGTTTCATTAGGTCCCATTTATTTATTTTTGTTTTTATTTCCATATCTCTAGGAGGTGGGTCAAAAAGGATCTTGCTGTGATTTATGTCGTAGAGTGTTCTGCCTATGTTTTCCTCTAAGAGTTTGATAGTGTCTGGCCTTACATTTAGGTCTTTAATCCATTTTGAGTTTATTTTTGTGTATGGTGTTAAGGAGTGTTCTAATTTCATACTTTTACATGTAGCTGTCCAGTTTTCCCAGCACCACTTATTGAAGAGGCTGTCTTTTCTCCACTGTATAGTCTTGCCTCCTTTATCTGTGTGTGATATTTATTCTTTTCTGCATTTAAGATAATGTCACTTATGAACAGAGATAATTTAACTTCTTTGTTTCCAATTGGATGCTTTTATTTCTTGTTCTTGCTTAATTGTTCTGACTAGAACTTAAATCATGTTGAAATGAATAAAGGTGGCAAAAGTGAATGTAGTCTTCCTATTCCTGATCTTAGAAGAGAAGCTTTCAGTCATTCACCATTTAGTGTTATGTCAGCTGTGAGTTTTACGTAAATATTATTATGTTAAGTTTCCTTTATTTTGGATTTGAGTGCTTTTGTTATAAAATGGCATTGAATTTTGTCTAATGCTTTTTCTACAGCAATTGAAATAATCATGTTTTCCCCCCTTTATTCTGTTAATGTGGTGTATAATAATGACATGTTTATATGCTAAAACATGCTTGTATTAATTAATCCCACTTGGTCATGGTGTATAATAATGTTAATATGCTGCTGAATTAAGTTTGCTAGTATTTTGTTGAGTAGTTTTGTATCAATCTTTATAGAGAATATTGATCTGTAATTTTTTAACTTGTACTAGCTCAGCATAATGTGGGCCTCATGGAATGAGTTAGGAAGTGTTCTTCCCCTTTAGTTTTTTGAAGCGTTTGAGAAAGATTTGTTTAATTCTTTACATGTTTGGTAGAATTCACCAGTGAACCCATCTGATGCAGGGCTTTTTTTGTTGGAAGGTTATGGTTACTGATTTAATATTCTTATTAGTTATAAGTGTATTCAGATTTTCTATTTCTTTATGTTTCAGTCTTGGAAGGTTATATGTTCCTACAACCTTGTCCATTTCACTTAAGTTATCTGATTTGTTGGTGTACAATTGTTCATAGTACTCTTTTCCAATTCTTTTTTATTTCTGAAAAATCAGTAGAAATGTCCTCACTTAATTTTTCTCACTTTGTTGATATTCTCATTTTGTTCATATATTCTTTTTCTGATTTCCTTCAGTTCTTTTGTCTATGTTTTTCTTTAGCTTTTGTGGGCATGTTTAGGAAAGTTATTTTAAAGTACTTGTCTAGTAAGTCTTATGTCTCCTCAGTTATAGTTTCTGCCACTTAAATATTCTTGCTTTGCATGGGCCATGTTTTTCTGCTTCTTTGTATGTATTGTAAAAATTTTGTTGAAATTCAGGTATTTGAAAATACCCGAATTTCCAGCCTTGTAGACTGATCTGTGCCTCAGATGCCCTTCACTAATTAAGAACATGTGTTCTGAGCCCTGGGATCAGCATGAGCAGAAAGCTTGAGGTCTTCTCAGGTCTTTTCTGGGCATGCATTTGCTCTACTCTCCCCAGTTCAGGAGAGGGAATTGGCAACTGTGCTGACAGCTGCTCCAGAGCAAGACCATACCATGCTGGGGATGGAGTGGGGCAAGGGCAAGAAAAATCACCATGAAATTTCCTTACCTTTTCAAATGTGTCTTTTTCTTCCCTGGCTATTTTCTTGGCAGCTGCAGATTTTTGACTTTTTCAGAGTTCCCACAAGATCACTTTAGCCAGCTTTTGGTTCCTTTTCTATATCTCTGTGGGGAATGGTCTTGTAGTTTTCTTGTCCACCATTTTGCTGATAGTACATCTCAACAATTTAAAAATTTCTCTTGAAACTTTATATTTGAACCATGTATTATTTAGAAATGTATAGTCTCATTTCCAAGTGTTGGAGGTTTTCCTGTTATCCTTCTGTTATTGATTTGTAGCTTGACTCAATTGTGTTTGTACAACACTCTCTATATGATTTCAAATAGTTTAAATATATTGAGGTTGTTTTGACCAAAAATATGGTCTACCTTGGTGCATGTTCCTTGAGCATTTGAAAAACTGTGCATTTTCTTGTTGGTGGGATGTGGTGTAAATTTTAATTTGACCATGCTGAATGATGTTTACTTTCTCTATATCATTGCTGATTTTTTGTCATTTCTCAGTTGTTGAGAGAGGGCTGTTGAAATATCTAACTACAATTGTGCATTTGCATTTTCTACCTACAGTTCAATCAGTTTTTGTTTCAAATATTTTGCAGTTTTATTATTTGGTGCATACTTATTTAGAATAAGTATTTATTCTGGGAACCTAAGAAAAGGTTCCACATGAATGGAACACAGAGAGTATGGGGATGGAAGTTGGGACATGATGTAGAAAAAGAACAGAAAACCAATACTGAAGGTTTTTCATACTGCAATTAACATCTTGGAATTACTCATATTTGTGATATGAAATGGTGAAATGCTAAAATCACCTCTATGGTGGAACTTTCTAATGTTGTTTTGGTGGTTGATATGTAGCTTAATTTCACAACATACTTAATATGTTTTCATTTTTTAGAAATGTGTTGAGACGGATGGTATAGTCTGGCATATGGTAAATTTGGGTAAAGTTTTCAAGTGCACATTTGGCATATGGTAATTTGGGGTATATGTTCCATGTGCACATATAAAGAACACTACACCTACTAACTTCAGTTCCTACATGCTTGGAGATTGATGGATGCATTTGCATTTTTATTTCAATTGTGTTGAATTAGTAGATCAAAATGGACACAATTAATGTCTGTTCAATATTGAGCCTGTTCAGCTATGAACATGGTTGGTTTATCCCTCCAATATTTCAGTGTTCTTTTATTTTTATAAATGCTGTTCTATAAATTTATGGACAGAAGTATTTCAAAACTTTCATTAGATTTATTTCTAGGTATTTTGTACCTAGAAATTTTATTTTTAAAGTTTAAATATTGACTGTCCTATGACTGGTAGATAGAAATAAAAAATCTGTCTATTAAACTTGAAAAAAATGATCTCTTCCAATTCTTTGGTTTTATTATAAATTCTAACTACTGCTATTAGAGGATATGTTTTTATTCTGGAAACAGTTTTATAAAGTTTATTGAAGTACTTATGATAGAACATCTGTAATCTCTTTGGGATTATTTATTATTCCCAGCATTATGCGTGATTCTTTCATTATGAATGCTTGTCTAGGTATCCATGCCATTAGAGAAGTTTAAAGACTTCTCTGTTCACTGGTGCAGTTACAAAGAATGGCCAAATATGTATGTATGTATTTGTAGATTATTTTGCTTCCCTGAGAAGCAAAGCATGCTGCCAGCATAGCACCCACTCATTCATTCTGAAATTCTTAGGAGAATATTGTATATGCTAGACACAGTGTCAGAATTTGTGAGAAACATCTGAGTCACTTCAACATTGGACCCAGAGGAGGTCACAGACGGATAAGAAAGCCTTGATACGAATCAAGCACTGTAAATGGGTACTGTGAGGGTCTGTCATATGTAAAGTTAGGCTCAGAGTCAGCAGGAGGCTAAGGTCAGATCCCAGCACCTTGAAATTAGTTCTAAGGATCCATTTATGATATAATCAGTCTATTGCTCCCAAAGAGCTCACAACCTGCTTCACCAGGGCCAGATCCTGCTTCTTAGATGAGTTTCTTAGTGGTACAAGAGTCCTTTCTGGCCAGAGGACTAGTGCCAACTTAATATCTGACTAGAGAAGAACTCAATGAAAATCAGAGTTTCTCACTGACTTCAGGGGTCTTATCTGAGTTTCTAAATGCTTTTTATTCATTCCTACTTTCCCCCTCATAGTTCTATAGTGATGGATTGATTTTTAAACTTTACTCCCTTTAAAACTGTAAGTGCTTTGTAAACAAAAATGAAATTTGGAAGAAGCAGCAGTGCCTTACTCTCTCAACACATTGTACAACTTCCTACTGGTTTCAGGCTTGTTGGTGGTCCTTCCCAGCCATTATGTAGTTTCTAAGGCAGAATGACCTCTTCCAAAAATATTAATTATCTGTTCTACAGAAAAAAAAATAGGTGGAGCCCACGTGGATTTGCACACCTTTTCTGTTAGATTAGTAGTCAGTCAGCTATAACCCATGGGCCAATCCAGCCCATGAGCTAGGACTGGTTTTTACAAGTGAATATTTTGATAATGAGAAACACTAATATTGAACCTAAATTAAGTAAAATGTTATCCCCACCTAAAGAAAGAATTCCATTCTTCAAACAAATTTTTGAGATATAATTGACATACAGCACTGTATAAGTTTAAGATGTACAGCATAATAATTTGACTTACATATATTGTGAAATGATTGCCACAATAAATTTAGTTAAAACTCCTATAAGACAACATAGGAGAAAATCTAGATGATCATGGGTCAATGACATTTTAGCCAGAACATCAAAGGCACGATCCATGAAAGAAAAAAATTGATAAATGGACTTCATTATAATTAAAAACTTCGGCTCTATGAATGACAATGTCCAGAGAGTTAGAAGGCAAGCCACAGACTGAGAGAAAATATTTGCAAAAGACACATCTGATAAAAAACTGTTATTCAAAATATACAAAGAATTCTTGAAACCCAACAATAAGAAAGCAAAAAAACCCTTGATTTAAAAATGGCTTAAGACCTGAACAGACACCTCACCAAAGAAGATATACAAATGGTAGACAATCATATGAAAATATGCTCCAATCATATGGATCCCCTGCATATCAGGGAAATGAAAATTAAAACAAGATACCACTGGACACCTATGAGAATAGCCAAAATTCAAAACATTGATGATACCAAATGCTGACAAAAATGTGGAGCAACAGGAACTCTCATTCATTGCTGGTGGGAATACAAAATGGTGCAGCCACATTGAAAGACAGTTTGGGAGTTTTTTACAAAAGTAAACATACTCTTGCCATAAGGTCTAGCAAATTTATGTCCACACAAAAACCTTCACATGCATGTTTAATGTGAACTTCATTCATAATTACCAAAACTTGGAAGCAATTAAGATGTCCTTCAGCAGGTGAAATGTATATAACTCTGTTACAACCAGACAGTGGAAAATCTAGACAGTGCTCAAATAAAATGAGCTATCGAGCCATGAAAAGACATGGAGCAGCCTTAAATGCATATTACTAAGTGAAAGAAGGAAATGTAAAAAGGCTACACACTGTGTGATTCCAACTTTATGACATTCAGGAAAAGGCAAAACTATGGGAATAATAAAAATATCATGGAAGTCCAGTCTTCAGAACTGTGAGAAATAAATTTCTGTTATTTATAAGCCACCCAGTCTGTGGTATTTTTTTTTAAATTTTATTTATTCATTTTTGGCTGCGTTGGGTCTTCATTGCTGCACAAGGGCTCCTCTCTAGTTGCGGCGAGCGGTGACTACTCTTCGCCGCAATGCGTGGGCTTCTCATTGCGGTGGCCTCCCCTGTTGTGGAGCACAGGCTCTAGGCACACGGGCTTAGTAGTTGTGGCTCACGGGCTCTAGAGCGCAGGCTCAGTAGGTGTGGCACACGGGCTTAGTTGCTCCGTGGCATGTGGGATCTTCCCCGACCAGGGCTCAAACCCATGTCCCCTGCATTGGCAGGCGGACTCTCAACCTCTGCGCCACCAGGGAAACCCTGTGGTATTTTTTTATAGCAGGCCAAACCAACTACGACATGTTAGAAATCTTCCTCTACCTGTATCTTGTAAAGAAACATCTGGTTGCATTTAGGGTCTACCCAGATAATTCAGGGTAAGATTTTCCTCTGAAGTTCACTAATCTAATTTTTTGTCATATAAGAAAATATTCACTCTTTTGCTATATAAGATATTATTATTCAGAAGTTTTTAGGATTAAGAAGTGGATATATCTTTTGAGGGGCCACCATTCAACCTGTTCTGGGCTCCATTTTTCTTCTACTTTTCTTTCTTCAGGTTGGCCAAGAGCCAGGAGAGGCTATGCTAGAAGCAGAGAGGGGAGAATTGTTTTCTTTTCCCCAGAAGGCATTTGACTTGCTACTTCCCTTACCCATAGGGGAAAATGAGAAATGTGTGCACAAGTACAACTAAAGGCAAACTTATAAAGTCCAAATAATTTGTGTTTATTATTTTGTGGTATACTTCTCCTGTTTTAGGGGATTCATTCCTGTTTAAGGGAGTTATTTCCATGTGTTCCATTTTTAGCTGTCCTTTCTAAGTCTTTTCTGCTTGGAAAGAGTTTAGAGAAATGACTAATAGCACGTTAAGTGCCTTCCTCTTCCAGTGATATTTGCATTTTAATTAGAGATTCGCAGACCTAGAATTTTAGAGATTGGCAAGATTAAGCTCTAAATCCACATTTTGTACTTGGAGACATGGAGACTCTGAAAGAGGAAGTCCCATGGTAAACACTGGAAGACAGAAAAAGTCTTTGAGTCCAAAGGATTGAATCTAGCGTCAGTTGAACTTTAGTCCCTGAGAACAAAGAGAAGGGGTGTGTGTGTGTGTGTGTGTGTGTGTGTACACACGCGCTCACACGCATATTTTATTTTGTGTGAGTAGTGGGGAAGGGTGAAAGCATATGGGTCTTCCCAGGATGTCATATAGAAACTAGAGCTGGAATAAATTCATAATGCCAAGTCAAAACCCTAGAGTATAGAAATGAAATGACTGAGACCCTTATTAGTGAAGTGACTTGACCAACAATTACACAGCTATTTAGTTGCAGAATTAGGTAAAATTAGAACTTCATGTCTCATTTTCCAATTTGGTGCTTCCTTTTTAAAGTTTTATTTATTTATTTATTGTGACATATAGTTGCCTCACAATATTGGTTTCAGTTGTGCAACATAGTGATTTGATATTTTCTGGATTATACTCTGTATAAAGTTATTATAAAATGTTGGCTATAGTCCCAATGCTGTACATTACAACCTTGTATCTTATTTATTTTATACCTAGTAGTTTTTGTCTTTTAATCCCCTTCTACTAACTTTCCCCTCCCCCTACCACTCTCCCCACTGGTAACCACTAGTTTGTCCTCTGTATCTGTGAGTCTGTTTCTGTTTTGTTATAATTGTTCCTTTGTTTTACTTATTAGATTTCACATATAAGTGAAAACACAGTATTTGTTCTTCTCTGTCTGACTTAATTCACTAAGCATAATAGCCTCCATGTTGTTGCAAATGGAAAATTTCATTCTTTTTATGGCTGAGTAATATTCCATTATATATATATATATATATATATATATATATATATATATATCCATCTCCTTTATCCATTCATCTGTTGAACACTTAGGTTGCTTCCATATCTTGCCTATTGTAAATAATGATGCTATGAACATTGATGTGCATATATCTTTTTGACTTAGTGTTTTTCAGATATACATCCAGGAGTGGAATTGCTGGATCATATAGTAGCTCTATTTTTAATTTTCTGAGGAACATCCATACTGTTTTCCATAGTGGCTGTACCAAATTACATTCTCACTGACAGTGTACTAGGGTTCCCTTTTATTCTAATTTTTGCCAACACTTGTTATTACTTGCCTTTTTGATGATAGCCATTCTGACAGGTGTGAGGTGATATCTCATTGTGATTTTGATTTGTGTTTCCCTGATGATTAGTGATGTCAAGCATCTTTTGATATGCCCGTATCTTTTCCTGTCACTTGTATGTCTTCTTTGGAAAAATGTCTATTCAGGTCCTCTGCCAATTTTTAAACTGGATTGTTTGTTTTTTGGATATTGTGTTGTATGAGCTCTATATATTTTGGATATTTACCACTTATTGGTTATATCATTTGCAAATATCTTCTCCCAGTTAGTACAGTAGGTTGCCATTTCATTTTATTGATGGTTTTCTTCACTGTGCAAAAGTTTTAAAGTTTGATTAGGTCCCATTTGCTTATTTTCGCTTTTGTTTCCCTTGCCTGAAGATATAGATCCAAAAAAATATTGCTAAGGCCTATGTCAAAGAGTGTACTACCTATGTTTTCTTCTAGGTAGGAGTTATAGTTTCTGGTCTTACATTTAGGTCTTTAATCCATTTTGTGTTTATTTTTGTATTGATATATGGTGTGAGAAAATTCTCTAATTTCATGCTTTTAGCTGTCAAGTTTTCCCAAACAACTTATTGAAAGACTGTCATTTCCCCATTATATATTATTGCCTCATTTGTTATAGATTAATTGACCATATGTGCATGGGTTTATTTCTGGGCTCTCTGTTCTGTTACATTGATCTATTTGTTTGGTTTTGGGTCAGTACCACATTGTTTTGATTACTGTAACTTTGTAATATCAATATATTCTGAAGTCAAGGAGCGTGATACCTCTAGCTTTGTTCTTTTTTCTCAAGATTGCTTTGGCAATTTGGGGTCACTTGCATTTCCATATAAATATTAGGATTATTTGTTTTAGTTCTGTGAAAAATGTCATGGGTATTTTGATAGGGATTGCATTAAATTGGTAGATTGCTTTGAGTAGTATGGATATTTTAATAATATTAATTTTTCCAATTCATGAAAATGGGGTATCTTTCCATTTATTTATATTTTCTTCTATTTCCTTCATCAAAGTCTTTTAGTTTTCAGAATATAGGTCTTTCACTTCCTTGGTTGAATTTATCCCTCATTATTTTATTTATACTATTTAAATGAGATTGTTTTCTTGCTTTCTCTTTCTGATAGTTATTATTAATGTATAGAAAAGCAACATATTTCTCTATATTAGTCTTGTATCCTGCAAATATACTTAATTCATGTATTAGTTCTAATAGTTTTTGGGTGGAATCTTTAGGATTTTCTATATATAATATTATGTCATCTGCAAACAGTGACAGTTTTACAACTTCCTTTCTAATTTTGATGCCTTTTATTTCCTTTTCTTGTTTGATTGCTGTGGCTAGGTCTTCCAGTACTATCTTAAATAGAAATGATGATAGAGGACATTCTTATCTTGTTCTTGATCTTAGAGGAATATCTTTAGGTTTTTCACAGTTAAGTATGATGTTAGCTGTGGGTTTGCCATTCATGGTTTTATTATGTTGAGATATATTCCCTTGATACCCACTTTGTTGAGAGATTTTATTGTAAATAGATGTTGAATTTTGTCAGAAGCTTTTTCTGGATTTATTGAGATGATCATGTGATTTTTATTCTTTGTTTTTTTAATGTGGTGTATCACATTATTCATTTGTGAATGTGGAACCATCCTTGCATCACTGGAATAAATCCCACTTGATCTTTGTATATTATCCTTTTAATGTATATTTTATTTGACTTACTCATATTTTGTTGAGGATTTTTGCATCTATATCGGCCTGTAATTTTCTTTTTTTGGGTGGGGGTATCTTTTTCTGGTTTTAGTATCAGGGCAAAGCAGAACTAATAGAATGAGTTTGGGAGTGTTCCCTCATCTTCAGTTTTTGGGAATAGTTTGAGAAGAATTGAATTTAGTCTTCTTTATGTTTGGTAGATTTCCCTGTGAAGCTGTCTGGTCCTGGACTTTTGTGTGTTAGGAGTTTTTTGACTACTGATTCAACTTCAATATTAGTAATTGGTCTCTTCAGGTTATTTGTTTCTTCCTGATTCAGTCTTGGAAGATTGTATGTTTCTAGGAATGTTTCCAGTTTTTTTTACGTTGTCCAATTTTTTGGAGTATAACTGTTTGTAGTATTGTCTTATGACTATTTGTATTTCTGTAACTTCTCTTCTTTCATTTCTAATTTTGTTTATTTGGGTCCTCTCACTTTTTTCTTAATGAGCCTAGCTAAAAGTTTTTCAATTTTGTTTATCTTTTCAAAAAAACAGCTCTTGGTTTCTTTGATCTTTTCTATTTTTTTTTGCTTCTGTTCTATTTATTTTTGCTCTGATCCTTATTATTTCCCTCCTTCTGCTGACTTTGGACTTTGTTTGTTCTTGTTTTTCTAAATCCTTTAGATGGTAGGTTAGATGTTTATTTGAGATATTTCTTGTTTCTTGACATAGGCCTGTATCACTATAAACTTCCCTCTTAATACTGCTTTTGCTGCATCCCATAAATTTTGGAAAGTTATGTTTTTATTTTCATTTGTCTCAACGTATTTTCTGATTTCCTCTTTGACTTCTTCATTGACTCATTGGGTTTTTCAGTGGTATATTGTTTAATCTACACATGATTATGTATTCCCATATTTCTTCCTGTAATTTTTTTGTAGTCTCATATACCATTGTGGTTGGAAATGATGCTTGACATAATTTCTATCCTCTTGAATTTGTTGAAACTTGTTTTGTGGCCTAGTATGTGATGTCTTGAAGAAGGAGAACATTCTCTGTGCACTTAAAATGAATGTGTATTCTGCTGTTTTGGGTGGAATGCTCTGTAGCTATTTTTCAAGTGTAGGTGGTCTAATGTGTCGTTTAAGGTTACTGTTTACTTATTGATTTTCTGCCTAGATGATCTGTCCATTGATGTGAATCGGGTGTTAAAGTCCCCTACTATTATTGCATTATTGTCAGTTTCTCCACTTATGTCTGTTAACATTTGCTTTCTTTATTTGGGTGCTCGTTTATTAGGTACATATATGTATATGATTATTATATCCCCTTCTTGTATTAATCTTGCTATCATTATATAATGCCCTTCTTTGTCTATTATTATAGACTTTATTTTAAAGTCTATTTTGTCTGATATGAGTTTTGCTACCCCAGCTTTCTTTTCATTGTCATTTGCACAGAATATCTTTTTCCATCCCCTCACTTTCAGTCACCCTATGTTTTTGATTGGAGCATTTAGTACATTGACATTTAAAGTGATTATTGATAGGTATGTACTTATTGCAATTTTGTTACTTGTATTCTGGTTGTTTGGCCCATCCCCTCTATTTTTTTCTTTTTCATTTATTTTCTTCCTTTGCAGTTTGATGATTTTTCTTCTTCTTTTTAAAAAAATGTTTATTTATTTGTTTGTTTGTTTATTTATCTGGCTACACCGGGTTGTAGTTGTGGCATGTGGCATATTTAGTTGTGTCATGCGGGATCTAGTTTCCTGACCAGGGATCGAACTCAGGCCTCCTGCATTGGGAGCATGCAGTCTTAACCACTGGACCACCAGGGAAGTCCTGATCATTTTCTATTTTTTTCTTTTTTTTTTTAACATCTTTATTGGAGCATAATTGCTTTCCAATGTTGTGTTAGTTTCTGCTGTATAGCAAAGTGAATCAGCTATATGTATACATATATCCCTATATGCCCTCCCTCTTGCTTCTCCCTCCCACCCTCCCTATCCCACCCCTCTAGGTGGTCACAAAGCACTGCGCTGATCTCCCTGTGCTCCGATCATTTTCTTTATTGTTATGTTTGAGGTCCTTTCTTGCTAATTTTGATGTATCTAATGTAGGTTTTTGATTTGTGGCTATCATGGAGTTCATATAGTTGACTTGTAAGTATATCTACTTCTTTTTAACTTATAGTCAGTTAAGTTCAAATGCATTCTAAAAGATCTACATGTTTTACTCCTTTCCCCCATGTTTTGTGTTTTTGATGTCATATTTTACAAATTCATGTCTATCCACTGTTTACTGTAGTCACATTTGATTTTATAATTTTTGTCCTTTAACATTTGTGCTAGCTTATTTAAGTGCTTGATCCACAGTACGTACTACATATTTACTTTTACCTGTGGGATTTTTTCTTTCCTATAACTTCTTATTTTTTGTTGTAGCCTTCTCTTTTTCACTTAAAGAAGACCCTTTAACACTTCTTGTAAGGTTGGTTTAGTATTGATGAACACTTTTACATTTTGCTTATCTGAAAAGCTCTTTATCTTTCATTCAATTCCAAATGGTAACTCTGATGGATAGAGTAACACAGTTTATAGGTTTTTCCCTTTCAGCACTTTAAATATATCATGGCACTCCCTTCTTGGCTACAAAGTTCCTGCAGAAAAATCAGCTGATAACCTTATGAAGTTTCCCTTGTATATGGCTATATTCTCTTGATGCTTTTAAAATTCTTTCTTTAACATTTGCCTTTTTAATTTTGATATATATTGTGTGAGTCTCTTTGGGTTCATTTTGTTTTGGACTTTCTGTACTTCCTGAACCTGGGTTTCTGTTTCCTTCTTCAGGTTCAGGAAGTTTTCAGCCATAATTTCATCAAATACATTTTCTGCCCCTTTCACTCTCTCTTCTCCTTCTGGTACCCTTATAATATGAGTGTTAATATGTTTGATGTTGTCACAGAGATCCCTTAAACTATCCTTATTTTTAAAAAATTGCTTTTCTTTTTTGTTGTTCTGATTGGGTGATTTCCACTTTTCTATCTTTTGGATCACTTGTGTGTTCTTCTGTATCACCTCATCTGCTTTTAATTCCTTCTAGTGTATCTTTTTTTTTAACATCTTTATTGGAGTATAATTGCTTTACAGTGGTGTGTTAGTTTCTGCATTACAACAAAATGAATCAGTTATATATATACATATGTTCCCATCTCTCTTCCCTCTTGCATCTCCCTCCCTCCCACCCTCCCTATCCCACCCCTCCAGACAGTCCAAAGCACCAAACTGATCTCCCTGTGCTATGCGGCTGCTTCCCACTAGCTATCTACCTTACACTTGGTAGTGTATATATGTCCATGCCTCTCTCTCGCTTTGTCACAGCTTACCCTTCCCTCTCCCCATATCCTCAAGTCCATTCTCTAGTAGATCTGTGTCTTTATTCCTGTCTTACCCCTAGGTTCTTCATGACATTTTTTTTCTTAAATTACATATATATGTGTTAGCATATGGTATTTGTCTCTCTGTCTGACTTACTTCACTCTGTATGACAGACTCTAGGTCTATCCACCTCATTACTAATAGCTCAATTTCTATTCTTTTTATGGCTGAGTAATATTCCACTGTATATATGTGCCACATCTTCTTTATCCATTCATCCGATTATGGACACTTAGGTTGTTTCCATCTCTGGGCTATTGTAAATAGAGCTGAAATGAATATTTTGGTACATGACTCTTTTTGAATTTTGGTTTTCTCAGGGTATATGCCCAGTAGTGGGATTGCTGTGTCATATGGTACTTCTATTTGTAATTTTTTTTTTTTGTGTTACGCGGGCCTCTCGCTGTTGTGGCCTCTCCCGTTGCGGAGCACAGGCTTTGGACGCACAGGCTCAGCGGCCACGGCTCGCGGGCCCAGATGCTCCGCGGCACGTGGGATCCTCCCGGACCGAGGCACGAACCCGCGTCCCCTGCACCGGCAGGTGGACTGCCAACCACCACGCCACCAGGGAAGCCCTATTTGTAATTTTTTAAGGAACCTCCGTACTGTTCTCCACAGTGGCTGTATCAATTTACATTCCCACCAACAGTGCAAGAGGGTTCCCTTTTCTCCACACCCTCTCCAGCATTTATTGTTTCTAGATTTTTTGATGATGGCCATTCTGACTGGTGTGAGATGATATCACATTGTAGTTTTGATTGCATTTCTCTAATGATTAGTGATGTTGAGCATTCTTTCATGTGTTTGTTGGCAGTCTGTATATCTTCTTCAGAGAAATGCCTATTTAGGTCTTCTGCCCATTTTTGGATTAGGCTGTTTGTTTTTTGTTATTAAGCTGCATGAGCTGCTCATAAATTTTGGAGATTAATCCTTTCTCAGTTGCTTCATCTGCAAATATTTTCTCCCATTCTGAGGGTTGTCTTTTGGTCTTGTTTATGGTTTCCTTTGCTGTGCAGAAGCTTTGAAGTTTCATTAGGTCTCATTTGTTTATTTTTGTTTTTATTTCCATTTCTCTAGGAGGTGGGTCAAAAAGGATCTTGCTGTGATTTATGTCATAGAGTGTCCTGCCTATGTCTTCCTCTAAGAGTTTGATAGTTTCTGGGCTTACCTTTAGGTCTTTAATCCATTTTGAGCTTATTTTTGTGTATGGTGTTAGGGAGTGATTTAATCTCATACTTTTACATGTACCTGTCCAGTTTTCCCAACACCACTTATTGAAGAGGCTGTCCTTTCTCCACTGTACATCCTGCCACCTTTATCAAAGATAAGGTGACCATATGTGCGTGGGATTATCTCTGGGCTTTCTATCTTGTTCCATTGATCTATCTTTCTGTTTTTGTGCCAGTACCATACTGTCTCGATTACTGTACTTTTGTAGTATAGTCTGAAGTGAGGGAGCGTGATTCCTCCAGCTCCATTTTTTGTTCTCAAGATTGCTTTGGCTATTCGGGGTCTTTTGTGTTTCCATAGAAATTGTGAATTTTTTTGTCCTAGTTCTGTGAAAAATGCCAGTGGTAGTTTGATAGGGATTGCATTGAATCTGTAGATTGCTTTGGGTAGTAGAGTCATTTTCACAATGTTGATTCTTCGAATCTAATAACTTGATAAATCTCCCCATCTATTTGTATTACCTTTAATTTCTTTCATCAGTGTCTTATAATTTTCTGCATACAGGTCTTTTGTCTCCTTAGGTAGGTTTATTCCTAGATATTTTATTCTTTTTGTTGCAATGGTAAATGGGAGTGTTTTCTTGATTTCACTTTCAGATTTTTCATCATTAGTGTATAGGAATGCCAGAGATTTCTGTGCATTAATTTTGTATCCTGCTACTTTACCAAATTCATTGATTAGCTCTAGTAGATTTCGGGTAACATCTTTAGGATTCTCTATGTATAGTATCATGTCATCTGCAAACAATGACAGCTTTACTTCTTCTTTACCAATTTGGATTCCTTTTATTTCCTTTTCTTCTCTAATTGCTGTGGATAAAACTTCCAAAACTATGTTGAATAAGAGTGGTGAGAGTGGGCTACCTTGTCTTGTTCCTTATCTTAGTGGAAACGCTTTCAGTTTTTCACCATTGAGGATGACGTTGACTGTAGGTTTGTCATATGTGGCCTTTATTATGTTGAGGAAAGTTCCCTCTGTGCCTACTTTCTGCAGGGTTTTTGTCATAAATGGGTGTTGAATTTTGTTGAAAGCTTTCTCTGCATCTATTGAGATGATCATATGATTTGAGTCTTTTCCCTTTTTTTTTGAATGAGTCTGCCTAATGGTTTATCTATTTTGTTTATCTTCACAAAGAACCAGCTTTTAGTTTTTTCGATCATTGCTATCGTTTCCTTCATTTCTTATCATTTATTTCTGATCTGATTTTTTTGATATCTTTCCTTCTGCTAACTTTGGCTTCTCTTTGTTCTTCTTTGTCTAATTGCTTTAGGAGCAAGTTTAGGTTGTTTATTCAAGATGTTTCTTGTTTCTTAAGGTAGTATTGTATTGCTATAAACTTCCCTCTTAGAACTGCTTTTGCTGCATTCAACAGATTTTGGGTCGTTGTTTCTCCATTGTCATTTGTTTCTAGGTATTTTTTGATCTCCTCTTTGATTTCTTCAGTGATCAGTTCGTTATTAAGTAGTGTATTGTTTAACCTCCATGTGTTTGTATTTTGTACAGATCTTTTCCTGTAATTGATATCTAGTCTCATAGCATTGTCGTTGGAAAAGTTATTTGATACAATTTCAATTTTCTTAAATTTACCAAGGCTTGATTTGTGACGCAAGATATGATCTATCCTGGAGAATGTTCCATGAGCACTTGAGAAAAATGTGTATTGTGTTGTTTTTGGTTGGAATGTCCTAGAAATATCAATTAAGTCCATCTTTTTTAATGTATTATTTAAAGCTTATGTTTCCTTATTTATTTTCATTTTGGTTGCTCTGTCCATTGGTGAAAGTGGGGTGTGAAAGTCCCCTACTATGAATGTGTTACTGTCGATTTCCCCTTTTATGCCTGTTAGTATTTGCCTTATGTATTGTGGTGCTCCTATGTTGGGTGCATAAATATTTACAATTGTTATATCTTCTTCTTGGATCGATCCCTTGATCATTATGTAGTGTCCTTCTTTGTCTGTTGTAATAGTCTTTATTTTAAAGTCTATTTTGTCTGATAGGAGAATTGCTACTCCAGCTTTCTTTTGCTTTCCATTTGCATGGAATATCTTTTACCATCCCCTTAGTTTCAGTCTGTATGTTTCTCTAGGTCTGAAGTGGGTCTCTTGTAGACAGCAAATATATGGGTCTTGTTTTTGTATCCATTCAGCCAATCTGTGTCTTTTGGTGGGAGCATTTATTCCATTTACATTTAAGGTAATTATCAAAATTTATGTTCCTCTTTCCATTTTCTTAATTGTTTTGGGTTCGTTATTGTAGGTCTTTTCCTTCTCTTGTGTTTCTTGCCTAGAGGAGTTCCTTTAGCAGTTGTTGTTGAGCTGGTTTGGTGGTGCTGAACTCTCTCAGCTTTTGCTTGTCTGTAAAGCTTTTAATTTCTCCATCAAATCTGAATGAGATCCTTGCTGGGTAGAATAATCTTTCTTGTATGTTTTTCTCTTTCATCACTTTAAATATGTCCTGCCAGTCCCTTCTGGCTTGCAGAGTTTCTGCTGAAAGATCAGCTCTTAACCTTATGGGGATTCCCTTTGGTGTAATTTGTTGTTTTTCCCTTGCTGCTTTTAATATGTTTTCTTTTATTTAATTTTTGACAGTGTGATTAATATGTGTCTTGGCGTGTTTCTCCTTGGATTTATCCTATATGGGACTCTCTGTGCTTCCTGGACTTGATTAACTATTTCCTTTCCCATATTAGGGAAGCTTTCAACTATTAATCTCTTCAAATATTTTCTTAGTCCCTTTCTTTTTCTCTTCTTCTTCTGGAACCCCTATAATTCGAATGTTGGTGCATTTAGTGTTTTCCCAGAGGTCTCTGAGACTCTCCTCAGTTCTTTTCATTCTTTTTTCTTTATTTTGCTCTGCAGTAGTTATTTCCACTATTTTATCTTCCAGGTCACTTATCCGTTCTTCTGCCTCAGTTATTCTGCTATTGATCCCATCTAGAGTATTTTTCATTTCATTTATTGTGTTGTTCATCAGTATTTGTTTCATTTTTAGTTCTTCTAGGTCCTTGTTAAATGTTTCTTGCATTCTGTCTATTCTATTTCCAAGATTTTGGATTATCTTTACTATCCTTATTCTGAATTCTTTTTCAGGTAGACTGCCTATTTCCTCTTCATTTGTTAGGTCAGGTGGGTTTTTATCTTGCTCCTTCATCTGCTGTGTGTTTTTCTGTCTTCTCATTTTGCTTATCTTACTGTGTTTGAGGTCTCCTTTTTGCAGGCTGCAGGTTCGTAATTCCCGTTGTTTTTGGTGTCTGTCCCCAGTGGCTAAGGTTGGTTCAGTGGGTTGTGTAGGCTTCCTGGTGGAGGGGACTAGTGCCTGTGTTTTGGTGGATGAGGCTGCATCTTGTCTTTCTGGTGGGCAGGTCCATGTCTGGTGGTGTGTTTTTGGGTGTCTGTGGACTTATTATGATTTTAGGCAGCCTGTCTGTTAATGGGTGGGGTTGTGTTCCTGTGTTGCTAGTTGTTTTGCATAGGATGTCCAGCACTGTAGCTTGCTGGTCGTTGAGTGAAGCTGGGTGCTGGTGTTGAGATGGAGATGTCTGGGAGATTTTCACCATTTGGTACTACGTGGAGCTGGGAGGTCTCTTGTTGACCAGTGTCCTGAAATTGGCTCTCCCACCTCAGAGGCACAGCACTGACTCCTGGCCGCAGCACCAAAAGCCTTTCATCCACACGGCACCCAATGGATCACTGAAGAAATCAAAGAGGATATAAAAAAATACCCAGCTATAATGAAGTGCCTTTTCCTCCTCCTAGCGGTATCAAAAGAGATTGAACTGGGAACATAGCAGCATCTTCCCCTGCCAGTGTGATGTTGGAGGAGGCCTGTCATTCGTCAGAAATTGAACTCTGTTGTATGGTCAAGCCCAGCTGCAAAGAAGTCTGGGAAGTTCCTTCTAGTGTATCTTTCTTTTCAGTTATTGTATTCTTCTGCTTTCACTGCTTCTTTTTTGTATTTTCTAGTTCTTTGTTAAAGTTCTCTTTGTGTTCATCTATTATTTGCCTGAGTTCACTTAGCATTTTTATGACTATTGCTTTGAAGTATTTTTCAGGTAAATTATTTTCCTCTGTTACATTAGGGTTTTTTCCTGAGCTTTTATGTTGTTCTTTCATTTGAAACCTATTTCTCTGTTTTCTCATTTTGTTTAAGTTTCTCTGTTTGTCGCTGTGAAATTAGGTGAAATAGTTACCTATTCTGGTCTTAAAGGCATATCTTTGTTTGGAGGCATCCCTGTGCAGTCTACAAGTGCTTAGTGGCTTATTGGGAGAGCTGGACTTGAGGTGATCATGGACTACATCTTCTCCCTGGGTACACTGGCCTTAGTGGGAGATAGGGCTGGAATCAGAGGGGCCAGAGACAGAGCCAAGTGTGAATTGGGGATTCTCCTAGGCTCAATGGTGGTCACTGCCATATTGGAGTTGTGACTGGGGCCTGAAGGCTTAGGTTTCACTTTTTCCCTGGTGTGTGTGTCTTTGTTAGAGGCAGTGTTGGGGCCAGAGGGGTTGGGGCCACACTACTGAGCAGGCTCTGCTCCTTCCCTGGTGTATGTGCACACTGGCATTGGCAGTCTCCACCCTAGCTAGGGGCAAGGCTATGGCCCAAGCTGGCTCTGCTCCTTCCCCAGTGAGTGCATGTGCATTGGCAATAGTGGCCTCCATCTTAACAGGGAGGAGTGCTAAAGCAGGAGGGGCTGGAGTGGTAGCCTGGTGCAGGCTGTGAGGCATGCTGAGGCAGTGCTGGCAGGCTGGCAAGAGCACCTGGCAGCTTTTCAATCTATGATATCCATGCTGGGACTGGGAGCCAGCAAATCTGTGTGTGTTCTTCAAGAGTGGAGTCCTGGTTTCTTACATCTTTCCGTTATGCCCCACTGGTTTTCAAACCAGATAATGGAGCTTGATTTCCCAGTGTTGGACCCTAGGGCTGGGATGCCTAATATGTGGCTTAAATCTCTTGCTCCCCAGGGAGGATCCTGAGCCTTCTGGGTCACCCACTAGCGATGTAGGTCCTGACTAACTCACTTCTCCTCCCTTCCTACTAGACTCTGTGTGGATCTTTCATTACAGCCTTGGTTGTAGAAGAGCCACTCTTCTAGTCTTCAGGTCATTCTCCGTGAGAGTTGCTGTTTATGTAGTTGTAGTTTTAATGTGTTTGTGGGGGGAGGTGAACTCAGGGTCTTTCTACTCTGCCATCTTGATCCCACCTCTGACCAGTGCTTCTTTTTCTATATGATGTGAATAGCTACTTTTACTACCAAATCACAATATTGGTCCTGAAAGAACACAATATGGGACTTATTTGCCTTGAGTTGACACTCATACTTCAAGATTCAATGTCCACATATCTTGGCCTCTCCCTACCCTCCAAACCCATCCTCGTTTTATGAGAGACTCACTGCCTATCAATTATTGGTGTCCCTCCTCAATAGCACACTCAGACGTGAGTATAAAAGAAAGTGATCCCCACCTGCGGGCTGAATCTAAGTTATCTAAGGTGACTATCTCCATAGACTAACTCCTCTAGTGAGTTCCTCCCTTCTGTATTGTTATTACAGTTGCAACCACTCTGTTGTACTTGTTTGCAGCTTTCTTAAGACATAGCTGACATATGAGAAACTGCATATATTTGAAGTATAAAAGTTGATATTTTGACATATGTATACACTCATGAAACCATCACCAGAATTAAGATAATAAACATGTCTACCACCCCTCACACCAATATTCCTCATACCCTGTTATAATATATCCCTCCCTCCCACCACCCAACTCCCTTGCAATCTCCTCTTGCCCTTCTTGACTTGGTTTGGTAACGTTAAAGTGTTCCAACCCAGGAAAACAGTTAGATTCTCTGCATCTGAGCCAAGAGTAGAAGACATCCTTTGGGCCTTGCTTCCTTCCTCCTTTGAAAAGAAGTCAGACCCTCCCAAAGACTTATGTTTGCAGCTGTACACAAACAACTCTAGGACTGGATCAAAGGCCTTAAGTAAGGAACTAGGAGATTGAAACACCTCTATAAGTTGCAAGTAGGATCTAAAGTTGCAAATTACTTGAAGATAAACTAAAGAAAGATTTGAGGTGAAAGCATGTTTCTTAAGGAAACTTCTATTATAAAATACCACACATTTGAAAAGTAATGAAAAGAAGAAAATCTGCATCATCCCACTACTCTAGCTGAACACTGTCAGTCATTTGGCATGTTTTCATTCCTGACTCTTCCCCCAACCAGAAAAAAAATTCTTTATTGAAACCTATTTTGAATGCAATTTTTGAGTTTTTGTGTTTAACTTTTTCTCTATATACCTCCAGCGCACACCATCATAATAAAACCATAAAAGCATGGGTATATATTTTTCTCAGGTCTCAGAGAAAGAATCAACATGTCTTCTTAGAGGACGTAGCTGCAATATGAGGCTAAGAACAAAAGCTCTATATTGTGGTTCTGCTAGCAGGTTCTAGAGAATTAGAATCTATAAAAATGGAGAAATGTTTCTTCTCTGTGGAACAAAAAGTTTACAGCAGGAAAGAACAACCCCCAGGGAAATCCAACTGCTATAGCCAAAGGTATACATTTTTTTGGGGGTATTATGGATGAGAAGCTAACTTCTGAGTGTACTTTGAATGTACATAGACAAGTACACTCAGAAGTTAGCTTCCTCATACTTATAATTCCCACTTTCCCTTTACTAGTTTGGAAGGACTCATTTATTGCTGATTTTCTATGTTCAGCAATCCAGATGGCCTGTTGACCAGTTAACATGTAGTCCACCCCATATTTATTGGAAGCAGTGAAATGGAATAGCCACCCCCTTTCTGAGATTTTCATAAGGAGAGGGAGGATAAATTTCTTACCCCCAACCCAAGAACAGGTAGTTATGCTCAAGATTCTATTTTCTTAAGAACGTCAAAGGTGTGTTTTGAAAAGGAAAGGAAAGTTGTGCTCTGATCCTTTGCCTACTTTAATCAAAATTTCTTTTAAACCATGTTAATTTTAAATGATTCAGAGTTCATCCTCTGGCCACTTTGATATGCAAACAGTGAACTGGACCAACACCACAAACTCCAGGCAACTCCATTCACTGCAGCCTAAGTTGTGTGTTTGTAACCTGTAAACTGCAGTTTCTTGGGCCGCACTGCACTGACATGATATAATGTAGGTAAAATTGAACAGATTGAAGATGATGGCAATGAGAGAAGCTATAGAACATACACTGTCCTTGTGCTCATGTTCAATCTGACTTCTGTTTCACACTCTAACAGTAAATGGAGTGGAGAGACAGAATAGGGGAAGGGTTTATTCTGTGTGTTAGAAATCTGCCCTTTCTAATGATTCAACCAAGCTGGCCTGTATTATTCTAGTCTGATTTCATTGTTTTGGCAAGATTTGAAACTGACACTGCAGTTTGGAAGTTCTGAGATAATTGATGCCAGACGAGTGTCACCAAGGGATGAAAACTTTTAAAAAATTTATTATTTTTATTAACAAGTGACTATGGATTCAGAATCACCTCCTGATGTTTTTAAAAACATTTGTCTTGTTATGAAAACGCTGTTAGCTTTTGAATTAAACATGTGAGAGTTTAGCTAGAGTTAGATAAATTTCTGCTTAACCTTTTCCCCACTCCCAAAAGATAGCATCAAAAGACACACCCAAGCATCAAATGACAAACATAAGTATACATATACAAACATGCATCCTGGCAGAACTGTTTTTTACAGCCTGTTCACAAGCAAATTTCTGAAGTTGTGAATAGAGTTCAAGGGCTCACAATTTTAGCTTTTAATTATACAGCTTATCACCAAGCTCCCTGAGTGACTGACATAGCATAGCACACAACAGTTTTCTGGGGATAGTTCCTAACAGTAAGTGACCCTTGAATTATCTTCAACCCATGGCACATCCACTTGTTCTGAATACTGCCTTACAAGGAATTACATAATGTTGCAACTCCCCTGCTGATATCTTAGAGACCAAAAAGACAATGCTAAAGGAAAGGCACTTTCCATTTCTATTTGCCTTTCTTTCATTCAGAGACTATGACCTGAGGTATCTCAATAGGCTGAAATCCACGGACAGCAGATGGGGTGGTGAAAAAAGTGTTAGGTAGTTCCCCAGGGCTGATGGAGCCAGAGTCACTTTGCACTGAGCCTCTACTGTTCTCAAACTGGGATATTTTCTTTTTGATCATCTTTCTCTCCTTGGCTCTGCGATTCTGAAACCAGATTTTCACCTGAAACACAAAATGCTTTGGATTTAATGGGGCAACATACTGAATGCACTTTTCAGTCATTGCTGATATTGTTCAGGGACTCTAGTATTTACAAAGTCCTTTCACATGCATCGCTTAATTGAGCCTCACAATGACCTTGTGAAGTATGCCCATTTAACAACAGGTTTAAAAAAGGCTGAGACTCAGAGAGGGAAAGTATCTTGCATGAGATGAAACTGAAATCAAGTCCAAGGCCTCAGACTCTGAATGCAGTGCTCTTTATATTATACCTCACCCACCATCTCTGTTGTGCAGGTAGAAATAAATAATGATAGAATGGCAGATGCTGAGCCATGGTGATAAAAAGGGAGGGATTTAAATAGCAAAGGTGATTATGATCTATCATTAAAAGAAGTTAGGTTGTTAAAACAGAACTGGGTGAACAAGGGTGATGAAATACTATATCTCTTGCTGTGATACCAGCGTGCCTTCATAAATGGTTGAAATGCAGGCTTCTTGGGATACAACAATACATTAATGGACTTTACAGTTCTAGAATCTTATGATTTCCAGGTTTACTCCTAGACCTAAGTAAAAAACAAATCAGGTAGTTATGTAATGTCAAAATCTGGGTGAGTGGAAACCACTGATCCTTGCCATGATTTAATCTTTACTGAGTACCCATAGTAAGCTAAATTTGAGGCAGGAATCATAGGATTACATAGACCACAGAAAATTAAATTCCTACCCTGAGTAATAGAAAAACTTGCTTCAGGTAGCAGCATTGGTGTTCATTTACTGTTACAGTTTGACTGATATGAACCAGATAATTGCCATGATTGACAGATTTCCACTTCACATATTGATTATGACTACTTGGGGAACCATATCAAGGTTTTGCCCTGACTGATCAATTGTATGGGAGTTTTAATCCTTCTCATCCCCCTACATCCCCACCCTTGCTTTCACACCTACACAGTGCCCACCACATTCAATTATTAATAAACCCATCAACCAACGGTACTAAACTAGGTGGTCCAGTAGGATGAATGTGGGCTTTAGGAGAGCTTTGAGAATGGCTTGGTCTTCTGTTTCGCTTCCACTATTAGTTACAGACTTCCCTAAAACCTTAGCTTATTGAAATGCTTATATGAAACGTGTTAGATGTACTTCTGGTGTACCTGTCTCTCAGAAAGGCCCAAGTTGACTGCCAGCTCTGATTTTCTCCGAATGGTGATGTATCTGTTGCAGTGGAATTCCTTCTCCAGCTCCAACCTTTGATGATCTGTGTAAACCACACGATACTTTTCTTTTGTCCTGGTTTTCCCTGTTAGGGGAGAAAGCAGTGCATTTAATCATATTTTGCATCTTTGGAGATTGTTTTGGTTAGAGGAATCATAGTCATTGTTCCTACCCTTAGCTATTACTTTCAAATACAAAACAAGTACATTTTTTTAACCACATATGTCATAAGTCCATTTCTCCATTAATTACTTTGTCATCTGTGGCTATTTTACATATATATATATATATATATATATATATATATATATATATATATATATATATATATATGTATATATATACTGTTACACCAAAGCATTTTAAAGCAAACAGTTAAGCCATGATTTTCATTCCCTTCACACTAACATATGGGAACAGCATTGCCATTGTCAGTAGTAGCAACATTCATTATACATGCACTTCCTTTTATATTGATATTTTATGCAGTTTATTTATATTGTTTCCTATTGAACCTCTCACTTACCCTTTCAAATTACGCAAAATGTGTCTTATCCCCATTTTGCAGATAAGGAACCTGAGGCTCAGTGTAGGTAAGTAAGTTGCTTTGTGCTAGTGAGCTGAGGAGTGGGGACCCAAACACATACCCTTGGCTCCCAGTCTGGTGTGCCAAATGTTATTCCTGATTTAAACATGCTGGGCAGCATAAGAATGGCCCAAGTGAGGCAAGCTGCTTTGTGATCCTGACATTCTAATTACATATACATTCTAGAATTTCATTTGGATAGTAATTTAAAAAGAAAACATCTATTGTCACTTAGATTCTGTTCTAGGATAGCCCCTATTACTTATTAGAAAAAATAGTTTAGTTTTCTGGGGAGAGTCTTAAACAAATTTTTATTCCCAAGTGGATAATGAATGGGGGAAATAGGGGGTGTTGACTTTAGCAGAATAAAATGGGTATTCTAGTATTCTTTGAAAGGATATACAAACATTTGCTTTGTGTTACAACGTTTAACTAATTTCTCATGCCCTCCTTCAAATAGAGTTTTATTCCTCCTTTCAAATTTTCCAAAGGTGATTAGGAAGTTTCTCTTTCTTTTCCATTTTTCTAACCCCCTCCAGGATCTTCATCCTTTTCTCTATGGCTTTTGGCAAACTCCTTCTGATCTTCCCTGGTTGTTTTTGATGTGAAGTTTTGGGGAGCGATCTGTAAGACAAAGGTTTCTTTAAAGTGTTTCCCTAAACTCCATTGAGGTGTTAAGATGCAGCACAAGCTTAACAAAGGAGCTACATAGCATCAGATCCCATCCTGAACCCTCTTTACATTCAGGAACACCAGCAAATTGGTTTGGAATTTACAAGCCCTAAACAAATGTCAGACACTCTTTCATCTCCAGGAAAGAAAAAAAAAGGGACATGAATGTAGAAACAAATTCTAGATGAGAGATATGTTTTAGGATTAACTCATGGACTAAAGAACTAAACAAAACTTTCCCTCTTAAAAATGGAAAACAATGAATCCCAGTCAATCTGTCTCAGAGGCTCAAATTTTAAGCTGGTTTTCTTTTTTGTTTGTTTGTTTTTTGTGGGTTTTTTTGTTGTCAATTTTTAAAATTGAAGTATAGTTGATTTACAATATTGTGTTAGTTTCATTTGCAGCAACGTGGAAAGACCAAGGGAATATTATGCTTAGTGAAATAAGTCAGACAGAGAAAGACAAATACTGTATGATATCACTTACATGTGGACTCTAAAATATAGTACAAATGAATGTATATGTAAAACGAAAACAGACTCACAGATACAGAAAACAAACTTGAGTTGGTTTTCTGAATTTAGGAAACCAAAGGTCTGGCACTTGGTATGTTACAAAGGCAGAATGTATATTTGAGGTCACAGTGAAAACATTGAGGTTTAATTTATTTCCAGAACCTCAAATCTTAGAATCAAAATATATCTTTGAAGAGATGTTCCCTAAAACCCTTCCTAATCCCAAAGTGACTAAGTGTTTAAATTCTAACTTGAGGCAGAAGTTAAAATTCAACTTGTGTGTGTCTGTTTTCCGCTCTTTGATAATCGGTAAATATAACCAGACTTCAAGAACTCTGGAAGGTTGCAGTTCTTCCCCACCCCCATTGGTCATAAATTCCCCTCTTGCAGTTTCTTCTGAGGACAATAAAGTCAAGACCAGGCCTCTTTATTTGCCATGAAAATCCTCACCCTTTCCGGCAATATAACCCCTGAAGAAAGGAGGAATGAGGAAGAGCCAAGCTGCATATCAAAGCCATGCAAAGTGTTAAAAAGAGTCTGTTGCCCCAATCTAACAGATAAGACCTCAAACCTCAAGAAGACATAGATCAGGGGGAAATATTGACTGCACATTTAACAAAAAGAAATGAATTCCTGTTTCCTGGTGCTCCTCTTGTGTCCCTGCTCCCAAACTGTCTTCTTTCCACCCCTTTCATTGCCTCTTCCCTTAAATGATGAAATCTGATTGAATGGATTTTGGACATTTTTCTAGTAGAGTATAATGCCATATTTCCATACTAAAACATCAACAAAGCACTAAGAGCACTAGCTTTTATTGTTCAAGCTATTCTCTTCTCCCAGAAACTACATTTCTGAGGGTGAGGGAACCCCTTCTCTGGTGCTATTGTGGGTTAATTTAGGAAAGTAACAAACCGTAAGTTGTATTACAGGGCTGCTTCATAGCCCTGTGGTGGGGATTTCACTGCCTCCGCCTGCCTAAAGCCTTGGACAAACCTCTGTAGTTCCCACTACCTAGAAGACAGTATCCCTACAGAGTTTGCAAACACATGTCACTATATATGATGACTCATCATCACCCTAAATGTGCTCATTTGAGAGACTGGCTGTGAAAACACTGTTAGGCAGAAAAGCACTCTCCAAACCTAGGGGTTATGATGATGATGACAATGAGGGTAAAGAGGATGAAAACCAATCTCTTTCTTTAGGGAGTAGGGTGTAATTGACACCATCATGATGACTTTCCATCTGATGGTAATCTTTTGCTGCTTTTAGTTAAAAATTGCATCCAAATTCATTCATAAAAATTGTCCAATTAAATGATCAAAACAAAAAAAGATAATGATAAGCTTCAGGAATTATTAAGTAACTCATTTTCTGAAGGGTCCTAACTGAATAAAATCTTTTATGTATAACTTCCTCAGTGTTTTGTATTTTGTCCAGTGGGTTAATCATAATTATTCAAAGTCACTTCCTTCTCTCCTCTTCTTTCCCACACCTAAAAAGAAAGCCCCTCTCCAGCCCTACTTAGGTTACCACCTTGCCAATACTCATCCAAGGTTACAACTCTGGGTAAAAAAAAAGCAAAAAATGAAAAAATTCCTAGCTGTAATGCACTGACAGTATTTAAAATACGAAAATACTGAACTTTTCCCAGAATCTTTCTATCAGCTTCCTTTCCATATAATTTTTAAAACCAGAAGTGTATTGGAACAGAATACTTAGGGAAAAAAGTAGAAATAAAAATATTTCATTTTTAAATCAAATCACTTAGTGGACATTCATTTATTCTGTATGTCAGTCCCCTTTCTCTCATTTGAAAATCAAATATGACAATAATCACTATGAAATGTTTTCCAATTGTCCCCTAATATGTGTATTTTTGTTTCTTTAACTTGAGGCTATTTTAAAAACATTCATCAGTGATGGAAAGAGTTTTCATTTGATTACCATAATCAGGGAGGGGTTACTTCAATTTTGTAGTTCATCTATTTTCTTCTCAGCTGTAAGTCAAATGTTGTCCTACGATACTACAGAGTGAAGTAGAAAATTTAGGAGGATCTGACTTATTCATTCATTTAACAAATATTTGTTTAACACTCCCTATGTACTAAGCATACAAATGGGTGTCTTTTTGTTTGGAGTGATACAAAGAAGTGATCAACTTAATTTTTTGTGGGGTTCATAACCTGAGATCCGTGGAAGGGCTTCAGTGGATCCATGAATCTCCCAAAATTATTCAAAAAATGACATGTGTGTGTGTGCATGCTCATTTGCGCCTTTGTGCATTTTTCTGGGGAGAGGGTCCATACTTTTCATCACATTCTTAAATTGTTGCTAAATATACACCTTAGGCTACAAGAATATAATAAAGGGGTACTTTTATAAGACATTAAAATGAAATGGAGATTGAATTTAATAAAGCCCCATCTATAGGATAGGCTGCCAGAAGTCAATGGGGTACCAAAATCATTCAATTTAGAATTTCTCATAGAAGTTGGAGAGAAAATCTTGTGAAGGTGACATGGTACACCCAGGTTTCAAGAGTTAGCCACCACAGAGCAATTTAGTCTCCTCAGTCACCCACTGATGAAGACACCACAGAGCAATTTAGAGTCCCTTTCTAAACTTACCCAAAAGAGAGAATCTGACAAATGCAAATGAAAGACTTTTAAGCAGAGAAACCCATCATATTTTCTCTCATAAACAGAAAATTCATGACTCAAGATAATTTATTTTATCTTGTCCTTTTCTTCCCATTGTTCTCTCTTCCAAACAACATACTAGTGACTTTCCTCTTCTAAAGTATTTCAAAACATAATCCTGAACTGGGAGCAGCTACTTTTCTGGCTTTTGTGTCTTTTGCTGATGGTTAGGGCTTAGTGAATGGATGTTAATTACAACCCTAAGATTAGATATAATAACAGCCCTGGGAATACAACACCCTAACCTCATTTTCTATTCTCTTTAGCCAGCCAACTCACTCTTATTTCAAAAAGCAATATGCAGAATTACTTCCAAACACTTTAAAGCTAAGTATTTAAGCTCAACTCTTAATTTGGGATTGCTACCCCAGTAATGTCCTAATCAATTGGAACTATCTCCTCTGGGCTGAGTCCTCTTAACGGTGAAAGTTGGTCCCATCCCACCCTCCTGCTTTTGCTTTTTTTAGGGAGAGAAAAAGGGCAGAACCGTGAGCAGAAGCATAATCATTGTGGACAAATGCTATTGAAATGTCATTTCTTCCCCAGAGGGATGAAAGTGATAGAGCTGAATTTTACTAATTTTCTCTAATGACAGGGAGCGATAGGTTGGAATAATAAGAATGTGATAAAAGAACAACTATAGCAGAAAACAAACATCTCCCCGCCTCCCTCCTCCACCCCCTGTCCAAGATTAAAGCAGAGTACCCACTTCCCCCGCCCCTGGCTCCCAGTAGCCGCCCACCGGCTTGCTGGCAGGAGCGTGGGTAGGCATTAGGCTGGGATCTCTGGGCTTTCCTATGTGTGGTGACAAGCCTGCATCCAGCCCCTGCACCTCGATACGTCTACCTGACTGTTAGGAGGGCTTTAATCACTTTAATCTTATTGATGTGGGGCTGATATTCGTGCACGCACAGGGGATGTTAGGGTTGAGTAGCTTATTATGTCCCAGTGGTGTACTGTAGCTTTCTCACAGCCTCTATGCTTCCATTGGCGGAAGGGAAGTTGTAAGAAGGCATTGGGTTTGAATCCAGCTTGCCTCTGTCAGCTTGGGCGAAAGAAGCTGGAGCTTCCTTGAGAGTCCAGGGTGACCAGGTTGCTTTGCCACTGGGACCTTCGTGGCTAAACTGGAAGGTCTGTTGCCAACCAAGCAACATGAACCTAAGTTGAGAACCACCAGCTTTGAGGGGGAAGCCAACCTGCCCAGATGGGGAAGGGTTTGAAATGGAACGGGCAAGCAGCAGTGATTGAGCACAGGGACACGTGGCTGTCCTCTCCTCATTCACCCACTGATCTTCCCCGTGCATCTGTTTTCCCATCTGGGCAACTGCAGTGTTGGATCTTGACCCTTGTGGATCAACATGCCCATTGTCCGCCCGGTTGCTCCCTTGACTGATCAGAAAATGGTGAAAAAGTCCCCTACGGTCGGCTTAGTTCCAAGCACCATGCTCTGCTTTTGATCAGAGGCACAAGCGAAGGAGGTCTCTAATGGGCTGGGGCCCTGGGCAGCAAGACACTCAATGGTCTCCTTAGCTAAGCTGTCCGGGGAGAAGCCTGAGGAGTAGGAGGGCCAGAAGGCCAAGAGAAGTAGATGAGAAGCAAAGGAAGGAAAAGTTTGAGAGCATTGGAATCGATTACTCACCAGTCACCTGCACGGTCTTGCGCATCCACGCATAGGGGCTGTGGCGGCTTCTGTTAGAACTGGCGTCGGCGGTGCAGGAGTCGATGGGGAACAGTGATCCGCCGGCTGGTGTAGGCAGGCTGCTACCGCAGTTTCCACCCGCTGCGGGTTCCAGGTTGCTGTATTCCGGCGAGCCGAAAGCAGCAGGGCTCGAGGTCATGTCGTTCATGGGCACCGTGCCCATTGTACTGGACGGCCCGGGGTACACGCTCCAGTCTTCCCGAGGGGGACTATAGGGTGACCCCCAGGCCCCCAACGATGGCCCGTGAGGATCCATACCGGGCATATGGGGATACCCCATATAGTGCGCATAAGACGGAGCCGCTGCGAAGTTGGAGGCTGGCATCGGACTCCCACCATCCCCAGTGGCGCCAGCCCCGGCTGTGCCACCTCCTGCAGGGCTCCTGAGAGTGCCCGAGTACATGCCCGTTTCTTTTTCCAAAAGGCAGCTTCTGTACATAGTGGCTTGGGTATGAGAAAGGAGCTCCCTAAGCCATCCTGAAGTCCCTGTAAGGCCCCAACCCGACTTTGAGAAGCAGTAGGGAACCAGTAAGTTAGGCCGTAGCTGTGCTGCAAGCTCCTCCGCGCCCCTCAGACAACTCCATCGGCGTTTCCTACCCTGACGGTTTCCAGGTGACTGGTAGCCCGGTATAGATGGGCCCCCAATGGCTGGGCTGACGTCAAGGGGCTTTAGGCTTTTACATAGCATTTGCATTCAAATGAACGGCCATTTCACTTTCACAGCGACTTGTTCACTCTACACTCCCTCTCCCAGAGCTCCTGGGCCTTTCTATCTCATCTTTTTTGCTTTTCTCCATCTGGTCCCATAGCACTAATTTTGCGCTTTTGGAGGCAGAAGGGAGCTCCTCCAGAGGTTTCTGAGCAGCTCCCTCCAAAGTGAGATGGAGACGTGTAGAATCAGGGCCAAATCCTGCTCTTTGGTCCTTACCCCGCGGTTTCTTTACGCTGATCTTCCCGCACCCAGTCTGCATCCTTGGTATCCCCTCTGCCCACATTCCCTGGCATGGGTACTCCACATGGCACTGGCCCATGATACCCTTCTCCTCATCGCCCCCTCCACCAGGAGGAGAGCTTTGTTTCTAAGGACAGAGATTCATTTCACAGAGATGCATTTGTAAAACATCCAATTAATCCGGCCTGCCATCTACTGGAAAGTAACCTTAGGAAGGCAGAGCAGGGATGTTTGTCTCTTGTTCACTGCTCTATCCTCCGTGTCTACAACAGTCCGGCACACATTAGGCACACAATAAATTGGATGTTTTACAAATATGCACAAATTAAAGAAAGATGAAGAGAGGAGGTTATGAAAAAAGGAAGGAAAGAAGGAGAAGACCCATGTGGGTAGTGGGCTTTTTAATTTCCCTTTCAGTTCACTAGTCTTGCTTGGGTGTCTCTTTCTGCCAGTACTCCAAGGAGTCAAATTCCTGCAGTCTCAAGTCCAGGGCAGCTGAAGCTCCCAACTTTCTTTCACACTTGAGGAGACTTCCTTTGTAAAGCTCCAATTGTTGAAAACGACATGGACTTGCCAGTAGATGCCAGTGAACTCAAGATTTTGCTTCAAGAAGCCAGATCACCTCCTGATGACAAAACCAATTTGTATTGCAGGATTCCTTCTCACCCACATGCTCCCTCACCCCTTCCCCCTCCCAAAGCCTACCACAACCTTTAGTTCAGGCTGTGCTCCTATTCAGAGAATGTGCTCTTCTATGAAGTCCAACACAACATGGCACCTCCATTAACTAATCCCTCTTTGGCTTTGGGAATATCACTTCACTTCTGGGAGTTTCAGGGTTTTCCCCTGTGTAATAGGGATCCTAACAGTGTCTACATTTACAAGGCAGGATTTCCTGAGATGATGTATGCAAACTGCTTAACTTAACACTTGGCACACAGCACAGGACCACTGTATTCATTAATTTACTCAACAAATATTTATTGAGCGCTAGGTGCTATTCTATGCATGGAGACATCAATAGTGAACAAAGCCTTTGACCTTATTAAACTTATATTCTCAAGGGGAGAAATACTAGTAAGTAATTAAATTTTGTGTTATGTCAGATGATAATAATCAATGTTGTGAAGAAAAAGAAAGCAATTAGGAGAATAGGAAATGCTGGAGGATGTTGCAACTTAACAAGTGGTGGTCTGGAGGACCTTACTTAGAAATGATATTTAAATAAAATATAGAAGTGATGGAGTGAGCTATGAGGAGAGGATCCAGACAGAGAGAACAAGAAGTAAAAAGTCTGTCTTCTATTGAAGAAGTAGCAAGAAGGAAAGTGTGGCTAACAGGTAGATGAGGTCCAAAAGCTAATGGGGTAGGTCATTTTTAATTTCTAAGTTTTTACTCTAAGTGAGGTAGGGGGACAATGTAGGGTTTTGAGTAGATGAGTCACATGATTTGACTTAAGTTTTGAAAGGATTGCTCTGGCTACTGGATTAAGAATAGACTGTAAATAGGCAAAATAGAATCAGGCTGATTAATTAAAAGGCTATTGCAATAATCCAGGTGAATGGCATTGGGGATGGAGAGAAGCGGTTGAATTCTGGATATATTTTGAAGCTTGCTTTGGAGAAGGAGAAGGAAAAGAAGGAATAGAAGTAATTGGTCAGCAAAGACTGATTAAAACCAAGCACTGGGGAGAAGGGACTAAGGGACAGGAAAGTCACATACCTATAGGCACTTTTTGCTCATGATCTCATTTAACCTTCACAACAGCCCCATGAGTTACTTATTTTCACTCCCATTTTAGAGGTGAAGAAACTGAGGCTCAGAGAGGTGGCATGAGTATTTAAATGAACTACTGGTGTATAGTAGAGCTAGGTTCCCATCCTAGGCAGCTCTGATTGCAAAGTTCATGTTCTTAAATTGGAACCAGGAAAAATGTACAACCTCAGGGCTGGGGCCTGGGGCCTGGCTTCTATTTTCTTTGCCTGCTCAGGCTCCCAGGCCCAGCATTCAATCCTTTTCATAACATAGACCCAATACCCTTGCATTATTGTCTTTCAGCTATTCTATCCTGAGGCAAACTGGTCTACCTGACATTTGAAAAGGTTGAAAGCATATGCAGGAACTTTAAAAGTAAGCTAATGCAATATTATCATCTTACCTACGAGGAAACTGAGGGCATGAGTAGGGAAGGTATTCCTTAAGGCAGTGAACGACAGAACTGAGATTCAAACTCAGGTCTGTTGACTCCCAGATCAACACTCTTTCCACTAAAAACTGTATGCTTGCTTATGCAAGTCCCTTTGTCTAGACTGTTTTTATGCATAAAAATGTTCAAATTCTCCCTCTTCTTCAAGGCTCAGTTCAAATGTCACCTCCTCCCTAAAGCCCTATGTTGTGATACTCTCAGAAAGCACTCTTCCTCTTGTCTGAATCCCATTGTCAACTCCCCTCCCCCACTGACTAATACTATTCTTGTCCACCTTGGAGTTACTTAGGGTCTTATCTGAATTTTTTTGGAATTTGAGCACATTGAAAGGGTGTGAGGAGGTGTGTTTGAGCCCTGCAGAGTGGAGTGTCATGCACATGATAGGGTCTCAAGAAATATTTGTGTGCTGAATCAATAAATGACCTTGGAATAACAGATTGGAAATCACCATTTTGACTCAACTTTAGGGATGTCTGGAAGAGAAGCCAGTAAGTACATTGTCCAGTGCTTGGCAGAACTTGGCTTCAGGATTAATTCAGTTTTGTGTTTTTGTTTGTTTGTTTCTGGGGATGGGAGTGGAATGTGGGGTAGGAAGGTGGGAGAGAGAGGTGGACTGGCACGGAGGTTCAGTGTAGTTTATTTGACTGGAAATCTTTATTTCTTTTTTTTAACCTGGAGATTAATCAGAGAGGCAGTCTCACTGCAGAAAGCAGAGTGGCCTGCAGAAAAGTCAAACCCCACAGGCTGAAAATCATGGCCCAGGCTATGCAAGGGTTATTTAACATCACTAGGGAGTGATTGCTTAGTTTTTCTCAGACTTAGAGGGGCATGGGTCAAATGGGGCTTCAGTTGACACCCCTCCACTGCCAGGTCTGAGGTGACCCACACAAACCATGTTATTGTAAGGCTTGCAGGAGATAATGAATGTGAGATTGCTTTATAAACAGTACAGTCCACCCGTGATGGGCTATGGGGATCTAGGTAAGCCTTTTCTTTAGCAGGCTTAATGCTTGGGAGGTTCTCACTGCCTGGTAAATATTTTCTAAGCCTGGTCTGTCCTCTTGGGGTTGCCAGAATAGCCCAGGGCTACTCTCCACTACCATCAAACTTCTCCCACTTCCCTGGCCCAGATTTCAGCTTGGTTCAACCTCTGCAGAGGGACAGGGAGAGGGGAAGGAGTGTATTTGTGTTATGGAGCTTGGCTTCAGTCATCAGTCATTGGACCCTCGCTACTACTAGGAAGGATATGAAGAATGCAGATTAAGTCTTTCTTACTGACATGGTAACTGAGGCTGAGCATAGGGAAGAGACTTACCTGAGTCTCACACTAGTAATTTATCTGTGGAACTTGGATTTAAACCCAAGCATAATCGACTGAGGAACTCTACAAGGCACTCTACCTATCTCGGCCTCAGTTTCCAACAGGAAAAATGGGACTGACAGTAGAAATCACTCTAGATGGATGTTGGGAGGATTCAGTGCACCATTGGTATACTCAACAAATGGCCATTATTATTGTCATCCACAGAGTGGTTGAGACTTCCACAGGGCACGGACCTACCATGCTTCCCTTAGTCCACATCTAAGCAAGGACAGCATTGAGAGATTGGGGAGAAGGCTCAGAGCAGTTTGGACTTTCCTGCCTATTGGCTCTCAATTCAAGCTTTGCATTCTGGGCTCTGAAAACAGCATCCTTCCACCAACCCATCCTTACCTACCTCCCTGAACTCCTTGGAGCCTTAGTGATGCCAGCACTTGTGCCTTGGACAAGAAAGGAGCCCTGTGTCCTTTCCATCCATCTTCATCATTGTGATGGGCTTTTGTAATTGCAAGGCCAGACACCCTGGAGAATGAGCACTACTAGGCTCTGGGCCTACCCCAAAGTATCGTAGTGGGGTCAGGACCAAGGAGTGTTTTGGAGAAAGGTTAAGGTTCTTTCATGGGAATGTTAATAGGGCAAATACTTGTTGGAGTGGTGGAGGGCCAGGGCTCTGTACCCACCCTGCCCCCAAGGTAAGCTGCCCATTTCTGGGTTAGGAGAACAATAGGAATGAAGAAAGTCTAGGGCTTTGAGATGGAGGCAAAAATACAATATACTGGAGAAACAGGCTTCTTGTGCATTCAAAGGCATCCTCAACTCTGGGAGAGAGAAGGTATGTGTATGGAAGCAAGCAAGGGCTAAGTGCTTAATGCTAAGATCCCAAACTTAAGAAGGATATGTCAGGGAGGGGTTTTACAGAAGAGAGAGGAGGAAGGCAGAGAGACCAATCAAAAATGAGGAGACTACAAACCCAACACTGGTATTAAAGGAGCCTCAGACTGAGTCTGAAAGGATTAGGGTAGGCTGATTCTCTGAAGAAAAAGAGAAATGCAAGTTCCGGCTATCTTCTTAGGGAAAGAAAATCAGAAACCCAGTTCACAAAACATGTACTCTAGGCCAGAACCAGTGCTGGTTCCTTTCCAGTGTGAACTCCCACTAAGGTCATTACAATCAAAAGGAGTAGATGGTATCAGCCCTGTTTTACAGTGGGTGGGGGGAAGGAGGTGAGAATGGAGACTCAATGAGGTTTAGCAACAGGCCCAAGGTCAAACATCCAGTAAGAAGCAGCCAATAAATCACTAGTGTGGCCATAATGTTCATGCAGGGTCTAGGGATCAGGACTTGGAGAATTCCTGACAATTCTATAACAACAAGCCCAGTCATTATGCCCATATTCACTGAACACAGGATAAAAAGGAAAATTGGCACAAACTATAATGGGAGAGATTTAGATTAGTTCCAAAGAGGAACATGTGCACTATGAGGGCCAGGAAGCACTGTGGTGGGTGAACTAGTTGACGAAAGAAACATGGAGTGTGGCCTTTTTCATAACTCTAGGTGGCATTCTGTGAGGGATTGTTTCAGAACAGGTTGGCTTTGAAGCCAATATAGAGTCACATTAGTGACTGACGTTTGATTTTGTAATGAGCATTTTCACTCTAAAAGGTTTGCTTTTACTGTGACCTGCCTTCAGTCCCGTTTCATTATTCTCTCCCATTTGAAAATACCTCTCACATCATCTCACCTTAGTATTTTTTGCTCATTCTCTCACTGGATAATTTCTCCACTGCATTTTCATTCTCTCCTAAACACCTAAACTTCATTATCCTTCATCTAACCAAACTGAGGCCTGTGAGCTAATAATGGTGTATACATATTTTGTATATATATACACATATACATATGAATTAAATAAATATATAACTTTATGAATTATATAAGATTTATAAAATAATTAATAAAATTTATTTTTAAATCAGTTTTAGGTTCACAGTAAAATTGAAAGTACAGAGAGTATACCCCTGGTCCCCTCCTATCCGCAACCTTCCCCACTACACAGTGGTACAATTGTTACAATCAATGAACCTACTTTGATGCATCATTATCACTTAAGTCCATAGTTTTTATTAGGGTTCACTCTTGGTATTGTATATTTTATGGGTTTTGATATGCATCCACTATTATAGTATCCTACAGAATACTTTCACTGCCCTAAATATCCTCTGTGCTCTGCCCATTCATCCCTCCTTGCCCCTAAACCCTGGCAACCACTGGTATTTTTACTGTCTCCATAGTTTTGCATTTTCCAGAATGTCACAGAGTTGGAATCATACAGTATGTAGCCTTTTTAGATTTTCTTCTTTCACTTTAATATACATTTAAGTTTCCTCCATGTCTTTCATGGCAGGGTAGCTCTTTTTTAAAAATCACTGAATAATATTCCATTCTCTGGATGTACCAAGGTTTATTTATCCATTCACCTACTGAAAGACATCTTATTTGCTTCTAAGTTTTGGCGATTATGAATAAAGCTGCTATAAATACCTGTGTGTGCAGGTTTTGTGTAGATAAAAGTTTTCAATTAATTTGGGTAAATACCAAGAAGCATGACTGTTGGATCACACGATAAGAACATGATTAGTTTCAAAAGAAACTACCAAGCTGTCTTCCAAAGTGGCTGTATGATTTTGCATTCCTACCAGCAGTGAATGAGAGTTTCAGCTGCTACACATCCTTGCCAGCATTTGGTGTCAGTGTTTTGGATTTTGGCCATTCTAATAGGTATGTTGTGGTAACTCATTTTTGTTTTAATTTGCAATACCCTAATGACAAATGATGTTGAACATCTTTCATACACTTATTTGGCATCTGAATATCTTCTTTGTTGAGGAATCTGTTCAGATCTTTTGCCCATTTAAAAAATCGGAGTGTTCATTTGCTTATTGTTGAGTTTTTCTTATATTTTGGATAAAAGTCCTTTATAAGATGTGTCTTTTGCAAATATTTTCTCCAAGTCTGTGGATTGTCTCCTTCTTCTCTTGACCTAGACTTCTGCAAGTTTTTCTTTCATAGATCATACCTTTGGTGTTGCATCTAAAAATTCATTGCCATAACAAAGGTCATATAAGTATTCTCCTATGTTATCTTCTAAATGTTTTAGAAAGTATTCAATTTTACATTTAGGTCTCTTATTCACTTTGAGTCAATTTCTGTGAAGGGTGTAAGGTCTGTTTCAATTTTTTTGCGTGTGAATGTCCAGTACCTGTTTCAATTTTTTTGCATGTGAATGTTCCAGTACCATTTGAGCAAAAGCTTATCTTTGCACCACTGTATTGCTTTTGCTTCTTTTTCAACAATGAGTTGACTATATTTATGTGGTTCTATTTCTGGGCTCTGTATTCTGTTTCATTGATCTACTTGTCTATTCTTTCACCAAAGCCATACTATCCTGATTTCTGTAGCTTTATAATAAGTTTTTAAGTGGAGTAGTTCAGTCCTCCAACTTTGCTCTTCTTCAGTATTTTCTTGGGTATTCAGGGTCTTTTTTTCTCACCATGTAAACTTTAGAATCAGTTTGTTGTTATCTACAAAATAACTTACTGGGATTTTGATTGGCTTTGTTTTGAATCTATAGACCAAGGTGAGAAGTGACATGTTGTCAATATTGAGTGCTTCTATATGTAAATATGGAATACATCTCTATTTATTTATTTTTTCTTTGATATATTTAATGAGAGTTCTGTAGTTGTCCTCATAGAGACCTTGTACATACTATGTTAGATTTATACCTGAAAATTTAATTTTGGGGATGATAATGTAAATGGTAATGCATTTTTGTTTTATTAAATTTTTTTCTCAATTTCAGTTACTTTCCTTATTTAAATCTTTTTTTTTAACATCTTTACTGGAAGATGCTATTGCCATATTGCTATTGCAATGTTGCGTTACAACATTGTGTTAGTTTCTGCTGTACAAAAAAGTGAATCAGCTCTATGTATACATATATCCCCATAACCACTCCCTCTGGAGTCTCCTGCCCACCCTCCCTATCCCACCCCTCTAGGTCATCACAAAACACCGAGCTGATCTCCCTGTGCTATGCAGCAGCTTTCCACTAACTATCAATTTTACATTTGGTAGTGTATATATGTCAATGCTACTCTCTCACTTCGTCTCAGCTTCCCCTTCCCCCAGTGTCCGCAAGTACGTTCTCTACATTTGCATTATTTTTTACATCTTTCTTGGAGTATAATTGCTTTACAATGGTGTGTTAGTTTCTGCTTTATAACAAAATGAATCAGTTATACATATACATATGTTGCCATACCTCTTCCCTCTTGCGTCTCCCTCCTTCCCACCCTCCCTATCCCACCCTTCCAGGAGGTCACAAAGCACCGAGCTGATCTCCCTGTGCTATGCGGCTGCTTCCCACTAGCTATCTACCTTACGTTCGGTAGTGTATATATGTCTATGCCTCTCTCTCGCTTTGTCACAGCTTACCCTTCCCCCTCCCCATATCCTCAAGTCGATTCTCTAGTAGGTCTGTGTCTTTATTCCTGTCTTACCCCTAGGTTCTTCATGACATTTTTTCCCCTAAATTCCATATATATGTGTTAGCATATGGTATTTGTCTTTCTCTTTCTGACTTACTTCACTCTGTATGACAGACTCTAGGTCTATCCACCTCATTACAAATAGCTCAATTTCGTTTCTTTTTATGGCTGAGTAATATTCCATTGTATATATCTGCCACATCTTCTTTATGCATTCATCCAATGATGGACACTTAGGTTGTTTCCATCTCCAGACTATTGTAAATAGAGCTGCAATGAACATTTTGGTACATGACTCTTTTTGAATTATGGTTTTCTCAGGGTATATGCCCAGTAGTGGGATTGCTGGGTCATATGGTAGTTCTATTTGTAATTTTTAAAGGAACCTCCATACTGTTCTCCAGAGTGGCTGTACCAATGCACATTCCCATCAGCAGTGCAAGAGGCTTCCCTTTTCTCCACACCCTCGCCAGCATTTATTCTTTCTAGATTTTTTGATGATGGCCAATCTGACTGGTGTGAGATGATATCTCCTTGTACTTTTGATTTGCATTTCTCTAATGATTAATGAAGTTGAACATTCTTCCTTGTGTTTGTTGGCAGTCTGTATATCTTCTTTGGAGAAACGTCTATTTAGGTCTTCTGCCCAGTTTTGGATTGGGTTGTTTGTTTTTTTGTTATTGAGCTGCATGAGCTGCTTATAAATTTTGGAGATTAATCCTTTCTCAGTTGCTTCATTTGCAAATATTTTCTCCCATTCTGAGGGTTGTCTTTTGGTCTTGTTTATGGTTTCCTTTGCTGTGCAAAAGCTTTGAAGTTTCATTAGGTCCCATTGTTTATTTTTGTTTTTATTTCCATTTCTTTGGGAGGTGGGTCAGAAAGGATCTTGCTGTGATTTATGTCACAGAGTGTTCTGCCTATGTTTTCCTCTAAGAATTTGGTAGTTTCTGGTCTTACATTTAGGTCTTTAATCCATTTTGAACTTATATTTGTGTATGGTGTTAGGGAGTGATCTAATCTCATACTTTTACATGTACCTGTCCAGTTTTCCCAGCAGCACTTATTGAAGAGGTTGTCCTGTCTCCACTGTACATTCCTGCCTCCTTTATCACACATAAGGTGACCATATGAGCATGGGTTTATCTCTGGGCTTTCTATCCTGTTCCATAGATCTATCTTTTTTTGTGTGTGTGCCGGTACGATACTGTCTTGATTACTGTAGCTTTGTAGTGCAGTCTGAAGTCAGGGAGCCTGATTCCTCCAGCTCCGTTTTTCGTTCTCAAGATCGCTTTGGCTATTCGGGGTCTTTTGTGTTTCCATACAAATTGTGAAATTTTTTGTTCTAGTCCTGTGAAAAATACCAGTGGTAGTTTGATAGGGATTACACTGAATCTGTAGATTGCTTTGGGTAGTAGAGTCATTTTCACAATGTTGATTCTTCCAATCCACAAACATGGTATAGCTCTCCATCTATTTGTATCATCTTTAATTTCTTTCATCAGTGTCTTATAATTTTCTGCATACAGGTCTTTTGTCTCCTTAGGTAGGTTTATTCCTAGATATTTTATTCTTTTTGTTGCAATGGTAAATGGGAGTATTTTCTTGATTTCACTTTCAGATGTTTCATCATTAGTGTATAAGAATGCCAGAGATTTCTGTGCATTAATTTTGTATCCTGCTACTTTACCAAATTCATTGATTAGCTCTACTAGTTTTCTGGTAGCATCTTTACGATTCTCTATGTATAGTATCATGTCATCTGCAAACAGTGACAGCTTTACTTCTTCTTTTCTGATTTGGATTCCTTTTATTTCCTTTACTTCTCTGATTGCTGTGGCTAAAACTTCCAAAACTATGTTGAATAAGAGTGGTGAGGGTGGGCAACCTTGTCGTGTTCTTGATCTTAGTGGAAATGCTTTCAATTTTTTACCATTGAGGGCAATGTTGGCTGTGGGTTTTTCATATATGGCCTTTATTATGTTGAGGAAAGTTCCCTCTATGCCTACTTTCTGCAGGGTTTTTATCATAAATGCATGTTGAATTTTGTTGAAAGCTTTCTCTGCATCTATTGAGATGATCACATGGATTTTCTCCTTCAATTTTTTTATATGATTTATCACATTAATTGTTTTGAATATATTGAGGAATCCTTGCATTCCTGGAGTAAACCCCACTTGATCATGTGTCTGATCCTTTTAATGTGCTGTTGGATTCTGTTTGCTAGTGTTTTGTTGAGGATTTTTGCATCTATGTTCATCAGTGATATTGGCCTGTAGTTTTATTTCTTTGTGACATACTTGTCTGGTTATGGTGTCAGGGTGATGGTGGCCTCGTTGAATGAGTTTGGGAGTGTTCCTCCCTCTGCTATATTTTGGAAGAGTTTGAGAAGAATAGGTGTTAGCTCTTCTCTAAATGTTTGATAGAATTCTCCTGTGAAGCCATCTGGTCTTGGGCTTTTGTTTGTTGGAAGATTTTTAATCACAATTTCAATTTCCGTGCTTGTGATTGGTCTGTTCATATTTTCTATTTCTTCCTGATTCAGTCTTGGCAGGTCGTGCATTTCTAAGAATTTGTCCATTTCTTCCAGGTTGTCCATTTTATTGGCATAAAGTTGCTTGTAGTAATCTCTCATGATCTTTTGTATTTCTGCAGTGTCAGTTGTTACTTCTCCTTTTTCATTTTTAATTCTATTAATTTGAGTCTTCTGCCTTTTTTTCTTGGTGAGTCTGGCTAATGGTTTATCAATTTCGTTTACCTTCTCAAAGAAGCAGCTTTCAATTTTATTGATCTTTGCTATCATTTCCTTCATTTCTTTTTCATTTATTTCTGATCTGATTTTTATGTTTACTTTCCTTCTGCTAAATTTGGGGGTTTTTGTTCTTCTTCTCTAATTGCTTTATGTGCAAGGTTAGGTTGTTTATTCGAGATGTTTACTGTTTCTTAAGGTAGGATTGTATTGCTATAAACTCTCCTCTTAGAACTGCTTTTGCTGCATTCAATAGATTTTGGGTCGTCGTGTCTCCATTATCATTTGTTTCTGGGTATTTTTTTATTTCCTCTTTGATTTCTTCAGTGATCACTTAGTTATTAAGTAGTGTATTGTTTAGCCTCCATGTGCTTGTATTTTTTACAGATCTTTCCTGTAATTGATATCTAGTCTAATAGTGTTGTGGTCAGAAAAGATACTTGATACAATTACAATTTTCTGAAATTTACCAAGGCTTGATTTGTCACCCAAGATATGATCTATTCTGGAGAATTTTCCATGAGCACTTGTGAGAAATGTTTATTGTAGTTTTTGGATGGAATGTCCGATAAATATAAGTTAAGTCCTTCTTGTTTAATGTATCATTTAAAGCTTGTGTTTCCTTATTTATTTTCATTTTGGATGATCTGCCCATTGGTTAAAGTGGGGTGTTAAAGTCCCCTACTATGAATGTGTTACTGTCGATTTCCCCTTTTATGCCTGTTAGTATTTGCCTTACATATTGAGGTGCTCCTATGTTGGGTGCATAAATATTTACAATTGTTATATCTTCTTCTTGGATCGATCCCTTGATCATTATGTAGTGTCCTTCTTTGTCTCTTCTAATAGTCTTTATTTTAAAGTCTATTTTTTCTCATAGGAGAATTGCTACTCCCGCTTTCTTTTGGTTTCCATTTGCATGGAATATCGTTTTCCATCCCCTTACTTTCACTCTGAATGTGTCTCTAGGTATGAAGTGGGTTTCTTGTAGGGAGCATATATATGGGTCTTGTTTTTGTATCCATTCAGCCAATCTGTTTCTTTTGGTTTGAGCATTTAGTCCATTTACATTTAAGGTAATTATCGATATGTATGTTCCTATTCCCATTTTCTTAATTGTTTTGGGTTCGTTATTGTAGGTCTTTTCCTTCTCTTGTGTTTCTTGCCTAGAGAAGTTCCTTTAGCATTTGTTGTAAAGCCTGTTTGGTGGTGCTGAACTCTCTCAGCTTTTGCTTGTCTGTAAAGCTTTTAATTTCTCCATCAAATCTCAATGAGATCTTTGCTGGCTAGAGTCATCTTGGTTGCAGGTTTTTCTCCTTTATCACTTTAAATATATCCTGCCAGTCCCTTCTGGCTTGCAGAGTTTCTGCTGAAAGATCATCTGTTAACCTTATGGGGAATCCCTTGTGCTTTATTTGTTGTTTTTCCCTTGCTGCTTTTAATATGTTTTCTTTGTATTTAATTTTTGACAGTTTGTTTAATTTGTGTCTTAGTGTGTTTCTCCTTGGATTTATCCTGTATGGGACTCTGTGTGCTTCCTGGACTTGATTAACTACTTCCTTGCCCATATTAGGGAAGTTTTCAACTATAATCTCTTCAAATATTTTCTCAGTCCCTTTCTTTTTCTCTTCTTCTTCTGGAACCCCTATAATTCTAATGTTGGTGCATTTAATGTTGTCCCAGATATCTCTGAGACTGTCCTCAGTTCTTTTCATTCTTTTTTCTTTATTCTGCTCTGCAGTAGTTATTTCAACTATTTTACCTTCCAGGTCACTTATCTGTTTTTCTGCCTCAGTTATTCTGATATTGATCCCATCTAGAGTATTTTTAATTTCATTTATCGTGTTGTTCATCATTGTTTGTTTCATCTTTAGTTCTTTTAGTTCCTTGTTAAATGTTTCTTTCATTTTGTCTATTCTATTTCCAGGATTTTGGAATATCTTTACTCTTATTATTCTGAATTATCTTTCAGGTAGACTGCTTATTTCCTCTTCATTTGTTAGTTCTGGTGGGTTTTTATCTTGCTCCTTCATCTGCTGTGTGTTTTTTGTCTTCTTATTTTCTTATCTTACTGTGTTTGGGTTCTCCTTTTTGAAGGCTGCAGGTTCGTAGTTCCCGTTGTTTTTTGTGTCTGTCCCCAGTGGCTACGTTTGGTTCAGTGGGTTCTGTAGGCTTCCTGGTGGAGAGGACTAGTGCCTGTGTTGTGGTGGATGAGTCTGGATCTTATCTTTCTGGTGGGCAGTTCCACATCTGGTGGTGTGTTTTGGGGTGTCTATGGACTTATTATGATTTTAGCCAGCCTCTCTGCTAATGGGTGTGTTGTGTTCCTGTCTTGCTAGTTGTTTAGCATAGGGTTTCTAGCACTGTAGCTTGCTGGTCGTTGAGTGAAGCTCAGTGCTTGTGTTTAGATGGAGATTTCTGGGAGATTTTTACCATTTGAAATTATGTGGAGCTGGGAGGTCTCTTGTGTACCAGTGCCCTGAAGTTGGCTCTTCTACCTTAGTTGCACAACACTGACTCCTGGCTGCAGCACCAAGAGCTTTTCATCCACACGGCTCAGAATAAATGGGAGAAAAAGTAGAAAGGAAGAATTAGTAGAAGAAGAAAGAGAGAAAGAAAGAAAGAAAGAAAGAAAGAAAGAAAGAAAGAAAGAAGGTACCGCAGAAAGAAAGGAGGTAGGGAGGGTGGGAGGGAGGGAGGAAGGATGGAAGGTAGGAGGGAAGGAAGGAAAAAAAGAAAGAAAGAAAGACAATAAAGTAAAATAAAATAAAGTAAGATAGAATATAGTAAAGTTATTAAAATAAAAAATAATTATTAAGGAAAAAAATTTTTTAAAAAATACAGATGGATAGAACCCTAGGACAAATGGTGGAAGCAAAGCTATACAGACAAAATCTCACACAGAAGCATACACATACACACTCACAAAAAGAGGAAAAGGGGAAAAATCATAAATCTTGCTCTCAAAGTCCACCTCATCAATTTGGGATGATTTGTTGTCTAAAGGAGGGAAGGAAGGAAAGAAATAAAGGAAGAAAGAAGATAAAGTAAATTAAAGTTATTAAAATAAAAAATATTTATTAAGAAAAAAAAATTAAAAAAAAATGTACTGATAGACTCCCTAGGACAAATGGTGGAAGCAAAGCTATACTGACAAAATCTCACACAGAAGCATACACATACACACTCACAAAAAGAGGAAAAGGGGAAAAAGCATAAATCTTGCTCTCAAAGTCCACCTGCTCAATTTGGGATGATTCGTTGTCTATTCATGTATTCCACAGGTGCAGGGTACATCAAGTTGATTGTGGAGCTTTAATCCGCTGCTTCTGTGGAAGCTGGGAGAGATTTCCCTTTCTCTTCTTTGTTTTCACAGCTCACAGGGGCTCAGCTTTTGATTTGGCCCCGCCTCTGCTTGTAGGTCGCTGGAAGGCATGTGTTCTTCGCTCAGACAGGACGGGGTTAAAGGAACAGCTGCTTTGGGGGCTCTGGCTCACTCAGGCCTGGGGGAGGGTGGGGCACGGAATGTGGGGCGTGCCTGCAGCGGCAGAGGCCAGTGTGACATTGCACCAGCCTGAGACGCGTCATGTGTTCTCCTGGGGAAGTTGTCCCTGGATCCTGGGAACCTGGCAGTGGCGGACTGCACAGGCTCCCCGAAGCGGGGTGTGGATAGTGACCTGTGCTCGCACACAGGCTTCTTGGTGGTGGCAGCAGTGGGCTTAGCGTCTCATGCACGTTTCTGGTGTCCATGCTTTTAGCCGTGGCTCACGCCCATCTCTGGAGCTTCTTTAAGCAGCACTCTTAATCCCCTCTCCACCAGGAAACAAAGAGGGAAGAAAAAATCTATTGCCTCTTTGACAGGTCCAAACTTTTCCCTGAACTCCTACATTTGCATGTTTATCCATGCCATGGCACTAGGTTCATCAGTACCAGTTTTTTAGATTCCATATATATGCATTAGCATACAGTATTTGTTTTTCTCTTTCTGACTGACTTCACATGGTATGACAGACAACCACCTCACTTCAAATAACTCAATTTCGTTTCTTTTTATGGCTGAGTAATATTCCATTGTATATATGTGACACACCTTCTTTATCCTTTCACCTGTTGATGGACACTTAGGTTGCTTCCATGTCCTGGCTACTGTAAGTTGTGCTGTAATGAACATTGTGGTACATGTCTCTTTTTGAATTATGGTTTTCTCAGGGTATATGCCAGGTAATTGGATTGCTGGGTCTTATGGTAGTTCCATTTTTAGTTTTTTAAAGAGCCTCCATACTGTTCTCCATATTGGCTGTATCAATTTACATTCCCACCAACAGTGCAAGAGGGTTCCCTTTTCTCCACACCCCCTCATCATTTACTGTTTCTAGATATTTTGATGATGGCCATACTGAGTGGTATGAGGTGATACCTCATTGTGGTTTTGATTTGCATTTCTCTAATGATTAGTGACATTGAGCATTCTTTCATGTGTTTACTGGCAATCTGTATATCTTCTTTGGAGAAATGTCTATTTAGGTCTTCTGCCCGTTTTTGGATTGGGAGGCTTGTTTCTTTGATATTGAGCTGCGTGAGCTACTTGTATATTTTGGAGATTAATCCTTTGTCAGTTGCTTCATTTGCCAATATTTTCTCTTATTCCCAGGGTTGTCTTTTTGTCTTTTTTATGGTTTCCTTTGCTGTGCAAAAGCTTTTACGTTTCCCTAGGTCCCATTTGTTTATTTTTATTTCCATTATTCTAGGAGATGAGTCAAAAAAGATCTTGCTGTGATTTATGTCATAAAGTGTTCTGCCTATGTTTTCCTCTAAGAGTTTTATAGTGTCTGGCCTTACATTTAGGTCTTTAATCCATTTTGAATTTATTTTTGTGTATGGTGTTCGGAAGTGTTCTAATTTCATTCTTTTACATGTAGCTGTCCAGTTTTCCCAGCACCATTTATTGAAGAGGCTGTCTTTTCTCTCTTGTATATTCTTGCCTCCTTTGTCAAAGGTAAGGTGATCATAGGTGCGTGGGTTTATCTCTGGGCTTTCTATCATGTTCCTGTGATCTATGTTTCTGCTTTTGTGCCAGTACCATACTGTCTTTATTACTGTAGCTTTGTAGTATAGTCTGAAGTCAGGGAGCCTGATTCCTCCAGATCCGTTTTCCTTTCTCAAGGTTGCTTTTGCTATTCGGGGTCTTTTGTGTTTCCATACAAATTGTTAAATTTTTTGTTCTAGTTCTGTGAAAAATGCCAGTGGTAGTTTGATAGGAGTTTCATTGAATCTGTAGATTGCTTTGTGTAGTATAGTCGTTTTAACAGCGTTGATTCTTCCAATCCAAGAACATGGTACATCTCTCCATCTGTTTACATCGTCTTCTATTTCTTTAATCATTGGCTTTTTGTTTTCGGCATACCGGTCTTTTGCCTCCTTATGTAGGTCTATTCCTAGGTATTTTATTCTTTTTGTTGCAATGGTGAATGGGATTGTTCCTGAATTTCTCTTTCAGACTTTTCATCATTAGTGTATAGGAATGTAAGAGATTTCTGTGCATTAATTTTGTATCCTGCTACTTTACCAAATACAGGTAATACATTTGTAAATTTCAAATTCCACTTGTTTACTGCTGGTGTATACAACAGTGATTGAGTTTTGTATATTAATCTTGTATACTGCAATCTTGCTACAATCACTCATTAGTTGCAGGAGTTATTATTATTATTTCAGTTTTTTTTACATAGACGATCATTTCGTCTGCAAAAACTTTTTATTTCTTTGCTCCCAGTTTGTATAAGTTTTCCACTTTATATGTATTCCTGCATTAGCTAGAACTTACAGTACAATGTTGAAAACCAGTGGTGGAAGGGGACATTGGTGCCTATTCTTGATCTTAGTGAGAATGCTTCTAGTATCTCACAATTAAGCATGATTATTTTTAACATCTTCATTGGAGTATAATTGCTTTACAGTGGTGTGTTAGCTCTGCTTTATAATAAAGCAAATCAGTTATACATATACATATATCCCCATATCCCCTCCCTCTTGCATCTCCCTCCCACCCTCCCTATCCCACTCCTCTAGGTGGTCACAAAGCACAAAGCTGATCACCCTGTGCTATGCGGCTACTTCCCACTAGCTATCTATTTTACATTTTGTAGTATATATAAGTCCATGCCACTCTCTCACTTCGTCCCAGCTTACCCTTCCCCCTCCCCATGTCCTCAAGACCATTCTCTACCTTTGCGTCTTTATTCCTGTCCTGCCCCTAGGTTCTTCAGAACCATTTTTCTTTTTTTTAGATTCCATATGTATGTGTTAGTATATGGTATTTGTTTTTCTCTTTCTGACTTACTTCACTCTGTATGACAGCCTCTAGGTCCATCCACCTCACTACAAATGCCTCAATTTCCTTTCCTTTTATGGCTGAGTAAAATTCCATTGTATACATGTGCCACATCTTCTTTATCCATTCATCTGTTGATGGACACTTAGGTAGCTTCCATGTTCTGGTTATTGTAAATAGACCTGCAATGAACATCGTGGTACATGACTCTTTTTGAATTATGGTTTTCTCAGTGTATATGCCCAGTAGTGGGATTGCTGGGTCATAAGGTAGTTTTAGTTTTAGTTTTTTAAGGAACTTCCACACTGTTCTCCATAGTGGCTGTATCAATTTACATTCCCACCAACAGTGCAAGAGGCTTCCCTTTTCTTCACAGCCTCTCAAGCATTTATTGTTTGTAGATTTTTTTGTTGATGGCCATTCTGACTGGTGTGAGGTGATACCTCATTGTAGTTTTGATTTGCATTTCTCTAATGATTAATGATGTTGAGCATCCTTTCATGTGTTTGTTGGCAATTTGTATATCTTCTTTGGAGAAATGTCTATTTAGGTCTTCTGCCCAGTTTTGGATTGGGATTTATGTTTTTTTGATATTTAGCTGCATGAGTTGCTTGCAAATCTTGGAGATTAACCCTTTGTCAGTTGCTTAATTTGCAAATATTTTCTCCCATTATGAGGGTTGTCTTTTTTCTAAGTATGATGTTAACCGTAGTGTTTTGTATATATTTTTATCAATTTGAGGATGTTCCCCTGTATTTCTAGTTTGCTGGGAGTTTTTGTTTTCATGAATGTGTGTTGAATTTTTTCAAATGCTTTTTCTGTACCTATTTATATGATCATGTGATTTTCCTCCTGTAGTCTGTTGATGTAATAAATTACAGTAATAGATTTTCCAAAACTGAACCAGCCTTGCATACCTGCAGTGAATCTCACTTGGTAATGGCTTATTAGAATTTTTATATTCATTGTTGGATTCAATTTGCTAATATTTTGTTGAAGGTTTTTTTTTTTTTTTTTTTTTTTTTTGTGGTACGCGGGCCTCTCACTGCTGTGGCCTCTCCCATTGTGGAGCACAGGCTCTGGACGCGCAGGCTCAGCGGCCATGGCTCATGGGCCCAGCCATTCCGCAGCACATGGGATCTTCCCAGACTGGCATGTGGGATCTTCCCGGACCGGGGCACGAACCCGAGTACCCCACATCAGCAGGCGGATTCATAACCACCGCGCCACCAGAGAAGCCCCTGTTGAAGGATTTTGCATCTATGTTCATTAGAGATATTGGTGTGTAGTTTTCTTTTCTTGTTATCTATTTGTTTGGTGTTGGTTTTGAGGTAATGTTAGTCACATAGAATGAGTTAGGCAGTGTTGCCTTTGCATTTGTCTTTGGAAGAGATTATAGAGAATTGGTGTAATTTCTTCCTTAAATGTTTGGTAGATTTCATCAGTGAACTAATCTGGGCCTGGTGCCTTCTTTTTTGGAAGGTTATTAATTATTCATTCAATTTCTTTAATAGATATATGCCTATTCAGATTATCTATTTCTTCTTGTGTGAGTTTTGGCAGATTGTGTCTTTCAAGAAATTGGTCCATTTATTCTAGGTTATCAAATTTGTGGGCATAGAGTTTATTCATAATATTGCTTTACTATTCTTTAACATTCATGTGATCTATAGTTATGTCCCCTCATTCATTTTTGATATTAGTAATCTGTGTTCTCTCTCTTTTTATCTTTGTTAGCCTAGTTGGAGGCTTATTGATTTTATTGATCTTTTCAAAGAACCAGCTTTTTGTTTCATTGATTTTCTTTATTGTTTTCCTCTTTTTAATTTCCTTGATTTCTGCTCTAACATTTATCATTTCTTTTCTTCTGCTTACTTTGTCTGTATTAACTTTATTGAGGAATAACTGACAAATATAATTGCATATATTTAAAGTGTACAATGTATATGTATAACTGAATCACTTTTCTGTACACTTGAAACTAACACAATATTGTTAGTCAACCATAGTCCAATATAAAATTTAAAAAAATGTACAATGTGATGATTTGATATACATATACATTGTAGAGTGATTACCAAGATCAAGATAATTACAGATCTATCACTGCACACAGTTAACATAGTTAACTTTAGTGTGTGTCTGTATGGTGAGAATGCTTAATGTCATCAGCTTTCAAGTATATATTACTGTATTATTAACTTTAGTCACATGCTGTACATTAGCTCCCCAGAACTTATTCTTATTCCAACTGACAATTTTTACCCTTTGACCTACAATATTCCATTTTCCACTCACCCCAGGCCCTGGCAACCACCGTTCTTTTATGTGTTTCTGTGAAATTGGCTTTTTTTTCTTTTAGATTCCACACCTAGGTGGTACCATATACTATTAGTCTTTCTCTGTTTGGCTTATTTCAGTTACCATAAAAACCACAAGATTCATCTATGTTGTGGCAAATAGCAGGATTTCCTTCATTTTTATGGCTGAATATTATTCCACTGTGTATGAATACCACATATTTATTTATCCATTTTCCATCAGTGGACAATTAGGATGTATCGATGTCTTGGTTATTGTGAATAATGCTGCAATGAACATGGCGTACAGATATCTCTTTGAGATCGTGATTCTATTTTCTTTGGGTATAAACCCAGAAGTGGAATTGCTGAATCATATAGTAGTTCTATTTTTAATTTTTTGAGGACCTGCCATACTGTTTCCCATAATGGCTGTACCACCAACAGTACACAAGAATCCCTTCTTCTCCCTGTCCACACCAACACTTATCTCTTGCCATTTTGATAATAGCCACCCTAACAGGTATGAGGTGTTATCTCATTGTGGTTTTTATTTGCATTTCCTTGATGGTTAGTGATGTTGAATACCTTTTCATGTATCTGTTGGCCATATGTATGGCCATTTGTATGTCTTCTTTGGAAAAATATCTCTTTAATTCCTCTGCCCATTTTTAAATCATATAGTTTGTATTATTTTCCTATTGAGTTATATGAGTTCTTTATATATTTTGAACATAATCCCTTAACCAATATATGGTTTGCAAACATTTTTTTGCATTCTGTAGGTTGCCTTTTCATTTTGTTGATTGTTTCTTTCCCTGTACAGAAGATTTTTCGTTTGATGTGTTAGTTCCACATGTTTTTTGCTTTGGTTGTGCTTTTGTTGTCATATCTAATAAGTAATTGCCAAACTTAATGTCAAGGAGATTTTTCCTTTACTTTTTCTAGGAGTTTTATGGTTTCAGTTCTTACATTTAAGTATTTAATCCATTTTGAATTAATTTTTGTTAGTGGTGTAAAATAGGGGCCAATTGCATTCTTTTGCATGTAAATATCCAGTTTTCCCATCACTATTTATTGAAGAAACTATTCATTCTTCATGAGTATTATTGACTCCTTTGTCAAGTATGGTTTTTTAAATTAAATTAAATTTTTATTTTATATTAGAGTATACTTGATTTACAATGTTGTGTTAGTTTCAGGTGTACAGTGAAGTGATTCACTTGTACATATACATATATCCATTGTTTTTCAGATTCTTTTCCCATATACAGAATATTACAGAATATTGAATAGACTTCCCTGTACTATAGAGTGGGTCCTTGTTGATCATCTATTTTATATATAGTAGTGTGTATATGTTAATCCCAACCTCCTAACTTATCCCTTCCCCCCAAATATGTTGACTCTATATTCATGGCTTTATGTCTGGGATCTCAGTTCTTTCCCATTGGTCTCTATAGCTATTTTTGTGCCAGTATTATACAGTTTTGATTAATGTAGCTTTATAACACAGTTTGAAATCAGGAAGTGTGATGCCTCCAGTTTTGTTCTCCTTTCTCATCATTGCTTTGGCTGTTTGAGGTCTTCTGTGATTAAATACATATTTTATCTTTGTTTTTTCTATTTCCGGGAAAAATGCCATTGGAATTTTCATAGGGATTGTGTTGGAAATGTAGATGACTGTGGATAGTGTGGACATTATAAGAATATTAATTTTCATTCTATGAACACAAATTATCTTTCCATTTATTTGTGTCTTCTTCAATTTCTTTCATCAATGTCATAGTTTTTATTGTACAGATTTTTCACTGCCTTGAATAAATTTATTCCTGAACATTTTATGTTTTTAATGCTATTGAAAATGGGATTTTTTTCTTTACTTCTCTTTCAGATAGTTTGTTTTTAGTGTATAGAAGTATGCCTATGTTTTGTGTGCTGATTTTGTATCCTGCAACTTTACTGAATTCAGTCATTAGTTCTAACAGTTTTTTTGGTGGCTTCTTTATTATTGCCTATAAGTAAGGTACAATTTACATATACAAGATTATGTCTTCTGTAAACAGAAACAATTTTACTTCCTCTTTTTCTATTTGGATGCCTTTTAATTCTTTCTTGCTTTATTGTTCTGGCTCTGAATTCCAGTACTTTCCTGCATAGGTGTGGTGAGAGTGGGTACCATCTGATCTTAAAGAAAAAGCTTTCGATCTTTCACCTTTGAGTATGTCAACTGTGAGCTTGTTATATATGGCCTTTATTATGTTGAGGTAGATTCATTCCACACCCAATATGTTGAGAGTTTTTAATAATGGAAGATGTATTTTGTCAAATGCTTTTTCTGCACCTATTGAGATGATTATATGGTTTTTATCCTTCATTTTGTTTATGTGGTGTATTGCACTTATTGATTTGTGTATGTGGAACCACCCTTGCATCCCAGGGATAAATCCCACTTGATCATGTGCATGATCTTTTAGTGTAATGTTGAATTCTATTTGTTATTATTTTGTTGAGAATTTTTGTATCTATATTCATCAGGGATTATAACCTATAATTTTCTTTTAGTGTCCTTATCTGGCTTTGGTATCAGGTGATGCTGGCCTTATAAAATGAGTTAGGAAGTGTTCCCTCCTCTTCATTTTCTTCTCAACAGCTTGAAAAGGGTTAATATGATTCTTCTTTAAATGTTGGGAAGAATTCAGCAGTGAAACCATCTGGTTATAGGCTTTTCTTTGTTGGGATGCTTTTGTTTACTGATTCAATCTTGTTACTCATTACTAGTTTGTTTAGATTTTGTGTTTCTTCATGACTTAGTCTTGGTAGCTATAACTTTCTAGGAATTTATCAATTTCTTCTAGGTTGTTCAATCTTCTGGTGTATAATTGTTTATAATATTATCTTTTATCCTTTGTATTTCTGTGGTTTCAGTTGCAATGTCACCTCTTTTTTTATTTATTTATTTTTGGTTGTGTTGGGTCTTCGTTTCTGTGTGAGGGCTTTCTCTAGTTGTGGCAAGTGGGGGCCACTCTTCATCGCGGTGTGTGGGCCTTTCACTGTAGCGGCCTCTCTTGTTGTGGGGCACAGGCTCCAGATGCGCAGGCTCAGTAGTTGTGGCTCACGGGCCTAGTTGCCCTGCAGCATGTGGGATCTTCCCAGACCAGGGCTTGAACCCATATCCCCTGCATTGGCAGGCAGATTCTTCACTGCACCACCAGGGAAGCCCACAATGTCTCCTCTTTAATTATAATTTTATTTGAGTCCACTCTCATTTTTCTTGATTAGTTTAGCTAACATGTTGTCAATTTTGTTTTCTTTTTTAAAGAACCAACTCTTAGTTTTGTTAATATTGTTTTCCTATTATTAATTTTAATTATGTCTGCTCTGATATTTATTATTTCCTTCTTTCTGCTAATTTTGGACTTAATTTTTTCTTCTTTTTCTAGTTTTTTGAGATGTAAAGTTAAGTTGTTTATTTGTGGTCTTTCTTTTTTCTTAATGTAGGCAATTTTCACTATAAACTTCCCTATTAGAACTGCTTTTGGTTTGTCCCATATTTCCAGTATATTGTTATTCCATTTTTGTTTGTTTTAAGACTATTTTTTGATTGATAAAATGTAAGTTTACTTAAAAGAATCACTGAACCTCCTAGAAACTTTTTGTCATTATATATTCTCTAAAAATATGAATACCAAAATCAACTGCATCTGTAAGATATTTTGCATTCATAAACAGTCCTCCTACTCCAAAAAAGTAGGAACCCTTAATTTAGTCTGACCCTTATCTTATTAATGAAGAAATTGAAGCTAAGAAAGAAATGGCTCACAAGAGGTGAATGATTTCTAAGACAGTTCCAAGTTCAACTTTCTAAGCCTGGAAGAAGGCAACACAGGATCCCACATCTATATGCATGGACCTCCAGGACACAAAATGGGCCTTTAAATATCATTTTGAAAACAATAATCAAGATAATTTTTGAGTTGCCTTTTGATTTCTTCCTTAAAACATTGGTTGTTCAATACTGTTTTTAGTTTCCATGTATTTGTGAATTTCCAATTTTCCTCCTGTTATTGATTTCTAGTTTTATACCATTGTGGTGAGAAAAGATATTGGCATAATTTCTATTATTTTGAATTTGTTTAGACTTGCTTTGTCACGTAACATATGATAACCTGGAGAGTGTTCTGTGTGCACTTGAGAAGGATGTGTATTCTGCTGCTGTTGAATGGAATTACTTATTCATAATTTCAATAGATATAGAAAGAGCATTTTCTGTCTCAACATAATAAAAGCCATATATGAAAAGCTACCAGTGAACATTATACTCAATGGTGAAAGACTGAAGCATGTCCTCCAAGATCAGGAACAAGACATAGTTGCTCACTTTCACCACATGTATTTGACATAGTACTAAAAGTTCTAGCCTGAGCAATTAGGCAAGGAAAAACATAAAAGTCATCCAAATTGGAAAGGAGGAGGTGAAACTCTTCTTTTTTGAAGATTACATGGTTTTATATGTAGAAAATGTTAAAGATTATACAAGAATCTATTAGAACTATAAATGAATTCAGCAAAATATCAGGATACAAAGTCAATGCACAAAATATCAGTTGCATTTCTACACACAAGCAATGAACCATCTTCATCAAAGGAAATTGCAAAACAATTCCATTTACAATAGCATCAAAAAGAATAAAATATTTAGGAATTAACTTAACCAAGGAAGAGAAAGTCTTGTACAATTAAAACTACAAAACATTGCTGAGATAAAGTAAAGATCTAAATAAATGGAGACATTCCATGTTTACGGATTAGAAGACTTAATACTATTAAAATACCAATACTACATAAAGTGGTCTACAGATTCAATGCAATACCTATCAAATTCTTAATGACATTTTTTTCAGAAATAGAAAAATCCATTCAAAAATTCATATGAAATCTCAAGGGACCCAGAATAGCCAAAACAATCTTGAAAAAGAACAAAACTGGACTACTTCAAAACTTCCTATAAAGCCACAGTGATCATAACAGTGTAGTATTGGTATAAAGACAAACATACAGACCAAAGGAATAGAACATAGAACCCAGAAGTAAACCCTTCCATATATGGTCAAATGATTTTCGTCAAGGATTTCAATGGGAAAAGAACAGTCTTTTCAACAAATGGTTCTAAGAAAATTGGATATCCATAAGCAAAAGAATTCAGTTGGACTCTTACCTAACACCTTATGCAAAAAATAACTCAAGATGAATCAAGGATATAAATGTAAGACCTAAAACAGTAAAATTTTAGAAAAAAACATAAGACAAAAGTGTCATGACATTGGATTTGGCAATTATTTCTTGGATATGACACCAATGGCAGAAGTAACAAAAGAAAAATAGACAAATTGGATGTCATGAACTTTTTAAAAAGTTGTGTATCAAAAGACACTATCAACAAAATAAAAAGAATGGGAGAAATATTTGCAAATCATATATATTATAAAGGATTAGTATCTGGAATATATAGAGAATTCCTAAAACTCAACAAACAAAACCCAAACAAACCAAATCAAAAACGGTCACAGGACTTGAATTGACATTTCTCCAGAGAAGAGGTACAAATAGCCAAAAAGCCTATGAAAAGATGCTCAACATCACTGAAAATTAGAGAAATGAAACTCAAAAGCAAAATGAGATATCACCTCAAACTCATTAGGTTGACAATTATTATTATTATTTTTGCGGTACGTGGGCCTCTCACTGTTGTGGCCTCTCCCGTTGTGGAGCACAGGCTCCGGACATGCAGGCTCAGTGGCCATGGCTCACGGGCCTAGCTGCTCTGCGGCATGTGGGATCTTCCCGGACCGGGGCACGCACCCGTGTCCCCTGCATCGGCAGGCGGACTCTCACCACTGTGCCACCAGGGAAGCCCTGACTATTATTTTTTTTTTAATTAAAGGAAAATAAATGTTGACGAGGATGTGGAGAAATTGGAACCCTTGTGCACTGTTGTGTGAAATGGTACAGCCACTGTGGAAAACAGTATGGCAGTTCCTCAAAAAATGGAATTAACATATTATTCAGCAATCACACTGCTGGGTATAGACTCAGAAGAACTGAAAGCAAAATCTCAAAGAAATATTTACACACCCATTTTTATTGCAGCATTATTCACAATAGCCAAAAGGTGGAAGCAATCCAAATGTTCATCAATGGATAATGGATAAAGAAAATGTTGTATATACATACAATGCAACATTATTCCACCTTTAAAAAGAAGAAAATCCTGTCATATGCTTTAACATGAATGAAATTGAGGACATTATGCTAAGTGAGATAAGCCAGTCAGAAAAAGCAAATACTATATGATTCTACTTAAAGTGTCTAAAGAAGGCAAATTCATGAAAATAGAAAGAACAATAGTACTTACCAAGGGTTTGGAGGAGGAAGGAATGGGGAGTTTTTGTTCAATGGATGCTGAGATTCAGTTTTGCAAGATGAAAATGTTCTGATCTGTTGAACAATAATGTGAATATATTTAATACTACTGAACTATGCACTTAAAAATGGTTAAGAAGGTAAATTTTATGTTTTTTCCCCATGATTTAAAAATTAAATAAAGAAGAAATACTCTCCAAAAAATTTTTCACTTTTCCTTTTTTTGGTCCAGAGTTGAGCTCAATTTATCACCCCTACTACAAAGACCCCTTTTTAGTAGACCCTCTTTAACAAAATCTGTCTCACCATTCTTTAAAAAAATTTTGACCATATATATGTGTAAATTTACTTCTGAGCTCTCTATTTTGTTTCATTAGTCTATATGTCTTTCTTAATGTCAGTACCATGATTACAGTATATGATTACTATTACTATAATGTCAGTACCAAGATTACTATAGTAATCTTGATTGATGCCTCTGGCTTTGTTCTTTTTTCTCAAAATTGCTTTAGCTATTCAGAGTCTTTTGTAGATTCACATGCATTTTAGCATTCATTTTTCTATTTCTGTAAAAAATGCCATTGAGATTTTGATGGGGATAAGATTGAATCTGTACATCACTTTGGGTAGTGTGTAAGTTTAAACAATATTAATTCTTCCAATCCAGGAACATGCGATGTAATTCCATTTACTCATGTCTTCAAAATTCTCATTTTTTTTGGTAGTTTTATGCATACAAGTTTTTTCCTCTTTAAGTTTATTCCTAAGTATTCTATTTATCCTCATGCTATTGTAAATAGGATTGTTTTCCGAATTTCCTTTTCAGACAGTTGGTTGTTACTGTATAGACATGCAACGGATTTAATTTTTTTATTTTGATAAAATAAACTTAACATAAAAGTTACCATCTTAAACATTTTTAAGTGCACAATTCAGTGGTATTAAATACATCATTCACATTGTTGATCATCCATCACCACCATCCATCCTCACAACCCTTGTTATCTTGTAAAACTGAAACTCTATACCCATTAAACAATAACTTTCCATTTGCCATTCCCCCATCCCATGGTAACCACCATTACACATTCTGTCTTTATGAATTTGACTACTATAAGTACCTCATATAAGTAGAATCATACAGTATTTGTCTTTTTGTGACTGGCTTATTTCACTTAAGTAATGCCCTCAATGTTCGTCCATATCGTAGGATATTGCAGAATTGCCCTCATTTTAAGGTTGAATAATACTCCATTGTATGTACAATCACATTTTGCTTATCCATACATTCTGCAGGGAACTTGGATTTCTTTCATATTTCACCTATTTTGGATAATGCTACTATAGGTATAAAATATCTCTTCAAGACCTTGCTTTTAATTCCTTTGGGTATATACCCAGAAGTGGAATTCCTTGATCATATGGTAATTTGATTTTTAATTTTTGAGGAACTGCCATACTGTTTTCCACAATGACTGTACCATTTACATTCACATCAACAGTGCATAAGGTTTCAAATTTCTCCACATCCATGTCAACATTTGTAGTTTTTTGATAGTAGCCATCCAAGTGGGCGTGAGGTGATAGCTCATTGCACTTTTTATTTTAATGCCCTCAAAGATTAGTGATGTTGTGCATCTTTTCTTGTGATTTACAATGTAATATTAGCTTCAGATGTACAACATAGTGATTAGATAATTATATGGATTATAGTCCATTCAAATTTATTATAAAATATTGGCTATATTCTCTCTGCTATACATTACATTCTTGTATCTTATTTATCTTACACCTAGTAGTTTATACTTCTTAAGCCCCTCCCCTTATCTTGCCCCTTCTCCTTCGTCCAACTGGTAGCCACATGTTTGTTCTCTATACCTATGAGTCTGTCTTTCTTTTGCTATAATCATTCGTTTTATTTTTAAAATCCCACATATAAATGAAAATAGACAGTATTTGTTTTTCTTTGTCTGACTTACTTCACTAAGCATAATACCCTCCAAGTCCATCCATGTTGTTTCAAATGGCAAAATTTCATTCTTTTTTAAGGCTGAGTAATATTCCATTGTGTGTGTATGTGTATGTATACACACACACAGATATATATATATATACTGCATCCTTTTTATCCATTCACCTGTTGTTTTTAAATTGAAGTATAGTCGATCTACAATGTCCTGGGTGTACAGCAAAGTGATTCATTTATATATATATATATACACACACACACACACACACACACATATATGTATACATATATATTTTCTTTTTCAGATTATTTTCCATTATAAGTTTTTACAAGATATTAAATATAGCTCCCTGTGATATACAGTAGGTACCTGTTGTTTATGTATTTTATATATAATAGTATGTATCTGTTAATCCCAACTTCCCAATTTATCCATCCCCCTCTTTCCCCTTTGAAAACCATAAGTTTGTTTTCTATGTCTGTGAGTCTATTTGTTTGGTAAATAAGTTCATTTGTATCATTTTTTAGATTCCACATATAAGTTATACCATACATTTGTCTTTCTCTGTCTGACTTACTTCACTTGGTGTGAATCTCTACATCCATTCATGTCACTGCAAATGGCAGTATTTCATTCTTTTTTATGGTTGAGTAATATTCCATTATATAAATGTATGTGTACATATATATATATATTCACACACATAAATACCACATCTTCTTTATCTATTCATCTGTCAAAGGACATTTAGGTGCTTCCATGCCTTGGTTATTGTAAATAGTGCTGCTATGAACATTAGGGTGCATTATCTTTTTGAATTAGAGTTTTCATCTTTCCCAGATATATGCCCAGGGATGGGTTTGCTGGATCTATGGCAACTCTGTTTTTAGATTTTTAAGGAACCTCCACATTGTTCTCCATATTGCCTGTACCAATTTACATTCCCACCAACAGTTTATGAGGGTTCAGTTCTATCCACACACTCTCTACCCATTCATTTGTTGATAGACCCTTAGCTTGCTTCCATAACTTAGCTATTGTGAATAATGCTGCTATGAACATAGGGGTGCATGTAACTTTTCTAATTAGTGGTTTTTTTTAATATATACCTAGGAGTGAAATTGCTGCTTCATATGCTTTTTCTACTTCTAATTTTTTTTACATATTTATTGGAGTATAATTGTTTTATAATGTTATGTTAGTTTCTGCTGTATAACAAAGTGAATCATATATATGTATACATATATCCCCATATACCCTCTTTCTTGAGGCTCCCTCACACCCTCCCTATTCCACCCCTCTAGGTGGTTACAAAGCACCGAGCTGATCACCCTGTGCTATGCAGCTGCTTCCCACTAGCTATCTATTTTACATTTGGTTGTGTATATATGTCAATGTTACTTTCTCACTTCGACCCATCTTCCCCTTCAGCACCACCCATGACCTGAAGTAAATTCTCCACCTCTGCGTCATTATTCCTGTCTTGCCACTAGTACACCCAAATATATGTGTTACCATACAGTATTTGTTTTTCTCTTTCTGACTTACTTCATTCTGTATGACAGACTCTAGGTCCATCCACCTCACTACAAATAACTCAATTTCGTTTGTTTATATGGCTGAGTAGTATTCTATTGTGTATATGTGCTACAGCTTCTTTATGCATTCATCTGTCGATGAACACTTAGGTTGTTCCCATGTCCTGGCTATTGTAAATAGTGCTGCAATGAACATTGTGGTACATGTCTCTTTTTGAATTATGGTTTTCTCAGGGTATATGCCGGGTAGTGGGATTGCTGGGTCATATGGCAGTTCTATTTTTAGTTTTTAAGGAGCCTCCATACTCTTCTCCATAGTGGCTGTATCTGTTTACATTCCCACCAAAAGGAAAAGAGGGTTCCATTTTATCCACACCCTCTCCAGCATTTATCATTAGTAGATTTTTTGATGATGGCCATTCTGAATGCTCTTAGGTGATACATCATTGTGCTTTTGATTTGCATTTCTCTAATGATTAGTGATATTGAGCATTCTTTCATGTGTTTGTTGGCAATCTGTATATCTTCTTTGGAGAAATGTCTATTTAGGTCTTCTATCCATTTTTGGATTGGGTTGTTTGTTTCTATCATATTGAGTTGCATGAGCTGCTTGTATATTTAGGAGATTAATCCTTTGTCAGTTGCTTCATTTGCAAATATTTTCTCCTAATCCAAACATGGTCTTCTCATCTTGTTTATGGTTTCCTTTGCTGTGCAAAAGCTTTTACGTTTCCCTAGGTCCCATTTGTTTATTTTTCTTTTTATTTGCATTACTCTAGGAGCTGGTCAAAAAGGATCTTGCTGTGATTTATGTCATAAAGTGTTCTGCCTATGTTTTCCTCTAAGAGTTCTATAGTGTCTGGTCTTACATTTAGGTCTTTAATCCATTTTGAGTTTATTTTTGTGTATGGTGTTAGGAAGTGTTCTAATTTCATTCTTTTACATGTAGCTGTCCAGTTTTCCCAGCACAAATTATTTAAGAGGCTGTCTTTTCTCCATTGTAAGTTCTTGCCTCCTTTGTCAAAGATAAGGTGGCCATATGGGCGTGGGTTTATCTCTGGGTTTTCTAACCTGTTCCACTGGTTTATGTTTCTGTTTTTCTTCGAATACCATACTGACTTGATTATTGTAGCTTAGTAGTATAGTCTGAAGTCAGGGAGCCTGATTCTTCCAGCTCTGTTTTCCTTTCTCAAGATTGCTCCTGCGCTGCACGGGTGGAACCCAGGACACGCAGATCCGATATTGTGGGGTTCAGGTTCTTCTCCCTAAAATGGCGGCTTCCACAGCATCCTGAGTTTTACCACACTCAGCTTGAGAAGGCTTCCGCGCATCTTGGAAGAGGGCGTGGCCACAGCACTACTTTTGCATTATCAAGAGACACTGGGCACCCTCACACTTCTCCTCAGCCAGTTGGCAAAAAATGTGGCCCACACTGTCCAGAGTCCCATTGTTGCTGTTGAAATAGAAGCTCAGAGAGAGTGGCTGGAGAACCCTTCAAGAATCTAAGTCAGAAGAATTAAATGACTTCACTATCTTCCCCTTCAACATAGTTGAAGCTGAAGTTCTTAAAATGCTGCTGTGTGGAAGAAAGGCTCTTGGTTCTGCAGCCAGTAGTCAGTGCTGTGTCTCTGAGGTGGGAGAGACAACTTCAGGACACTGGTACACAATAGACCTCCCAGCTCCACATAATATCAAATGGCAAAAATCTCCCAGAGATCTCCATCTCAACACCAGCACCCAGCTTCACTCAATGACCGGCAAGATACAGTGCTGGACATCCTATGAAAAACAACTACCAGGACAGGAACACAACCCCATTCAATAGCATAGAGGCTGCTTAAAATCATAATAAGTCCGCAGACACCGCAAAACACACCTCCAGACGTGGACCTGCCAACCAGAAAGACAAGATGCAGCCTCATCCACCAGAACACAGGCACTAGTCCCCTCCACCAGAAAGCCTACACAACCCACTGAACCAAACTTAGCCACTGGAGACAGACACCAAAAACAACGGGAACCACGAACCCACAGCCTGCAAAAAGGAGACCACAAACACAGTAAGATAAGCAAAATGAGAAGACACAAAAACACACAGCAGATGAAGGAGCAAGATAAAAACCCACCAGACCTAACAAATGAAGAGGAAATAGGCAGTCTACCTGAAAAAGAATTCAGAATAATGATAGTAAAGATGATCCAAAATCTTGGAGATAGAATAAACAAAATGCAAGAAACATTTAACAAGGACCTAGAAGAACAAAAGATGAAACAAACAATGATGAACAACACAGTAAATGAAATGGAAAATACTCTAGATGGGATCAATTGCAAAGTAACTGAGGCAGAAGAACGGATAAGTGACCTGGAAGATAAAATAGTGGAAATAACTACTGCAGAGCAAAATAAAGAAAAAAAGAATGAAAAGAACTGAGGACAGTCTCAGAGACCTCTGGGACAACATTAAATGCACCAACATTCGAATTATAGGGGTTCCAGAAGAAGAAGAGAAAAGGAAAGGGACTGATAAAATATTTGAAGAGATTATAGTAGAAAACTTCCCTAATATGAGCAAGGAAGTAGTTAATCAAGTCCAGGAAGCAGAAAGAGTCCCATACAGGATAAATCCAAGGAGAAACATGCCAAGACACATATTAATGAAACTGTCAAAAATTAAATACAAAGAAAACATATTAAAAGCAGCAAGGGAAAAACAACAAATAACACACAAGGGAATCCCCATAAGGATAAGAGCTGATCTTTCAGCAGAAACTCTGCAAGCCACAAGGGACTGGCAGGACATATTTAAAGTGATGGAGAAAAACCTGCAACCAAGATGACTCTACCCAGCAAGGATCTCATTCAGATTTGATGGAGAAATTAAATCCTTTACAGACAAGCAAAAGCTGAGAGAGTTCAGCACCACCAAACCAGCTCTACAACAACTGGTAAAGGAACTTCTCTAGGCAAGAAACACAAGAGAATGAAAAGACCTACAATAACAAACCCAAAACAATTAAGAAAATGGGAATAGGAACATACATATTGATAATTACCTTAAATGTAAATGGACTAAATGCTCCCACCAAAAGACACAGATTGGCTGAATGTATACAAAAACAAGATGCATATATTTGCTGTCTACAAGAGACCCACTTCAGACCTAGAGAAACATACAAACTGAAAGTAAGGGGATGGAAAAAGATATTTCATGCAAATGGAAACCAAAAGAAAGCTGGAGTAGCAATTCTCATATCAGACAAAATAAACTTTAAAATAAAGACTATTAGAAGAAACAGAGAAGAACACTACGTAATGATCAAGGGATCGATCAAGGAAGATATAAAAATTGTAAATATTTATGCACCCACGATAGGAGCACCTCAATACATAAGGCAAATACTAACAGGCATAAAAGGGGAAATCGACAGTAACACATTCATAGTAGGGGACTTTAACACCCCACTTTCACCAATGGACAGATTGTCCAAAATGAAAATAAATAAGGAAACACAAGCTTTAAATAATACATTAAACAAGATGGACTTAATTGATATCTATAGGACATTCCATACAAAAACCACAGAATACACATTTTTCTCAAGGGCTCATGGAACATTCTCCAGGATAGATCATATCTTGGGTCACAAATCAAGCCTTGGTAAATTTAAGAAAATTGAAATTGTATCAAGTATCTTTTCCGACAACAACGCTATGAGACTAGATATCAATTACAGGAAAAGATCTGTAAAAAATACAATCACACGGAGGTTAAGCAATACACTACTTAAGAACGAAGTGATCACTGAAGAAATCAAAGAGGAATTAAAAAAACACTTAGAAACAAATGACAATGGAGACACAATGACCCAAAATCTATGGGATGCAGCACAAGCAGTTGTAAGAGGGAAGTTTATAGCAATACAATCCTACCTTAAGAAACAGGAAACATCTCGAATAAACAACCTAACCTTGCACATAAAGCAATTAGAGAAAGAAAAACAAAAAAACCCCAAAGTAAGCAGAAGGAAAGAAATCATAAAAATCTGATCAGAAATAAATGAAAAAGAAATGAAGGAAACGATAGCAAAGATCGATAACACTAAAAGCTGGTTCGTTGAGAAGATAAACAAAATTAATAAACCATTAGCCAGACTCATCAAGAAAAAAAGGCAGAAGACTAAAATCAATAGAATTAGAAATGAAAAAGGAGAAGTAACAACTGACACTGCAGAAATACAAAAGATCATGAGAGATTACTACAAGCAACTCTATGCTAATATAATGGACAACCTGGAAGAAAGGGACAAATTCTTACAAATGCACAACCTGCCATGACTGAAACAGAAAGAAATAGAAAATACGAACAGACCAATCACAAGCACAGAAATTGAAACTGTGATTACAAATCTTCCAACAAACAAAAGCCCAGGATCAGATGGCTTCACAGGCGAATTCTATCAAACATTTAGAGAAGAGCTAACACCTATCCTTCTCAAACACTCCAAAATATAGCAGAGGGTGGAACACTCCCAAACTCATTCTACGAGGCCACCATCACCCTGATACAAAAACCAGACAAGGATGTCACAATGAAAGAAAACTACAGGCCAATATCGCTAATGAACGTAGATGCAAAAATCCTCAACAAAATACTAGAAAACAGAATCCAACAGCACATTAAACGGTTTATACACCATGATGAACTGGGGTTTATCCCAGGAATGCAAGGATTCTTCAATATATGCAAATCAAACAACGTGATACACCATATTAACAAATTGAAGGAGAAAAACCATATGATCATCTCAATAGATACAGAGAAAGCTTTCGACAAAATTCAACACCCATTTATGATAAAAACCCTGAATAAAGTAGGCATAGAGGGAACTTTCCTTAACATAATAAAGGCCATATATGACAAACCCACAGCCAACATCATTCTCAATGGTGTAAACTGAAAGCAATTCCACTAAGATCAGGAACAAGACAAGGTTGTCCACTCTCAACACTCTTATTCAACATAGTTTTGGAAGTTTTAGCCACAGCAATCAGAGAAGAAAAGGAAATAAAAGGAATCCAAATCGGAAAAGAAGAAGTAAAAATGTCATTGTTTGCAGATGACATGATACTATACATAGAGAATCCTAAAGATGCTACCAGAAAACTACTAGAGCTAATCAATGAATTTGGTAAAGTAGCAGGATACAAAATTAATGCACAGAAATCTCTGGCATTCCTATACACTAATGATGAAAAACCTGAAAGTGAAATTAAGAAAACACTCCCATTTACCACTGCACCAAAATGAATAAAATATCTAGGAATAAACCTACCTAAGGAGACAAAAGACCTGTAATCAGACAATTATAAGACACTGATGAAAGAAATTAAAGATGATACAAATAGATGGAGAGATATATCATGTTCTTGGATTGGAAGAATCAACATTGTGAAAATGACTCTACATTGCTTTTTTTTTTAGCATGTTGTTTAGTCTACATATGTTTGTGTTTTACCCATTTTCCTTCCTGTTATTTATTAATAGTTTGATAGCATTGTGATGAAAAATAAACATTCTTCCTTTTTTCTGTTTGTTTTATTTATTTATTTTTAATATCTTTATTGAAGTGTAACTGCTTTACAATGGTGTGTTAGTTTCTGGTTTATAAAAAAGTGAATCAGTTATACATATACATATGTTCCCAAATCTCTTCCCTTTTGTGTCTCCCTCCCTGCCACTCTCCCTGTACCAACCCTCTAGGTAGTCACAAAGCACTGAGATGATCTCCTTGTGCCATGTGGCTGCTTCCCACGAGATATCTATTTTATGTTTGGTAGTGTATATATGTCCATGCAACTCTCTCACTTAGTCACAGCTTACCCTTCCCCTCCCCATATCCTCCAGTCCATTATCTAGTAGGTCTGTGTCTTTATTCCCGTCTTATCCCTAGGTTCTTCAAGACCATTTTTTTCCTTAGATTCCATATATATGTGTTAGCATATGGTATTTGTTTTTCTCTTTCTGACTTACTTCACTCTGCATGACAGACTCCAGGTCCATCCACCTCACTACAAATAACTCAATTTCGGTTTTTTTGTGCTGAGAAATATTCCACGGTATATATGTGCCACAACTTCTTTATCCATTCTTCCGATGATGGACACTTAAGTTGCTTTCATCTCCTGGCTATTGTAAATGGAGCTGCAATGAACATTTTGGTACATGACTCTTTTTGAATTATGGTTTTCTCAGGGTATATGCCCAGTAGTGGGATTGCTGGGTCGTATGGTAGTTCAAGTTGTAGTTTTTAAGGAAACTCCATGCTGGTCTTAATAGTGGCTGTATCAATTTACATTCCCATGAGCAGTGCAAGAGTGTTCCCTTTTCTCCACACCCTCTCCAGCATTTATTGTTTCTAGATTTTTTGATGATGGCCATTCTGACCGGTGTGAGATGATATCTCATTGTAGATTTGATTCACATTTCTCTAATGATTAATGATGTTGAGCATTCTTTCATGTGTTTGTTGGCAATCTGTATGTCTTCTTTGCAGAAATGTCTATTTAGGTCTTCTGCCCATTTTTGGATTGGGTTGTTTGTTTTTTTGTTATCGAGCAGCATGAGCTGCTTGTAAATTTTGGAGATTAATCCTTTGTCAGTTGCTTCATTTGCAAATATTTTCTCCCATTCTGCGGGTTGTCTTTTGGTCCTGTTTATGGTTTCCTTTGCTGTGCAAAAGCTTTGAAGTTTCATTGGGTCCCATGTGTTTATTTTTGTTTTTATTTCCATTTCTCTAGGAGGTGGGCCAAAAAGGATCTTGCCGTGATTTATATCATAGAGTGATATGCCTATGTTTTCCTCTAAGAGTTTGATAGTTTCTGGCCTTACATTAGGTCTTTAATCCGTTTTGATCTTATTTTTGTGTATGGTGTTAGGGAGTGTTCTAATCTCATACTATTACATGTACCTGTCCAGTTTTCCCAGCACCAATTATTGAAGAGGCTGTCTTTTTTCCACTGTATATTCTTGCCTCCTTTATCAAAGATATGGTAACCAAATGTGGGTGGGTTTATCTTTAGGTTTTCTATCCTGTTGCATTGATTTATATTTCTGTTTTTGTTTCAGTACCATACTGTTTTGATGACTGTAGCTTTGTAGTATAGTCTGAAGTCAGGAAGCCTGATTTCTCCAGCTCCATTTTTCATTTTCAAGATCGCTTTGGCTATTCGGGGTCTTTTGTATTTCAATACAAATTGTGAAATATTTTGTTCCAATTCTGAGAAAAATGCCAGTGGTTTTTGATAGGGATTGCATTGAATCTGTAGATTGCTTTGGGTAGTAGAGTCATTTTCACAATGTTGATTCTTCCAATCCAATAACATGGTATATCTGTGCATCTATTTGTATCATCTTTAATTTCTTTCATCAGTGTCTTACAATTTTCTACATACAGGTCATTTGTCTACTTAGGTAGGTTTTTCCTAGGAATTTTGTTGCCATGCTAAATGGGAGTATATTCTTAATTTCACTTTCAGACTTTTAATCATTAGTGTATAGGAATGGCAGAGATTTCTGTGAATTATTTTTCTATCCTGCTACTTTACCAAATTCATTGATTAGCTCTAATAGTTTTCTGGTAACATCTTTGGGATTCTCTATGTATAGTATCATGTCATCTGCAAACAGTGACAGCTTTACCTCTTCTTTTCAAATTTGGATTCCGTCTATTTCCTTTTCTTCTCTGATTGCTGTGGTGAAAAGTTCAAAAAATATGTTGAGTAATAGTGGTGAGAGTGGGCAACCTTGTGTTGTTCTTGATCTTAGTGGAAATGGTTTCAATTTTTCACCATTGAGGATGATGTTGGCTGTGGGTTTGTCATATATGACGTTTATTATGTTGAGGAAAGTTCCCTCTATGCCTACTTTATTCAGGGTTTTTATCATAAATTGCTGTTGTATTTTGTCAAAAGCTTTCTCTGCATCCATTGTGACGGTCATATGGTTTTTCTCCTTCAATTTGTTAGTATGGTGTATGACGTTGTTTGTTTTGCATATATTCAAGAATCCTTGCATTCCTGGAATAAACCCCACTTGATCATGGTGTATGATCCTTTTAATGTGCTGTTGGATTCTGTTTGCTAGTATTTTGTTGAGGATATTTACATCTGTTTTCATCAGTGATATTGGCCTGTATTTTTCTTTCTTTGTGGAATCTTTGTCTGGTTTTGGTATCAGGGTGATGGAGGCCTCGTAGAACGAGTTTGCGAGTGTCCCACCCTCTGCTATATTTTGGAAGAGTTTGAGAAAGATAGGTGTTAGCTCTTCTCTAAATGTTGGGTAGAATTCGCCTTTGAAGCCATGTGGTCCTGGGCTATTGTTTGTTGGGAGATTTTTAATCACAGTTTCAATTTCAGTGCTTGTGATTGGTCTGTTCATATTTTCTATTTCTTCCTGATTCAGTCTTGGCAGGTTGTGCATTCTAAGTATTTGTCCATTTCTTCCAGTTTGTCCATTTTATTGGCATAGAGTTGCTTGTAGTAATCTCTCATGATCTTTTGTATTTCTGCAGTGTCAGTTGTTACTTCTTCTTTTTCATTTCTAATTCTATTGATTTGAGTCTTCTCCCTTTTTTTCCTGATGAGTCTGGCTAATGGTTTATCATTTTTTTTTTACCTTCTCAAAGAACCAACTTTTAGTTTTATTGATCTTTGCTATCGTTTCCTTCATTTCTTTTCATTTATTTCTGATCTGATCCTTATAATTTCTTTCCTTCAGCTAACGTTGGTGTGTTTTTGTTCTTTCTCTAATTGCCTTAGGTGCAAGGTCAGGTAATTTACTTGAGATGTTTCCTGTTTCTTAAGGTAGAATTGTATTGCTATAACCTTCCCTCTTAGAACTGATTTTGCTGCATCCCATAGGTTTTGGGTTGTCATGTCTCCATTGTCATTTGTTTCTAGGTATTTTTTTATTTCCTTTTTGATTTCTTCAGTGATCACTTCGTTATTAATTAGTGTATTGCTTAGCCTCAATATGTTTTTATTTTTTAGCTGACTTTTCCTGTAATTGATACCTAGTCTCATAGCATTGTGGTCGAAAAAGATACTTGATACAATTTCAATTTTCTTAAATTTACCAAGGCTTGATTTGTGACCCAAGATATGAGCTATCCTGGAGAATGTTCCATGAGCACTTGAGAAAAGTGTGTATTCTGTTGTTTTTGGATGGTATGTCCTACAAATATCAATTAAGTCCATCTTGTTTAATGTATTATTTAAAGTTTGTGTTTCCTTATTTATTTTCATTTAGGATGATCTGTCCATTGGTGAAAGTGGGGTGTTAAAGTCTCCTGCTATGAATGTGTTACTGTCGATTTCCCCCATTTTTTTTTCTTTTCTGTGGTACGCGGCCATCTCACTGTTGCAGCCTCTCCCGTTATGGTGCACAGGCTCTGGATGGGCAGGCTGAGTGGCCATGGCTCATGGGCACAGCTGCTCCACGGCATGTGGGTTCTTCCCAGATCGGTGTATGAACCCGTGTCCCCTGCATTGGTAGGCTGACTCTCAACCACTGAGCCACCAGGGAAGCCCTCACTTTCCCCTTTTATGGCTCTTAGTATTTGCCTTATGTATTACGGTGCTCCTATGTTGGGTGTATATATATTTACAATTCTTATATCTTCTTCAGGGTTCGATCCCTTGATCATTGTGTAGTGTCCTTCTTTGTCTCTTGTAATAGTCTTTATTTTAAAGACTATTTTGTCTGATACGAGAATTGCTACTCCAGATTTCATTTGATGTGCATTTGCATGGAATATCTTTTTCCATCCCCTCAGTTTGAGTCTGTATGTGTCCCTAGGTCTGAAGTGGGTCTCTTATATACAGCATATATATGGGTCTTGTTTTTGTATCCATTCAGCCAATCTGTGTCTTTTGGTGGGAGCATTTCATCCATTTACATTTAAAGTAATTATCAATATGTATGTTCCTATTCCCATTTTCTTAATTGTTTTGGGTTTGTTATTGTAGGTCTTTTCCTTCTCTTGTGTTTCTTGCCTAGAGAAGTTCCTTTAGCATTTGTTGTAAAGCTGGTTTGGTTGTGCTGAACCCTCTTAGCTTTTGCTTGTCTGTAAAGATTTTAATTTCTCCATCAAATCTGAATGAGAACCTTGCTCGGTAGAGTAATGTTGGTTGTATAATTTTCTCCTTCATGACTTTAAATGTGTCCTGCCAGTCCCTTCTGGCTTTCAGAGTTCCTGCTGAAGGATAAGCTGTTAACCTTATGGGGATTCCCTTGTGTGTTATTTGTTGTTTTTCCCTTGCTGCTTTTAATATGCTTTCTTTGTGTTTAATTTTTGACAGTTTGATTAATATGTGTCTTTGCATGTTTCTCCTTGGATTTATCCTGTATGGGACTCTTTGTTCTTCCTGCACTTGATTAACTATTTCCTTTCCCACATTAGCGAAGTTTTCAACTATAATCTCTTCAAGTATTTTCTCAGTCCCTTTCTTTTTCTCTTCTTCTTCTGGGACCCCTATAATTCGAATGTTGGTGCATTTAACATTGTCCCAGATGTCTCTGAGACTGTCCTCAGTTCTTTTCATTCTTTTTTCTTCATTCTACTCTGCAGTATTTATTTCCAGTATTTTCTTTTCCAGGTCACTTATTCGTTCTTCTGCTTCAGTTATTTTGCTATTGATCCCTTCTAGAGTTTTGTAAATTTCATTTATTTTTTTGTTCATCATTGCTTTTTTCATCTTTAATTCTTCTAGGTCCTTGTTAAATGTTTGTTGCATTTTCTCTATTCTATTTCCAAGATTTTGGATCATCTTTACTATCATTATTCTGAATTCTTTTTCAGGTAGACTGCCTATTTCCTCTTCATTTGTTAAGTCTGGTAGGTTTTTACCTTGCTCTTTCATCTGCTGTGTGTTTTTCTGTTTTCTTATTTTACCCCTCTTACTGTGTTTGTGGTCTCCTTTCTGCAGGCTGTGGGTTCGTGGTTCCCGTTGTTTTTGGTGTCTGTCTCCAGTGGCTAAAGTTGGTTCAGTGGTTTGTATATGCTTCCTGGTGGAGGGGACTAGTGCCTATATTCTGTTGGATGAGGCTGTATGTTGCTTTCTGGTGGGCAGGTCCACATCTGGTGGTGTGTTTTGGGTTGTCTGTGGCCTGATTATGATTTTAGGCAGCCTCTATGCTGATGGGTGGGGTTGTGTTCCTGTCTTGCTAGTTTTTTGGCCTAGGGTGTCCTGCACTGTAGCTTGCTGGTCGTTGAGTGAAGCTGGGTGCTGGTGTTGAGATGGAGATCTCTGGGAGGTTTTCGCTGTTTGATATTACATGGAGCTGGGAGGTGTCTTGTGGACCAGTGTCCTGAAGTTGGCTCTCCCACCTCAGAGGCACAGCACTGCCTCCTGGCTGGAGCTCCAAGAGCCCTTCATCCACACGGCTCAGAATAAAAGGGAGAAAAAGTATAAAGAAAGAAAGAGGATAAAAATAAAGTAAGATAAAATAAAATAAAGTTATTAAAATAAAAAAGCATTATTAAGAAGAAAATTTTTTTGAAAGTAAAAAAAAAAATGGATAGACAGAACCCTAGGACAAATGGTGAAAGCAAAGCTATACAGACAAAATCTCACTCAAGAGCATACACACTCACAAAAGGAGGAAAAGGGGAAAAAATAATATATCTTGCTGTCAAAGTCCACCTCCTCAGTTTGGGATGATACATTGCCTATTCATGTATTCTACAGATGCAGGGTGCAAGTTGATTGTGGATCTTTAATCTGCTGCTTCTGAGGATACTGGGAGAGATTTCCATTTGTCTTCTTCGTTCACACAGCTCCTGGGTTCAGCTTTGGATTTGGCCCCATCTCTGTGTGTAGGTCCCCTGAGGGCATCTGTTCTTCGCTCAGACAGGAAGGGGTTAAAGGAGCAGCTGATTCGGCAGCTTTGGCTCACTCAGGCCCGGGGAAGGGAGGGGTACGGGGTGAGCCTGCAGCGTTAGATGCAGGCGTGACTTTGCAGCAGCCTGAGGCATGCCGTGCGTTCTCCCGGGAAAGTTGTCCCTGGATCATGGGACCCTGGCAGTGTCGGGCTGCACAGGCTCCTCGGAGGGGATGTGTGGATAGTGACCTGTGCTTGCACACAGGCTTCTTGGTGGCTGCAGCAGCAGCCTTAGTGTCCCATGCCCGTCTCTGGGGTCTGTGCTGATAGCCACAGCTCGAGCCTGTCTCTGGAGCTCCTTTAAGCACTGCTCTTAATCCCCTCTCCTCGCGCAGCAGGAAACAAAGCGGGAAGAAAAGGTCTCTTGCCTCTTCGATAGGTCCAGACTTTTTCCCGGTCTCTCTCCTGGCTAGCCATGGTGCACTAACCCCTTCAGGCTCTGTTCACGCTGCCAGTCCTCTCCCTGCAATCCGACCGAAGCCCGAGACTCAGCTCCCAGCCCCCGCCCGCCCCAGCGGGTGAGCAAACAAGCCTCTCGGGCTGGCGAGTGCTGGTTGGCACCGATCCTCTGTGCGGGAATCTTTCCACTTCGCCCGCCGCACCCCTGTGGCTGCACCCTCCTCTGCATCTCCAAAGCTCCCCTCCCTCTGCCACCCGCTGTCTCCGCCCGTGAAGGGGCTTCCTAGTGTGTGGAAACCTTTCCTCCTTCACAGCTCCCTCCCACTGCTACAGGTCCCGTCCCTATCCTTTTGTCTCTGTTTATTCTTTTTTTCTTTTGCCCTACCCAGGTACGTGGGGGAGTTTCTTGCCTTTTGGGAGGTCTGAGATCTTCTGCCAGTGTTCAGTGGGTGTTCTATAGGAGCAGTTCCACGTGTAGATGTATTTCTGATGTATCTGTTCGGAGGAACGTGATCTCCACATCTTACTCTTCTGCCATCTTCACGCCCCCAAAGCTTTGATATACTTTCTATCCTCTTAAATTTGTTGAGAATTGTTTGGTGACCTAGCATGTGATGTATCAGTGAATATTCCATGTACACTTGAAAAGAATGTGTATTCTGCTGTTTTTGGATGGAATGTCCTGTAAATACCTATTATGTCCCAGTGGCCTAATGTGTCATTTAAGGCTATGTTTTCCTTACTGATTTTCTGTCTGAATGATCTGCACATCATTGTAAGTGGGGTGTTACTGTCCTCTGCTATTCTTATATTCTTGTAAACTTCTCCCTTTGTATCAGTTAATATTTGCTTTATATATTTAGATACTCCTATATTAGCAGCATATATGTTTAGAAATATTATATCTTCTTCTTGTAGTGACCCCTTTATCATTACATCATGCCTTTCTTTGCCTTTGTTATACATTTTGTTTTAAAGCTGGCTTTGTCCTGATATGAATTTTGCTACGCTGACATTCTTGTTATTTCAGTATGCATGGAATATCTTTTTCAATCCCCTCACTTTCAGACTGTTTGTTTCTTTGGCTCTGAAATGAATCTCTTGTAGGCAGCATATGGATGGGTTCTTTTTTTATTTTTTTGCCAATCAGTCACCCCATGTCTTTTGATTGGAGCATTTAGCCCATTGACATTTAAAGTGATTACTGATAGGTGTGTACTTATAACCATTTTGTTACTTGTTTCCTGTTTTTTTTGGTAGTTCTTCCCTATTCCTTTCTTCTTCTATTAGTTTCTTCCCCTGTGGTTTGATGATTTTCTTTTGTGATATTCTTGTGATCATTTCCCTCCAGGTTTTGTCTATCTATTGTAAGCTTTTGATTTGTGTTTACCTTGGGGTTCGTGTATGTTAAACTCTATATCTGCTTGTTTTCAACTGGTGGTCATTAAGTTCAAACACATTCTAAAATCTCTATATTTTTTACTCTCCTCCCCCCACATTTTTATTATGTCATATTTTACATCTTCATGTGTACCCCTTAACTCTTTATTGCACTTATAGTTGATTTACAATTTTTGTATTTTAACCTTCATATTAACTTATTTAAGTGATTGAGCCACAGCATTTACTATATATTTGCCTTTCCCCCATCTATATTTTTCATTTCTTGTTGTAACCTTTTCTTTTCCAAAAGAAGATCATTTAATAATTCTTGTAAGGCCTGTTTAGTTACAATGAACTCTTTCAGTTTTTGCTTGTCTGAGAAGCTCTTTATCTCTCCTTCAATTCTGAATGATAACATTGCTGAGTAGAGTATCCTAGATTTTAGGATTTTTCCTTTCAGCACTATAAATATATCAAGCCATTCCTTTCTTACCTGCCAAGTTTCTGCTGAAAAAAATCAGCTGAAAGCTTTATGGGGGGTTCTTTTTATGTGTTTTTTTTTCTCTTCCTGTCTTTAAAATTCTCTTTTAATTTTAATTCTTGCCATTTTAAGCATGGTATATCTTGGTGTGGGGCTCTTTTGGTTCATTTTGTTTGGGAGACTCCGTACTTCCTGTACCTGGATATCTGTTTCCTTCCTCATCATGTTCAGAACGTTTGCAGCCATAATTTGATCAAATGTATTTTCTACCCCTTTCCCTCTTCTCCTTCTGGGATCTCTATTTTGCAAATGTTAGTACACTTATGCTTTCCCATAGGTCCCTTATATAATTCTAATTTTAAAAAATTTAGTTTTCTTTTTGATGTTCTTATTGGGTGATTTACATTGTTCTATCTTCCAAATCACTTATGCAATCTTCATATCACCTAGTCTGCTGTTAGTTCCTTCTAGAGAATTTTTCATTTCAGTTATTTTTTTAATCTTTGACTGGTTCTTTTTTATATTTTCCAGTACTTTGTTAAAATTTTCACTATGGAGGAGCTTCAAGATGGTGGAAGAGTAAGACGCAGAGATCACCTTCCTCCCCACAAATACATCAAAAATACATCTACATGTGGAACAACTCCTACAGAACACCTACTGAACGCTGGCAGAAGACCTCAGACCTCCCAAAAGGCAAGAAACTCCCCACGTACCTGGGTAGGGCAAAAGAAAAAAGAAAAAACAGAGACAAAGAATAGGGACAGGAACTGCACCAGTGGGAGGGAGCTGTGAAGGAGGAAAGGTTTCCACACACTAGGAAGGCCCTTTGTGGATGGAGACTGCGGGTGGCGGGGGGTGGGGGTGGTGGGAGCTTCAGTGTCCCGGAGGAGAGCACAACAACAGGGTTGCGGAGGGTAAAGCAGAGAGATTCCCGCACAGAGCATTGATGCCCGATGCTGACAAGCACTCACCAGCCCGAGAGGCTTGTCTGCTCACCCGCTGGGGCGGGCGGGGGCTGGGAGCTGAGGCTTGGGTTACAGTCAGATCCCAGGGAGAGGACTGGGGTTGGCCATGTGAATACAGCCTGAAGGGGGCTAGTGGGCAACAGCTAGCTGCGAGGGAGTCCAGGAACAGTTCTGGAGCTTCCTAAGAGACAAGAGACTTTTTCTTGCCTCTTTGATTCCTGGTACGTAAGGAGAGGGGATTAAGAGCGCCGTTTAAAGGAACTCCAGAGATGGGGGCGAGCCACGGCTATCAGCATGGACCCCAGAGATGGGCATGAGATGCTAAGGCTGCTGCTGCAGCCACCAAGAAGGCTGTGTGCAAGCACAGGTCCCTATCCATACCCGCCCCCCCCGGGAGACTGTGCAGCCCACCACTGCCAGGGTCCCATGATCCAGGGACATCTTCCCCGGGAGAACACACGGCACACCTCAGGTTGGTGCAATGCCACGCCGGCTTCTGCCACCCCAGGCTCAACCCGCATCCGTACCCCTCCCTCCCCCTGGGGGTGAGTGAGCCAGAGCTCACAAATCAGCTTCTCCTTTAACCCGGTCCTGTCTGAGCGAAGAACAGATGCCCTCAGGGGACCTACACGCAGAGGCAGGTTAAAATCCAAAGCTGAACCCTGGGAGCTGTGCAAACAAAGAAGAGAAAGAGAAATTTCTCCCAGCAGCCTCAGGAGCAGAGGATTAAATGTCCACAGTCAACTTGATGTACACTGCATCTGTGGAATACCTGAAGAGACAATGAATCATCCCAAATTGGGGAGGTGGACTTTGGGAACAAGGATATATATATATATATATTTTTTTTCCCTTTTTCTCTTTTTGTGAGTGTGTATGAATATGCTTCTGTGTGTGATTTTGTCTGTATAACATAGCTATTACCATTTGTCCTAGGGTTTTTTCTGACCTTCATTTTAATTATTGAAAAATATTTTTTTCTTAATAATTATTTTTTATTTTAATAACTTTATTATTTTATTTTATCTTCTTCTTTCTTTCTTTCTTTTTTTTCTCCCTTTTATTCTGAGCTGTGTGGAGGACATGCTCTTGGTGCTGCAACCAGGCATCAGGGCTGTGCCACTGAGGTGGGAGAGCCAAGTTCAGGACACTGGTCCACAAGAGACCTCCAAGCTCCACATAATATCAAATGGTGAAAATCTCCCAGAGATCTCCATCTCAATGCCAAGACCCAGCTCCACTCAACGACCAGCAAGCTACAGTGCAGGACACCCTATGGCAAATAACTAGCAAGATAGGAATACAACCCCATCCATTAGCAGAGAGGCTGCCTAAAGTAATAATAAGGCCACAGACACCCCAAAACACACCATCAGACGTGGGCCTGCCCACCAGAAACACAAGATCCAGCCTCATCCACCGGAACACAGGTACTAGTACCTTCCACCAGGAAGCCTGCGCAGCCCAATGAACCAAACTTAGCCACTGGGGATAGACACCAAAAACAACAGAAACTACGAACCTGCAGCCTGTGAAAAGGAGACCCCCAAACACAGGAAGTTAACCAAATTGAGAAGACAGAGAAACACACAGCAGATGAAGGAGCATGGCAAAAACACACCAGACCTAACAAGAGGAAAAAGCAATTCAGGATAATGATAGAAAAGAAGATCCAAAATCTTGGAAATATAATGGAGAAAATACAAGAAATATTTAACTAGGAGCTAGAAGAACTAAAGAGCAAACAAACAGAGATGAACAACACAATAAATGAAATTAAAAATTATCTAGAAGACATCAATAGCAGAATAACAGAGGCAGAAGAACGAATAAGTGACCTGGAAGATAAAATAGTGGGAATAACTACTGCAGAGCATAATAAAGAAAAAAGAATGAAAAGAATTGAGGACAGTCTCAGAGACCGCTGGGACAATATTAAACGCACCAACATTCGAATTATAGGGGTTCCAAAAAAAGAAGAGAAAAAGAAAGGGACGGAGAAAATATTTGAACAGATTTTACATGAAAACTTCCCTAATATGGCAAAGGAAATAGTTAATCAAGTCCAGGAAGCAGAAAGAGTCCCATACAGGATGAATTCAAGGAGAAACATGCCAAAACACATATTAATCGAATTATCAAAAATTAAATACAAAGAATAAATATTAAAAATGGCAAGCGAAAAACAACAGGTAACACATAAGGGAATCCCCATAAAGTTAACAGCTGATCTTCCAGCAGAAACTCTTAAAGTCAGAAGGGAGTGGCAGGACATATTTAAAGTGATGAAAGAGAAAACCCTACAACCAAGATTACCTTACCCAGCAAGGACCTCATTCAGATCTGATGAGAAATTAAAAGGTTTACAGACAAGCAAAAGCTAAGAAATTCAGCCCACCAAACCAGTTTTACAACAAATGCTAAAGGAACTTCTCTAGGCAGGAAACACAAGAGAAGGAAAAGACCTACTATAATAAACTGAAAACAATTAAGAAAATGATAATAGGAACATACATATAGATAAATACCTTACATGGAAATGGATTAAATTCTCCAACCAAAAGACATAGACTGGCTGAATGGATACAAAAACAAGACCGGTATATATGCTGTCTACAAGAGACGTACTTCAGACCTAGGAACACATACAGACTCAAATTGAGGAGATGGAAAAAGATATCCCATGCAAATGGAAATCAAAATAAAGGTAGAGTAGCAATTCTCATATCAGACAAAATAGACTTTAAAACAAAGACTATTACAAGAGACAAAGAAAGACATTACATAATGATCAAGGGATTGATCCAGGAAGCAGACATAACAATTGTAAATATTTATGCACCCAACATAGGAGCACCTCAATACATAAGGCAAATACTAGCAGCCATAAAAGGGGAAATCGACAGTAACACATTCATAGTAGGGGACTTTAACACCCCACTTTCACCAATGGACAGATCAACCAAAATGAAAATAAATAAGGAAACACAAGCTTTAAATGATACATTAAACAAGATGTACTTCATTGATATTTATAGGACATTCCATCCAAAAACAACAGAATACACATTCTTTTCAAGTGCTCATGGAACATTCTCCAGGATAGCTCATATCTTGGGTCAAAAATCAGGCCTTGGTAAATTTAACAAAATTGAAATCGTATCAAATATCTTTTTTGACCACAATGTTATGAGACTATATGTCAATTACAGGAAAAAATCTGAAAGAAATACAAACACATGGAGCCTAAAATACACAGTACTTAATAATCAAGAGGTCACTGAAGAAATCAAAGAGGTAATAAAAAAAAATACATAGAAACAAATGACAATGAAAACACAATGACCCAAAACATATGGGATGCAGAAAAAGCAGTTCTAAGAGGGAAGTTTATAGCAATACAAGCCTACCTTAAGAAGTAAGAAACATCTCAAAAAAACAACCTAGTCTTACACCTAAAGCAATTAGAGAAACAACAAGAAAACCGCAAAGGTAGCAGAAGGAAATAAATCGTAAATATCAGATCCGAAATAAATGAAAAATAAATGAAGGAAATGATAGCAAAGATCAACAAAACTAAAAGCTGGTTCTTTGAGAAGATAAAATTGATAAACCATTAGCCACACTTATCAAGAAATGAAGGGAGAAGACTCAATAGGATTGGAAAAGAAAAAGAAGTAACAACTGACACTGCAAAAATATAAAGGATCAAGAGAGATTACTACAAGCAACTATATATGCCAATGAAATGGACAACCTGAAAGAAATGGACAAATACTTAGAAATGCACAACCTTCCGAGACTGAACCAGGAAGAAATAGAAAATATGAACAAACCAATCACAAGCACTGAAATTGAAGCTGTGATTAAAAATCTTCCAACTAACAAAAGCACAGGAACAGATGTCTTCACAGGGGAATTCTATCAAACATTTAGAGAAGAGCTAACGCCTATCCTTCTCAAACTCTTCCAAAGTATAGCAGAGGGAGGCACACTCCGAAACTCATTCTTCGAGGCCACCATCAGTGTGATACCAAAACCAGAAAAAGATGTCACTAAGAAAAAATACTACAGGGCAATATCACTGATGAACATAGATGCAAAAATCCTCAACAAAATACTAGCAAACAGAATCCAGCAGCACATTAAAAGATCATACACTATTATCAGGTGGGATTTATCCCAAGAATGCAAGGATTCTTCAGTATATGCAAATCAATCAACGTGATACACCATATTAACAAATTGAAGGAGAAAAACTATATGATCATCTCAATAGGAGCAGAGAAATCTTTCAACAAAATTCAACAACAATTTATGATAAAAACCCTTCAGAAAGTAGGCATAAAGGGAACTTTCCTCAACATAATAAAGGCCATATATGACAAACCCAAAGCCAACATCGTCCTCAATGGTGAAAAACTGAAATCATTTCCACTAAGATCAGGAACAATACAAGGTTGCGCACTCTCACCGCTACTATTCAACATAGTTTTGGAAGTTTTAGCCACAGCAATCAGAGAAGAAAAAGAAATAAATGGAATCCAAATCAGAAAAGAAGAAGTAAAGTTGCCACTGTTTTGCACATGACATGATACTACACATACAGAATCCTAAAAATGCTACCAGGAAACTTCTAGAGCTAATCAATGAATTTGGTAAAGTAGCAGGGTACAAAATTAATGCACAGAAATCTCCTACATTCCTATACACTAATAATGAAAAATCTGAAACTGAAATTAAGAAAACACTCCCATTTACCATTGCAACGTAAAGAATAAAATACGTAGGAATAAACCTACCTAAGGAGACCAAAGACTTGTATGCAAAAAACTATAAGACACTGATGAAAGTAATTAAAGATGACACAAATAGATAGAGAGATATACCATGTACTTGGATTGGAAGAATCAACATTGTGAAAATGACTCTACTACCCAAAGCAATCTACAGATTTAATGCAATCCCTATCAAACTACCACTGGCATTTTTTACAGAACTAGAACAAAAAATTTCACAATTTGTATGGATGCACAAAGACCTCGAATAGCCAAAGCAATCTTGAGAATGAAAAATGGAGCTGGAGGAATCAGGTTCCCTGACTTCAGACTATACTACAAAACTAAAGTCATGCAGACAGTATGGAACTGGCACAAGAAGAGAAATATAGATCAATGGAACAAGATAGAAAGCCCAGAGATAAATCCACCCACATATGGTCACCTTATCTTTGATAAAGGAGGCAAGAATATACAGTGGAGAAAAGACAGCCTCTTCAATAAGTGGTGCTGGGAAAACTGGAGAGCTACATGTAAAAGAATGAAATTAGAAAACTCCCTAACACTGTACACAAAAATAAACTCAAAATGGATTAGAGACCTAAATGAAAGGCCAGTCACTATCCAACTCTTACATGAAAACATCAGCAGAACAGTCTATGACATGAATCACAGCAAGATCCTTTTTGACCCACCTCCTAGAGAAATGGAAATAAAAACAAAATTAAACATATGGGACCTAACAAAACTGAAAAGCTTTTGCACAGCAAAGGAAACCATAAACAAGACTGAAAGACAACCCTCAGAATGGGCAAAAATATCTGCAAATGAAGTAGCCGAGAAAGGATTAACCTCCAAAATTTACAAGCAGATCATGCAGCTCAATATCAAAGAACAAACAACCGAATCCACAAAAGGGCAGAAGACCTAAATAGACATTTCTCCAAAGAAGATATACAGATTGCCAATAAACACAAGAAAAAATGCTCAACATCATTAATCATTAGAGAAATGCAAATCAAAACTACAATGTGATATCATCTCACACCAGTCAGAATGGCCATCATAAAAAAGTTCTACAAAGAATAAATGCTGGAGCGGGTGTGGAGAAAAGGGAACAGTCTTGCACTGCTGGTGGGAATGTAAATTGATACAGCCACTATGGAGACCAGTATGGAGATTCCTTAAAAAAATAAAAGTAGAAATACCATACGACCCAGCAATCCCACTACTGGGCATATACCCTGAGAAAACCATAATTCAAAAAGAGTCATGTACCAAAATGTTCATTGCAGCTCTATTTACAATAGCCTGGAGTTGGAAACCACCTACGTGTCCATCATCGGATGAATCGATAAAGAAGATATGGCACATATATACAATGTAATATTACTCAACCATTAACAGAAGCGAAATTCAGCCATTTGTAATGAGGTGGATAGACCTAGAGTCTGTTATGCAGAGTGAAGTCAGAAAGAGAAAGACAAATGCCATATGCTAATACATATATATGGAAATAAGAAAAAAAATGTCATGAAGAACCTAGGGGTAAGACAGGAATAAAGACACAGACCTACTAGAGAATGGACTTGAGGATATGGGGAGGGGGAAGGGTAAGCTCTGAGAAAGCGAGAGAGAGGCATGGACATATATACACTACCACACGTAAGGTAGATAGCTAGTGGGAAGCAGCCGCATAGCACAGGGAGATCAGCTTGGTGCTTTGTGACCGCCTGGAGGAGTGGGATTGGGAGGGTAGGAGGGAGGGAGACGCAAGAGGGAAGAGATATGGAAACATATGTATATGTATAACTGATTCACTTTGTTATAAAGCAGAAACTAGCACACCAATGTAGAGCAATTATACTCCAATAAAGATGTAAAAAATAATTAAATTAAATGTACAAAAAAAAATAGTCATGTACCAAAATGTTCATTGCAACTCTACTTCCAGTAGCCAGGACATGGAAGCAACCTAAGTGTCCATCAACAGATGAATGGATAAAGAAGATGTGGCACATATATACAATGGGGTATTCTCAGCCATAAGAAGAAACGAAATTGAGTTATTTGTAGTGAGGTGGATGTGCCCAGATAGAGTCTGTCATACGGAATGAAGTAAGTCAGAAAGGGAATGACAAATACCGTATGATAAGTAATATATATGGAATCTAAAAAAAAAAAGTCATGAAGAACCTATGTGCAAAACAAGAACAGAGACACAGATATCCTAGAGAATGTGCTTGAGGATATGGGGAGGTGGATGGGTAAGCTGTGGCAAAGTGTGAGGGTGGCATGGACATATATACACTACCAAATGTAAAATAGATAGCTAGTGGGAAAGAGCCACATAGCACAGGGAGATCAGTTCGGTGCTTTGTGACCACCTATAGTGGTGGGATATGGAGTGGGGAGGGAGGGAGATGCAAGAGGGAAGAGATATGGGGCATATGTATATGTATAACTGATTCACTTTGTTATAAAGCAGAAACAGACACACCATTGTAAAGCAATTATACTCTAATAAAGATGTTAAAAAAATTTCACTGTGTTCATCTCTTCTTTTCCCTAGTTCAGTTAGCATTCTTTTTACTATTGCTTTGAATTCTTTATCAGGTCAATGATTTATCTCTGTTTCATTAGGACATTTTTCAGGAGTTTTTCTTGTTCTTTCATTTGAAACATATTTCTGTGTCTTCTCATTTTGCTTAATTTTCTCTGTATGAATGAAGTTAGGTGAAACAGTTACCTATCAGTCTTTAAGAGATATCTTTGTTTGGGAGCATTTCTAAGCAGTCTGCGTGTGCCCAGTGCCTTTGATGGGAGAGCTGGAGTTGAAGTGAGCACAGGCCATGTCTTTTTCATGGTATGCTGGCATCCAGCACTTTGGTGGGACATACGTCTGCAGTTGCAGGGGTAAAACCAGAGCCAGGTGCAAGCTGAGGTTTCTATGCTCCCTGTACATCACCGCCCTATTGGGATAGGGTTGGAGCCTAAAGAGCTGGATAGGAGTCCTGAGGGAGTTTGTTTTCTCCATGTGGTGATGGCAGTCTGTTTTGATTTGGATCATGGCCAGGGCCTGGTGGCTTGGGGTAGCAATCCTGTGCTGGTTTCCTATTTTACCCCTTGGGTGTGTCTTGTTTAGATGCTAGGTTAGGGCCAGAGAGATTTGTGGCTCACTACTGAGCTGGCTTCACATCCTCTTAAAGTTGTGTAGGTATGCAAGCTCCAGTGATGGTGTTCTCTGCCCTGAATCTAATTTTGCTCCCCCTGAGTGTGTGCACTGATGCCTGTGTTGGAAATGGCTGCCTCCACTCTAGTCAGAGGCAAGGACAGGGTCCAAGCCAGGTTTGTTCCCTCCACGTGTGCACATTCTCATTGGCACAGCACCCTTCCCCTTAATGAGGAGCAGCACTGGAACAAGAGAAGCTGGAAGAGAATCCTGGTGTGGGCTGGTGTGGGGGGTATGCTGGGGTGGTCCTGGCAAGCCCCAAGGAGTTTTTAATCTGCTATGTCCATGCTATGACTGGAAATAAGCATGTCTGTGTATGTGCTTCTTGAAGGCAAAGAGCAGAATCTCAGTTTCTTATAGCTGTCTGGTAAACCCCACTGGTTTTCATATTAGCTAAGGGGCTTATCTTCCCAGTGTTGGACTACAGGACTGGCATGCCTAATATGTGGCTCAAACCCCTTGCTCCCCAGGGAGGATTCCCAACTTGTGATATCCTCTTCCTCTTCTGTGTCCCCCACTGGGGGTGCAAGTCCCAACCAGATTGCTTCACCTTCCTTCCTACCCTACTCTGTGAATCTTTCTTTATAGCCTTGCTTGTAGAAAAGCTGTCTTTCCAGCCCCCAGGTCAATTTAAGTGAGAGTCATTCTAAATGTAGTTGTAGTTTTGATGTGTTAGTGAGGGGGAGGTGAGCTCAGTGTTTTCCTTCACCACCATCTTTCTTTGACCATTCTACAGTCAAATGATTTTTGAGAAGGGCACCAAGAATACACAATGGGGAAATAATAGACTCTTTAACAAATAGTGTTGAAAAAACTGGATACACACATGCAATATAAAGAAATTGGATCCTTATCTTACACCACACCCAAAAATAAAGTCAGCATCATTTAAGGACTTAAAAGTAAGATCTGAAATTGTTAAACTAGAACAAAACATAGGTGAAAAGATTTTTGACGTTGGTCTTGGCAAAGATATCGTTGGATATGACCCTGAAAACACTGGTAAAAATGGAAAAATGGACAACAAGGAGTACATCAAACAAAAAAACTTCTTCAGAGCAAAGAACAATCAAAGAATGAAAAGGTGACCTATGAAATATGAGAAAATATTTGCAAGACATATATATGATAAGTGGCTAATATCTGAAACATATAAGAAACTACTTCAAGTGGATAGCCAAAAAACAAGTAATCTGCTTTAAAATTGGGCAAAGAAACTGAATAGATAGTTCTCCAATAAAGACATGCAAATGGCCAACAGTTACATAAAAAGGTGCTCAACATCAGTAATCATCAGAGAAAAGAAATCAAAACCACAATGAGATATCACCTCACACCTGTTAGGGTGGCTATTATAAACACATCAAAACATAACAAGTGTTGGTGAGGATGTGAAGAAATTGGGACACTTGTATACTGTCAGTAGAAATGTAAAATGTTGTACACATTATTGCAAACATTATGGAAGCTCATTAAAAAATTAAAAATCAAATTACCATATGACCCAGCAGCCCCACTTTTGGGTATTTTTCTAAAGGTATCCAATATTTGCACTGCCATGTTCATTGAAGCATTATTCTCATAAGACAAGGTGTAGAAACAATCTGAATGTCTGTAACAGATTAATGGGTAAAGAAAATATTTTATACACACACACAGGGAAATATTTTTCATCCTTAAAAAAGAAGGAAATTCTTCTATATGTGACAGCATGGATAAACTTGGAGGATGTTATGCTAAGTAAAATAAACCAAACACAGAAGGAAAAATGCTGCAGGATTCCACTTATCTAAAGTATCTAAATAAATAAAGTATACAAAATAGTCAAACTCATAGAAGCAGATAGTAGAATGGTGGTTGAGAAAGCCTCAAGGAAGGGGTCATGGGGAGTTACTACTCAGTGGGTATAAACTTTCAGTTATGCAAGATGAATAAGTTCTAGAGATGGGTTGTACAACATTGTGCCTATAGTTAACAATAGTCTATTGTACACTTACAATTTGTTAAGAAGGCAGATCTCATGTTATGTGTTGTTACTAGAAAAAAGATAAAACCAAAACCAAAAGAGAAGGAGGAAACTCTTAGAGATGACAGAGATATTTATTACTTCATTTGTGGCAATGGTTTCACGGTTGTATGCATATGTCACACTCATAAAATTGCATACATTAAATAGGTGCAGTTTTTTTTAATATCAATTATACCTCAATCAAATTTTAAAAAAGACTAGGAAAAATAAGAAAATAATTACCTTCACTTATTCTTTCTCAATGCCCTTCCTTTTTTTTTTTTTTGTGGTCTGAGTGTCTGATCTATATCATTTTCCTTCCATTGAAGAACTCTTCTTAACATTTCTTCCAAGGTAAATCTACTGGCAACAATTTCCCTCAATTATTGTTTGACTGACACAGTCTATATATCTTCTTCACTTTTGATGGATAATTTTACAGGTTACAGAATTCTAGGTTAGTGTTTTTTCTCTCAATACTTTAAATATTTCACTTCAATTTCTTCTTACTTGCATGGATTCTGAGGATAATTCAGATATAATTCTTATGTTTACTCTTTACTGGAAAAGTGGTTTTCTTTTTTATGTTTTTTAAGGAATAAATTTGACATATAATATTGTAAAAATTTAGGGTGTACAATGTGTCACTTTGATACATTTATGTATTATAATATAATTGTCATTGTAGGGATATTTATCACATTACATAATTATAGAACAATATTGTTTCCTATATTCATTATACTGTGCATTAGATCTCTATGGCTTATGTACTACTTGTTGCAAATTTGTGCCATTAAACAACATCAATCTTATCCACCCACCCCCGTCTCCTGATGACTACCAATTTATTCTCTGTTTTGAGTTTGACTGTTTTATATGCCACATATAAGTGATATCATACCGTACTTATCTTCCTCTGCCTGACTTATCTCACATAGCATAATGTGCTCAAAGACCATCCATGTCATCGCAAATTGCAGGATAGCCTCGTTTTTCATGGCTGAATAATATTCCATTATATAATATATATAATATGTATCACCATATATTTTTTGTTTATTTTTATGATTTTTTCCCTTTTATCACATATATATTTAGTTTTTATTGGAGTATAGCTGATTTACAATGTTGTGTTAGTTTCTGCTGTACAGCAAATTGAATCAGTTATAAATATACACATATCCACACTTTTCAGTCTTTTCCCACATAGGTCATTATAGAATATTGAGTAGAGTTCTCCGTGCTATACACTAGGTCCTTATAAGTTATCTATTTTATAAATCATATCTTTTAAAAAGTTTCTAAAAAATTAATTTTATTATTATTATTTTTTTCTTTTCCAGTTTGCTGATTCTTTCTTTTTTTTTTACATATTTATTGGAGTATAATGTCTTAACAATTGTGTCTTAGCTTCTGCTTTATAACAAAGTGAATCAGTTATACATATACATGTGTTCCCATAACTCTTCCCTCTTCTGTCTCTCTCCCTCCAACACTCCCTATTTCACCACTCTAGGTAGTCACAAAGCACCGAGCTGATTTCCCTGTGCTATGCAGCTGCTTCCCACTAGCGATCTATTTTACATTTGGTAGTGTATATGTGTCCATGTCACTCTCTCACTTTGTTACAGCTTACAATTCCCCCTCCCTATATCCACAAGTCCATTCTCTAGTAGGTCTGTGTCTTTATACTTGTCTTACCCCTAGGTTCTTCATGACATTTTTTCCCTAAGATTCCATATATATGTGTTAGCATATGGTATTTGTCTTTCTCTTTCTGACTTACTTCACTGTGTATGACACACTCTAGGTCCATCCACCTCACTACAAATAGCTCAAGTTCATTTCTTTTTATGGCTGAGTAATATTCCATTGTATATATGTGCCACATCTTCTTTATCCATTCATCCGATGATGGACACTTATGTTGTTTCCATCTCCTGGCTATTGTAAATAGAGCTGCAATTAACATTTGGTACATGGCTCTCTTTGAATTTTGGTTTTCGCAGGGTTTATGCCCAGTAGTGGGATTGCTGGGTCATATGGTAGTTCTATTTGTAGTATTTTAAGGAAGTTCGATACTGTTCTCCATAGTGGCTGTACCAATTCACATTCCCACAAGCAGTGCAAGAGTGTTCCCTTTTCTCCACACCCTCTCCAGCATTTATTGTTTCTAGATTTTTTGATGATGGCCATTCTGATTTGTGTGAGATGATATCTCATTATAGTTTTGATTTGCATTTCTCTAATGATTAATGATGTTGAGCATTCTTTCATGTGTTTGTTGGCAATCTGTATATCTTCTTTGGAGAAATGTCTATTTAGGTATTCTCCCCAATTTTGGGTTGGGTTGTTTGTTTTTTTGTTATTGAGCTGCATGAGCTGCTTGTAAATTTTGGAGATTAATCCTTTGTCAGTTGCTTTATTTGCAAATATTTTTGCCCATTCTGAGGATTCTCTTTTGGTCTTGTTTATGGTTTCCTCTGCTGTGCAAAAGCTTTGAAGTTTCATTAGGTCCCATTTGTTTATTTTTGCTTTTATTTCCATTTCTCTAGGAGGTGAGTCAGAAAGGGTCTTGCTGTGATTTATGTCATAGCGTGTTCTGCCTATGATTTCCTCTACAAGTTTGATAGTTTCTGACTTTACATTTAGGTCTTTAATCCATTTTGAGCTTATTTTTGTGTATGGTGTTAGGGTGTGTTCTAATCTCATACATTTACATGTACCTGTCCAGTTTTCCAAGCACCACTTATTGAAGAGGCTGTCCTTTTTCCACTGTCCATTCCTGCATCCTTTATCAACGATAAGGTGAGCATATGTGCATGGGTTTATCTCTGGGCTCTATCCTGTTCCATTGATCTATATTTCTCTTTTTGTGCCAGCACCATACTGTCTTGATTACTGTAGTTAGTAGGATAGCCAGAAGTCAGGGAGCCTGATTCCTCCAGCTCCATTTTTCTTTCTCAAGATTGCTTTGGCTATTCAGGGTCTTTTGTGTTTCCATACAAATTGTGAAATTTTTTGTTCTAGTTCTGTGAAAAATGCCAGTGGTAGTTTGATATGGATTACATTGAATCTGTAGATTGCTTTGGGTAGTATAGTCATTTTCACAATGTTGATTATTCCAATCCAAGAACATGGTATATCTCTCCATCTATTTGTATCATCTTTAATTTCTTTCATCAGTGTCTTATAATTTTCTGCATACAGGTCATTTGTTTCCTTAGTAGATTTATTCTAGATATTTTATTCTTTTTCTTGCAATGGTAAATGGGAGTCTTTTCTTGATTTCACTTTCAGATTTTTCGTCATTCGTGTATAGGAATGCCAGAGATTTCTGTGCATTAATTTTGTATCCTGCTACTGTACCAAATTCATTGATTAGCTCTAGTAGTATTCTGGTAGCATCTTTAGGATTCTCTATTTATAGTAGCATGTCATCTGCAAACAGTCACATCTTTACTTCGTCTTTTCAGTTTGCATTCCTTTTATTTCCATTTCTTCTCTGATTGCTGTGGCTAAAACTTATAAAACTATTTCAAATAAGAGTGGTGAGAGTGGGCAACCTTGTCTTGTTACTGATCTTAGTGGAAATGCTTTCAGTTTTTCACCATTGAAGAGAATATTGGCTGTTGGTTTGTCATATATGGCGTTTATTATGTTGAGGAAAGTTCCCTCTATGCCTACTTTATTCAGGATTTTTATCATAAATGAGTGTTAAATTTTGTAGAAAGCTTTCTCTGCATCTATTGAGTTAACAATATGGTTTTTCTCCTTCAATTTGTTAATATGGTGTTTCACATTGATTGATTTGCGTATATTGAAGAATCCTTGCAATCCTGGGATAAAGCCCACTTGATCATGGTGTATGATCCGTTTAATGTGCTGTTGGATTCTGTTTGCTAGTATTGTGTTGAGGATTTTAGAATCTATATTCATCAGTGATATTGGCCTGTAGTTTACTTTCTTTGTGACATCTTTGTCTGGTTTTGGTATCAGGGTGATGGAGGCCTCTTAGAATGAGTTTGGGAGTGCTCCTCCCACTGCTATATTTTGGAAGAGTTTGAGAAGGATAGGTGTTACCTGTTCTCTAAATGTTTGATAGAATTCGCCTGTGAAGCCATCTGGTCCTGGGCTTTTGTTTGTTGGAAGATTTTTAATCACAGTTTCAACTTCAGTGCTTGTGATTGGTCTGTTCATATTTTCTATTTCATCCTGATTCAATCTTGACACGTTGTGCATTTCTAAGAATTTGTCCATTTCTTCCAGGTTGTCCATTTTATTGGCATAAAGTTGCTTGTAGTAATCTCTCATGCTCTTTTGTATTTCTGCAGTGTCAGTTGTTACTCCTCCTTTTTCATTTCTCATTCTATTGATTTAAGTCTTCTCCGTTTTTTTCTTGATGAGTCTGGCTAACGGTTTATCAATTTTGTTTATCTTCTCAAAGAACCACCTTTTAGTTTTATTGATTTTTGCTATAGTTTCCTTCATTTCTTTTTTATTTATTTCTGATCTGATCTTTATCATTTCTTTCCTTCTGCTAACTTTGGGGTTTTTTGTTCTTTTTCTCTAATTGCTTTAGGTGTAAGGTTACGTTGTTTATTCGTGATGTTTCCTGTTTATTAAGGTAGGATTGTATTGCTATAAACTTCCCTCTTAGAACTGCTTTTACTGCATCCCATAGATTTTGGTTGTCGTGTCTCCATTGTCATTTGTTTCTAGGTATTTTTTGATTTCCTCTTTGATTTCTTCAGTGATCAGTTCGTTATTAAGTAATGTATTGTTTAGCCTATATGTGTTTGTATTTCTTACAGATCTTTTCCTGTAATTGAAATCTAGTCTCATAGCATTGTGGTCGGAAAAGATACTTGATACAATTTCAATTTTCTTAAATTCACCAAGGCCTGATTTGTGATGCAAGACATGATCTTTCATGGAGGGTGTTCCATGAGCACATGAGAAAAATGTTTATTCTGTTCTTTTTGGATGGAATGTCCTATAAATATCAACTAAGTCCATCTTTTTAATGTATCATTTAAAGCTTGTGTTCCTTATTTATTTTGATTTTGGATGATCTTTCCATTAGTGAAAGTGGGGTGTTAAAATCCCCTACTATGAACGTGTTACTGTTGATTTCCCCATTTATGGCTGTTAGTATCTGCCTTATGTATTGAGGTGCTCCTATGATGGGTGCATAAATATTTACAATTGTTATATCTTCTTCTTGGACAGTTCCCTTGATCATTATGTTGTGTCCTTCCTTGCCTCTTCTAATAGTCTTTATTTTTATTTTTACATTTTTATTAGAGTATAGTTGTTTTGCAATGGTGTGTTGTTTCTGCTTTATAACAAAGTGCATCAATTTTACATATACATATGTTCCCATATCTCCTCTCTCCTGCATCTCCCTCCCTCCCACCCACCCTATCCCACCGTTCCAGGTGGTCACAAAGCACTGAGCTGATCTCCATGTGCTATGCGGTTGCCTCCCACTAGTTGTCTATCTTACTCTTGGAAGTGTATATATGTCCATGCCATTCTCTCGCCTTGTCAGAGCTTACTCTTCACCCTCCCCATATCCTCCAGTCCATTCTCTAGTAGGTCTGTGTCTTTATGCCTGTCTTACCCCTAGGTTGTTCATGATATTTTTTTTCTTGATTCCATATATATGTGTTAGCATATGGTATTTGTCTTTCTCTTTCTGACTTACTTCACTCTGTATGACAGACTCTAGGTCCATACACCTCATTACAAATAGCTCAAGTTCATTTCTTTTTATGGCTGAGTAATATTCCATTGTATATATGTGCCACATCTTCTTTATCCATTCATCCGATGATGGACACTTATGTTGTTTCCATCTCTGGTCTATTGTAAATAGAGTTGCAATTAACATTTGGTACATGACTCTCTTTGAATTTTGGTTTTCGCAGGGTTTATGCCCAGTAGTGGGATTGCTGGGTCATATGGTAGTTCTATTTGTAGTATTTTAAGGAAGTTCGATACTGTTCTCCATAGTGGCTGTACCAATTCACATTCCCACCAGCAGTGCAACAGTGTTCCCTTTTCTCCACACCCTCTCCAGCAGTTATTGTTTCTTGACTTTTTGATTATGGCCATTCTGACTGCTGTGAGATGATATCTCATTGTAGTATTGATTTGCATTTCTCTAATGATTAATGATATTGAGCATTCTTTCATGTGTTTGGTGGCAGTCTGTATATCTTCTTTGGAGAAATGTCTATTTAGATCTTCTGCCCATTTTTGGATTGGGTTGTTTGTTATTTTTTATTGAGCTGCATGAGCTGCTTGTAAATTTTGGAGATTAATCCTTTGTCAGTTGCTTCATTTGCAAATATTTTCTCCCATTCTGAGGGTTGTCTTTTGGTCTTGTTTATGGTTTCTGTTGCAGTGAAAAAGCTTTGAAGTTTCATTAGGTCTCATTTGTTTATTTTTGTTTTTATTTCTATTTCTCTAGGAGGTGGGTCAAAACGGATCTTGCTGTGATTTATGTCATAGAGTGTTCTGCCTATGTTTTCCTCTAAGAGTTTGATGGTTTCTGGCCTTACATTTAGGTCTTTAATCCATTTGAGCTTATTTTTGTGTATGGTGTTAGGGTGTGATCTAATCTCATACATTTACATGTACCTGTCCAGTTTTCCCAGCAGCACTTATTGAAGAGGCTGTCCTGTCTCCACTGTACATTCCTGCCTCCTTTATCACACATACGGTGACCATATCTGCATGGGATTATCTCTGGGCTTTCTAACCTGTTCCATTAATCTATCTTTCTGTTTTAGTGCCAGTACCATACTGTCTTGATTACTGTATGTTTGTAGTATAGTCAGAAGTCATGGAGCCTGATTCCTCCAGCTCCATTTTTCTTTCTCAAGATTGCTTTGGCTATTCAGGGTCTTTTGTGTTTCCATACAAATTGTGAAATTTTTTGTTCTAGTTCTGTGAAAAATGCCAGTGGTAGTTTAATAGGGGTTGCATTGAATCTGTAGATTGCTTTGGGTAGTAGAGTCATTTTCACAATGTTGTTTCCTCCACTCCAAGAACCTGGTATATTTCTCCATCTATTTGTATTATCTTTAATTTCTTTCATCAGTGTCTTATAATTTTCTGTGTACGGGTCTTTTGTCTCCTTAGGTAGGTTTATTCCTAGATAGTTTATTCTTTTTGTTGCAGTGGTAAATGGGAGTGTTTTCTTGATTTCACTTTCAGATTTTTCATCATTAGTGTATAGGAATGCCAGAGATTTCTGTGCAATAATTTTGTATCCTGCTACTTTACCAAATTCATTGATTTGCTCTAGTAGTTTTCTGGTAGCATCTTTAGGATCTCTAGGTATAGTAGCATTTCATCTGCAAACAGTGACATTTTTACTGCTTCTTTTCAGATTTACATTCCTCTTATTTCCATTTCTTCTTTGATTGCTGTGGCTAAAACTTCCAAAACAATGTTGAGTAAGAGTGGTGAGAGTGGGCCACCTTGTGTTGTTCCTGATCGTAGTGGAAATGCTTTAAGGTTTTCTTCTTTGAGGGCGATGTTGGCTGTGGTTTGTCATATATGGCCTTTATTATGTTGAAGAAAGTTCCCTCTATGCCTACTTTCTGGAGGGTTTTTATCATAAATGGGTGTTGAATTTTGTCAAAAGCTTTCTCTGCATCTATTGATATAATCAAATGTATTTTTTCCTTCAATTTGTTATTATCGTTTATCACATTCATTGATTTGCATATATTGAAGATCCTTGCATTCCTGGAATAAGCCCCACTTGATCATGGTGTATGATCCTTTTAATGTGCTGTTGGATTCTTTTTGCTAGTGTTTTGTTGAGGATTTTTGCATCTATGTTCATCAGTGATATTGGTCTGTAGTTTTCTTTCTTTGTGACATCCTTGTCTGGTTTTGGTATCAGGGTTATGGTGGCCTTGTAGAATGAGATTGGGAGTGCTCCTCCTGCTGCTATATTTTGGAAGAATTTGAGAAGGATAGGTGTTACCTCCTCTCTAAATGTTTGATAGAATTCGCCTGTGAAGCCATCTTGTTCTGGGCTTTTGTTTTTGGAAGATTTTTAATCACAGTTTCAATTTCAGTGTTTGTGATTGGTCTGTTCATATTTTCTATTTCTTCCTGATTCACTCTTGGCAGGTCGTGCATTTCTAAGAATTTGTCCATTTCTTCCAGGTTGTCCATTTTATTGGCATAGAGTTGCTTGTAGTAATCTCTCATGATGTTTTTTATTTCTGCAGTGTCAGTTGTTACTTTTCCTTTTTCATTTCTAATTTTATTGATTTGAGTCTTCTCCCTTTTTTTTCTTGATGAGTCTGCTAATGCTTTATCAATTTTGCTTATCTTCTCAAAGAACCAGCTTTTTGTTTTATTGATCTTTGCTATCATTTCCTTCATTTCTTTTTCATTTATTTCTCATCTGATTTTTATGATTTCTGTCCTTCTGCTAACTTTGGGGTTTTTTGTTCTTCTTTCACTAATTGCTTTAGGTGCAAGGTTAGGCTGTTTATTCGAGATGTTTACTGTTTCTTAAGGTGGGCTTTTATTTCTATAAACTTCTCTCTTAGAACTGCTTTTGCTGCATCCCATAGGTTTGGGTCATCATGTCTCTATTGTCATTTTTTTCTAGGTATTTTTAAATTTCCTCTTTGATTTCTTCATAATCACTTCGTTAATAAGTACTGTATTGTTTAGCCTCCATGTGTTTGTATTTTTTACAGATCTTTTCCTGTAATTGATATCTAGTCTCATGGCGTTGTGGTTGGAAAAGATATTTGAAAGAATTTCAATTTTCTGAAATTTACCAAGGCTTCATTTGTGACCCAAGATATGATCTATCTTGGAGAATGTTCCATTAGCACTTGGGAAAAATGTGTATTCTGTTGTTTTTGGATGGAATGTCCTATAAATATCAATTAAGTTCCTCTTGTTTAATGTATCATTTAAAGCTTGGGTTTCCTTATTTATTTTCATTTTGGACGAACATTCCATTGGTGAAACTGGGATGTTAAAGTGCCCTACTATGAATGTGTTACTGTCGATTTCCCCTTTAATGGCTTTTAGTATTTGCCTTATGTATTGAGGGGCTCCTATGTTGGGTTCATAAATGCATTCAATTGTTATATCTTTTCTTGGATTGATCCCTTGATCAATATGTAGTGTCCTTCTTTTTCTCTTCTAATAGTCTTTATTTTAAAGTCTATTTTGTCTGATATGAGAATTGCTACTCCATCTTTCTTTTGGTTTCCCTTTGCATGGAATATCTTTATCTATCCCCTTACTTTGAATCTGTATGTGTCTCTATGTCTGAACTGGGTCTCTTGTAGACAGAATATATATGGGTCTTGTTTTCGTATCCATTCAGCCAAACTGTGTCTTTTGGTAGGACCATTTAGTCAATTTACATTTAAGATAATTATCGATATGTATGTTCCTATTCCTATTTTCTAAATTGTTTTTGGGTTCATTATTGTAGGTTTTTCCTTCTCTTGTGTTTCTTGCCTAGAGAAGTTCCTTTAGCATTTGTTGTAAAGCTGGTTTGGTGGTGGTGAACTCTCTCAGCTTTTGCTTGTCTGTAAAGCTTTTAATTTCCCCATCAAATCTGAGTGAGATCTTTGCTGGGTAGACTAATCTTGGTTGCAGGTTTTTCTCCTTCATCACTTAAAATATGTCCTGCCACTCCCTTCTGGCTTGCAGAGTTTCTGCTGAAAGATCAGCTGTTAACCTTATGGCGATTTCCTTGTGTGTTATTTGTTGTTTTTCCCTTGCTGCTTTTAATATGTTTTCTTTGTATTTAATTTTTGACAGTTTGATTAATATATGTGTTTGCATATTTCTCCTTGGATTTATCCTGTAATGGACTCTCTGTGCTTCCTGGACTTGATTAACTAATTCCTTTCCCACAGTAGGGAAGTATTCAACTATAATCTCTTCAAATATTTTCTCAGTCCCTTTCTTTTTCTCTTCTTCTTCTGGAACCCCTATAATTTGAATATTGGTGTGTTTAATGTTGTCCCAGAGGTCTCTGAGACTCTCCTCAGTTCTTTTCATTCTTTTTTCTTTATGCTGCTCTACAGTAGTTATTTCCACTATTTTCTTTTCCAGGTCACTTATCCGTTCTTCTGCCTCAGTTATTCTGCTATTGATCCCATCTAGAGTATTTTTCATTTCCTTTATTGTGTTGTTCATCATTGTTTGTTTCATCTTTAGTTCTCCTAGGTCCTTGTTAATTGTTTCTTGCATTTTCTTTATTCTATTTCCGAGATTTTGGATCATCTTTACTATCATTATTCTGAATTGTTTTTCAGGTAGACTGCCTATTTCTTCTTCATTTGTTAGGTCTGGTGGGTTTTTATACTGCTCCTTCATCTGCTGTGTGTTTTTATGTCTTCTCATTTTGCTTATCTTACTGTGTTTTGGGTCTCCTTTTTTCAGGCTGCAGGTTCGTAGTTCCCTTTGTTTTGGTGTCTGTCCCCAGTGGCTAATGTTGGTTCAGTGGGTTGTGTAGGCTTCCTGGTGGAGGGGACTAGTGCCTGTGTTCTGGTGGATGAGGCTGCATCTTGTCTTTCTGGTTGGCAGGTCCACGTCTGGTGGATTGTTTTGGGGTGTCTGTGGACTTATTATGATTTTAGGCAGCCTTTCTGCTAATGGGGGGTGTTGTGTTCCTGTTTTGCTAGTTGTTTGGCATAGGGTGTCCAGCACTGTAGTTTGCTGGTCGTTGAGTGTAGCTGGGTGCTGGCGTTGAGATGGAGTTCTCTAGGAGATTTTCGCCATTTGATGTTATGTGGACCTGGGAGGTCTCTTGTTGACCAGTGTCCTGAAGTTGGCTCTCTGACCTCAGAGGCACAACACTGACTCCTGGCTGCAGCACCAAGAGCCTTTCATCCACATGGCTCAGAATAAAAGGGAGAAAAAGAAGAGAGAAGGAATTAGTAGAAGTAGGAAGAAAGAAAGAAAGAAGAAAAGAAGGAAAGAAGGAATGAAAGAAAGAAAGGAGGGAGGGACGGATGGACGGACGGACGGATTAAGGAAGGAGGTAAGTAAGGAGGATAGGAAGGACAAAAGAAAGAAAGGAAGAAGATACAGTAAAATAAAATAAAGTATAATAAGGTTATTAAATTAAAAAATAATTATTAAGAAAAAAATTTAAAAAAAATGGATGGATAGAACCCTAGGACAAATGGTGGAAGCAAAGCTATAAAGACAAAATCTCATACAGAAGCATACACATACACACTCACAAAAAGAGGAAAATTGGAAAAAATCATAAATCTTGCTCTCAACGCCCACCTCCTCAATTTGGGATGATTCGTTGTCTATTCAGGTATTCCACAGATGCAGGGTACATCAAGTTGATTGTGGAGCTTTAATATGCTGCTTCTGAGGCTGCTGGGAGAGATTTCCCTTTCTTTTCTTTGTTCTCACAGCTCCCAGGGGCTCAGCTTTGGATCTGGCCATGCCTCTGTGTGTAGGTCGCCGGAGGGCGTCTGTTTTTCGCTCAGAGAGGACTGGGTTAAATGAGCCGCTGATTCAGGGACTCTGGTTCACTCAGGCCGGGGGGAGGAGGGGCACGGAGTGCAGGGAGAACCTGATGCGGCAGAGGTCAGCATGACATTGTACCAGCCTGAGGCTTGCCGTGCGTTCTCCCAAGGAAGTTGTTCCTGGATCCCGGGAACCTGACAGTGGCAGATTGCACAGGCTCCCCGGAAGGGAGGTGTGGACAGTGACCCATGCTCGCACACAGGCCTCTTGGTGGCAGCAGCAGCAGCCTTAGTGTCTCCTGCCCGTCTCTGGGGTCCGCGCTTTTAGCCGCGACTCGTGCCCGTCTCTGGAGCTCATTTAAGCAGCGCTCTTAATCCCGTCACCTCGCGCACCAGGAAACAAAGAGGGAAGAAATAGCCTCTTGCCTCTTCGGCAGCTCCAGACCTTTTCCTGGACTCCCTCCTGGCTAGCCGTGGTGTACTAACCCCTTCAGGCTGTGTTCACGCCGCCAACCCCAGTCCTCTCCCTTCGCTCCAATCAAAGACCGAGCCTCAGCTCCCAGCCCCACCCACCCCAGTGGGTGAGCAGACAAGCCTCTCGGGCTGGTGAGTGCCGGTTGGCACGAATCCTCTCTATGCGGGAATCTCCCCACTTTGCCCTCCGCACCCCTGTTGCTGCATTCTCCTCCACGGCCCTGAAGCTCCCCCCCTCCGCCTCCCACAGTCTCCACCTGCGAAGGGTCTTCCTAGTGTGTGGAAACCTTTCCTCCTTCACAGCTCCTTCCCACTGGTGCAGGTCCTGTCCCTATTCTTTTGTCTCCTTTATTTCTTTTGCCCTACCCAGGTACGTGGGGAGTTTCTTGCCTTTTGGGAGGTCTGAGGTCTTCTGCCAGCGTTCAGTAGGTGTTCTGTAGGAGTTGGTCCTTGTGTGATGTATTTCTGGTGTATCTGTGAGGAGGAAGGTGATCTCCGTGTCTTACTCTTCTGCCATCTTCCCCTCCGAGTCCCTAGTGTCGTTCTTTGTCTTTTCTAATAGTCTTTATTTTAAAGTCTATTTTGTCTGATGTGAGAATTGCTACTCCAGCTTTCTTTTGGTTTCCCTTTGCATGGAATATCTTTTTCCATCCCTTTACTTTCAGTCTGTATGTGTCTCTAGGTGTCAAGTGAGTCTATTGTAGACAGCATATATATGGGTCTTGTTTTTGTATCCATTCAGCCAATCTGTGTCTTTTGGTGGGAGCCTTTAGTTCATTTACATTTAAGGTAATTATCAATATGTATGTTCATCTTCCCATTTTCTTAATTGTTTTGCATTCGTTATTGTAGGTCTTTTCCTTCTCTTGTGTTTCTTGCCTAGAAAAGTTCCTTTAGCATTTGTTTTAAAGCTGGTTTGGTGGTGCTGAACTCTCTCAGCTTTTGCTTGTCTGTAAAGGTTTTAATTTCTCCATCAAATGATATCCTTGCTGGGTACCATAATTTGGTTGCAGGTTTTTCTCCTTCATCACTTTAAGTATGTCCTGCCAGTCACTTCTGACTTGCAGAGTTTCTGCTGAAAGTTCAGCTGTTAACCTTATGGGGATTCCCTTGTGTGTTATTTGTTGTTTTTCCCTTGCTGCTTTTAATATGTTTTCTTTGTATTTAATTTTTGACAGTCAGATTAATATGTGTCTTGGCGTATTTCTCCTTGGATTTATCCTGTATGGGACTCTCTGTGCTTCCTGGACTTGATTAACTAATTCCTTTCCCATATTTGGGAAGGTTTCAACTATAATTTCTTCAAGTATTTTCTCTGTCCCTTTCTTTTTCTCTTCTTTTTTTGGAACCCCTATAATTCGAATGTTGGTGTGTTTAATGTTGTCCCAAAGGTCTCTAAGACTGCCCTCAGTTCTTTTCATTCTTTTTTCTTTATTCTGCTCTGCAGTAGTTATTTTCACTATTTTATCTTCCAGGTCACTTATCCATTCTACTGCCTCAGTTATTTGGCTATTGATCCCATCAAGAGTACTTTTAATTTCATTTATTGTGTTGTTCATCATTGCTTGCTTCATCTTTAGTTCTTGTAGGTCTTTGTTAAATGTTTCTTGCATTTTGTCTATTCTATTTCCAAGATTTTGTATCATCTTTACTATCATTATTCTGAATTCCTTTTCAGGTAGACTGCCTCTTTCCTCTTCATTTGTTAGGTCTGGTGGGTTATTATCTTGCTCCTTCATCTGCTGTGTGTTTTTATGTCTTCATATTTTGCTTATCTTACTGTGTTTGGGGTCTCTGCTTTTCAGGCTGCAGGTTCGTAGTTCCTGCTGTTTTTGGTGTCTGTTCCAAGTGGTTAAAGTTGGTTCAGTGGGTTGTGTAGCCTTCCTGGTAGAGGGGTGTAGTGTCTGTGTTCTGGTGGATGAGGTTGGATCTTGTCTTTCTGGTGGGTAGGTACACCTCTGGTGGTGTGTTTTGGGGTGTCTGTGGACTTATTATGATTTTAGGCCGCCTCTCTGCTGATGTGTTTGGTTGTGTTCCTCTCTTGCTTGTTGTTTGGCATAGTGTGTTCAGCACTGTAACTTGCTGGTCTGTGAGTGAAGCTGGGTGCTGGTGTTGAGATGAAGTTCTCTGGGAGATTTTCACCATTTGACATTATATTGAACTGGGAGGTCTCTTGTGGACCAGTGTCCTGAAGTTGGCTCTCCCACCTCAGAGGCACAGCACTGACTCCTGGCTGGAGCACCTAGAGCCTTTCATCCACATGGCTCAGAATAAAAGGGAGAACAAGAAGAAAGAAAGAAAGAAGGAAAGAAAGAAAGAAAGAAAGAAAGAAAGAAAGGAAGGAAGAAAGGAAGAAAGAAAAAAGAAAGAAAGAAAGAAAATAGGAGAGAATAGAAAGAAAGAAAAAGAAAGAAAGAAAGAATCAAAGAAAGAAAGAAAGAAAGAAAGAAAGAAAGAAAGAAAGAAAGAAAAATGTAAGAAAGAAAGAAAGGAGGGAGGGAGGGAAGGAGGGAGGGGTAAGGAAGGGAAGAACGAAGGAAGGAGGGACAGAAGGAAAGAAAGAAAGAAAAGATAAAATAAAGTTGTTAAAATAAAAAATAATTATTAAGAAAAAAAATTTTTTTTAAAGAAAGAAGAATGGACAGGTAAAACCCTAGGACAAATGGTGGAAGCAAAGCTATACAGACAAAATCTCAAACAGAAGCATACACATACACACTCACAAAAAGAGGAAAAGGGGAAAAAATCATAAATCTTGCTCTAAAGTCCACCTCCTCAATTTGGGATGATTCGTTGTCTATTCATGTATTCCACAGATGCAGGGTACATCAAGTTGATTGTGGAACTTTAATCCTCTGCTTCTGAGGATGCTGGGAGAGATTTCCCTTTCTCTTCTTTGTTCTCACAGCTCCCGGGGCTCAGCTTTGGATTTGGCCCCACCTCTGCGTGTAGGTAGTCGGAGGGCATCTGTTCTTCGCTCAGACAGGATGGGGTTAAAGGAGCAACTGCTTCGGGGACTCTGGTTCACTCAGGCCGGGAGGAGGGAGGGTTACGGAGTGCGGGGCAATCCTGTGGCGGCAGAGGCTGGTGTGACATTGCACCAGCCGGAGGCACACTGTGTGTTCTCCCGGGGAAGTTGTCCCTGGATCTGGGAACCCTGGCAGTGGGGGGCTGCACAGGCTCCCCAGGATTGGGGTGTGGATAGTGACCTGTGCTGGCACACAGGGTTCTTTGTGGTGGCAGCAGCAGCCTTAGGATCTCATGCCCGTCTCTGGGGTGCGCGCTTTTAGCCATGGCTCGTGCCCATCTCTGGAGCTCCTTTAAGCAATACTCTTAATCCCCTCTCCTCACGCACCCGGAACCAAAGAGGGAAGAAGAAGTCTCTTGCCTCTTCGGCAGGTCCAGACTTTTCCCCGGACTCCCGCCCGGCTAGCCATGGTGCACTAACCCCCTGAAGGCTGTGTTCTTGCCGCCAACCCCAGTCCTCTCCCTGCACTCCAACTGAAGCCTGAGCCTCAGCTCCCAGCCCCGCCCATCCCAGCGGGTGAGCAGTCAAGCCTATCGGGCTTGTGAGTGCTGGTCGGCACCGATCCTCTGTGCGGGAATGTCTCCACTTTGCCCTCTGCACCCCTGTTGCTGCACTCTCCTCCACAGCTTCAAAGCTCCCGCCCTCCAACACCTGCAGTCTCCTCCCGCGAAGAGGCTTCCTAGTGTGTGGAAACCTTTCCTCCGTCACAGCTCCCTCCCACTGGTGCAGGTCCTGTCACTATTATTTTGTCTCTGTTTTTTCTTTTTTCTTTTGCCCTACCCAGGTACGTGGGGACTTTCTTGCCTTTTGGGAGGTCTGAGTTCTTCTGCCAGCTTTCAGTAGGTGTTCTGTAGGATTTGTTCCACGTGTAGATGTATTTCTGGTGTATCTGTGGGGAGGAAGGTGATCTCCATGTCTTACTCTTCTGCCATCTTCCCCCTTCTGATTATTTCTTCTGCCAGCTCAAATCTACTAGTGAATCACTTCAGTAAATTTTCATTTTGATTATTACATTTTTCAACTCCAGAATATCTATTTATGTATTTCTAATTCTATATTTCACATTATAATAATGTCTTCCTTCAACATAGTTTCCTATAGTTCTTTGAGTATATTTATAATAGCTGTTTCTCAGTCCTATCTACTCAGTCTAGAATAAGGACCAGCTCAAAGAAAATTTCTATTGATTTCCTTTTTCTTGTGTATGGGTCACATTATTCTGTTTCTTTGCATGTCTTCTAATATTTTTTGATGCCTGGGCTTTTTGGACGATATATTTTAGCTAATCTGAATACTAATTGTAATGATTAGTTTACTTGACTAGCTAAAGAATGCCCATATAGCTGATAAAATATTACTTCTGGGTGTATCTGTGAAGGTGTTTCCACAAGAGATTAGTATTCGGATTAGTGATCTGAATAAATCAGATGGTCCTCCCCAATGAGGGTGGGCATCATCAGTCCACTGAGTACCTGAATAAAACAAAAAGGTGGAGGAAGGGCAAATTCACTCTCTGATTGAGCTATGATATCCATCTTCTCCTGCCCTCTGACATCAGTGCTCTTGGTTTTCATGCTTTTGGATTCAGATCTGTATTTACATCATCAGCCCCCTGATTCTCAGTCCTTTGGACTTGGGCTGAATTGCACCACCAGCTTTCCTGGTTCTCTGGCTTGCAGATGGCAGATTGCAAGGGACCTCTAGGCCTCCATAAGCATGTGAGAAAATACCTATAATAAATCTCTTAATCTATATCTTTCTATCTATCTCTCTATCTATCTATTCATCTTATTGGTTCTGTTTCTCTGGAGAACCTTGACTACTACACTGATTTACCTCCTCCCACGTGGCTTGGTGTTATTGTTTCAATTTGTCTATTTGTTTAGAGGTTGGCTGTAGTTAATCTCTAAATTCTTTTTCCTCCTGAAGTGTCCAGCTTCTTATGTCCATGCTTATATTTTTTCCTTGTAATTTTCTTTTGGTCTTGGTACCTAAGGGTCTCCTCTGGGTCAACATAAGTTACTTTTTGCTCAGAAGTTGTGCTTTAATGTCTTTGCTAGTTAAATTCACCTTTACCATTGAATATGCCTGTGGTTTAAAGGCTGCTTCAAGAGTTCGGAGAGTTTACAATATTGTCCTTTATTCAGCAGGGACTTGTGGCTTGGATGTTCCCTTTTGAATCCTCCTGGGTGTGTGCTTGCAAATAATCTATTAGTATTCCAGAAATAAATGTGATTTATTTTGAATTTGAATTTCTATGAGTTTCCCCTGGGTCAGAGTAGCTTATTGTTCAGTTAATGATTTGTCAGAGCTTGTGTTTAAGTACTTTGAGCCAGTATTGCTTCCAGCTTCCACCCTTTGCTCATGAATCTATGTCTTGAGCAAAGCTTTAAAGCTTTCCCCATATCCCAGTTTGATTTCTTTGAGAGGGTGAAATCTAGCATATGTGAATAGAATTTCTGACCCCCAGATTTAAGTATGAGCCCTAGAGGGCTCTTATAGGTTCTTTCTCTGGCTCTCTCCATTAAATTTCTAGTTGTTCTTCCATTTCAGTTGTTGTTACAGGTAAAAGAGTTATCAGCTCCCTCATAATTGTTTTCCTTCAAAATTTCCACTGTTTTTGAAAAAAACTCTAAGGCATGAAATTTCCTTCCTATGTTCCAAATTAAAGTCAAGCAGAGCTTCACTGCTCTCCATCATTAAGGCATAACCTTCCGCTTGAGCAGAGACTTGTACCACTGCACTGCATCTATGGGCAGAGGCAGTTGCCCACTTCTCACAGAGTGACTCTCATGCTCTATGAGTGGACACTGGATAGGGTTTGTAGCCCTTAGATTTCTTGGCCCCTTGGTCTTCCTGGCTTGTCCTTCCCAGTATGTATTCTCCACACTATGATTAAACTAGATTTAGGCAATCAAAACATCAGTATTCTTGGCTTGCTATGCCTGGGGTAAAGCTTTAGACCCACATGTGGGAGTTAGGTGTGGGAAGAGAGGCCCTATACTTTTCACTGTGTCCACCAAGAATAGAGTTTTTACAATATGCAGCTGGAGAAATAACCAATTCTGGTGTGACTCTCCTCCTAGTGTGAAACTAGCCTTAGATTGAAATCTGAAGGAAGAGGAAAATCCTCTTTTTGGCTGCATCTACCATAAGTAGATCTCCTAGAGTAGAGCTTCCATCACAGGGATCTGGGGGCAGAGTTGAGAGTGGTTTCTCTCTTTAATGTCACAGATTCCTATTGTTCTTACAGAGATTAAATCTTCTTGAATAAATGTCTCACCATTTGATGTATGCCCTTATGAAAATTTCCAGAGACTTTAAAAGTTGTTATTTATTTTTAAAATTTTCACCAAAGTATTGTTTCTCTAGGAGAAGTTCTGGTAAACTATTCACACTGCTATTCTAGAAGTCCTATAGTTGTATAAGTTGAGTTATTAATGTGTGCAAGTTGTCACTTCATTAGAAGCACAGTGTTCTTCAAGTTAAATGCCGGCATTCTCTCATTATTAATCTGTAAGCAATTTATAGGATATGAGTTTCTTTATTTCATTCCTATTTACATGTATTGGCCTGACTTTAATAATAGGAGTGAGGAAAATCAACTCTCTTTATACTATAAGCAATCTACTGAGTCTGAGCCCCTAGACATCAATTTCTTCTGAACTGATGGGACCTCTCTAACCAAGTTAAATCTCAGACGATACACTTAGCTATGAAAAAACCAGAGCAAAGCAAAGTCACTATAAGCAGTTTCCTTTTCTCAGTTTTTAGATTGCCTCAAGATTCTGATCATGCCCTAATTTTAGCTGCTGACTTTTAAGAAAGTACTCATGCAGATCTGAGGAAAATGTTCTCCTGTCACCCTGTGAGCTGAATTGTGGGACTCTACCTTGTCCTACCTGGGATTGGACTAACAAGATGGAGGACTCTGCCTTTTCAACTTTTGGAGCCCTTCCATGTCAGATAAGACAAATTTTATAAAAGTAGAAAGGGAAAAGAAGAAAGAGAAATCTGAGTTGTGGCTTTATAGATCTTCTGTTCCTCCACTGCAGTGCAGATGTAGTCTCTGAGATCAGACTATACTTATTTCAAGTTCTACAATTACTCTTGAACTTTCAGAGTAGATCAGACAGAAGAGAGGCTTCAGGGTGGCAAATTAATTTTGAGTGAG